>NW_026596046.1:27623417-27664346 GCF_907164565.1 Psammomys obesus
GTGTGTGTGTGTGTGTGTGTGTGTGTGTGTGTGTGTGTGTGTGTGTGTGTGTGAGTGTTCATGTGTGGGAGAGTGCATACACACATACATGTCTGTGTGCCAGTGTATAGCAATGGCCAAGTTTACAGTAAGTTCAGATACTGCCCTGGCAACCCACCTCCATCATTTGGCCCTAACCATGCCCTTTCCCCTCTCCATCCTCTTCACCAACACCACCACTCTCTGTCTTCCTTACACTCAGCCTATTCCAGGCCCCAGTAATTGGTTGGCATGGAAACAGATCAGCCTGCCTGGTGGGAGGTATGTTCTGTTTCCAAGTGAAAATGGCAGAAATTCAAGTGTGATTCACTTCCAGCCATTTTAACCCTTTAGTTTATCCATCTATTCAAAACTAAAAGTCTAGTGTATAAAGAAACCATCTCAGTTCAGCCTCTCTCTGCCTTATCATATTGGTGATTCAGCCTCTTCCTACCTTTGCCACCTCCCTCAAAGGGCTTGCATGGAGCCCCAGAGAGCACCACACACTTGCATTTCTTCCTTTATTCGTACAGGTTCTTTCTTTATTCTGGGTGCTGTGTGCTCCACCTTCTCTTTCTGTCTAAGAGGCTGGTTCTGGATCTTGAAGTCAGTCACCATGCCTTCCGTGATTTCTCAGGTCACACCCTTGTACCTGTTCCTGTGGCACTTTCATTTTCACGACTGTATACCTGTGTGACTGTTTTCTTCTACTGACTGTGACCTCATAAAAGGGGAAGCATGTGACCATGAAGAACACCCGTGTTTTTCCACGCTCCTGGTCTCAGTTCCACCAGTTACCAGACCTGAAGTCTCGTATGACTCGCCTCTTCAGGGCCTCAGTTTTCTCATACCTGATTAGAAATAACATTATCTAAAATCTTATTGTTTATTAGGTTTGGCCCACATGCTGGGCACATTCTTGTTTAATTTTCACCAGTTCAATAACAACAACAAATGACACAGTATAACTGATGCCCTTTTGCAAGAACATTTGGACTCAAATCTAAGGAGCTGATGCTAAACCACTCATCTTCCAAGTGGGAGAGCCAAGACTGTGCCCAGACCTCACTGTGTGTATGGAAAACACCTGACTATCTTCCTTTAAGGAGGAGGAAGGGCTGGCTGGACCCGTGAATAGATGAGTAGATCAGTAAAATCTTACTTTGCAAAAATATGGCCCTGAACTCTATAAAGATCCAAATACACCCCTCCCTGGATCTACGTGTAAGTTTCTCCATGCATGTGGCAAAGATGTATACATACATATATATATAATATTATATATATATATATATATATATATATATATATATATATGTTCTTCTGATAGCTACATGCTATTCCATAGAGCATGCCTTCTTCCCTCTTAACTACTGCTCTAAGTAAAGTTCTCAGAACTGAAAGAAAACAAGAAAGGAGAGGCTTTGAAGAGCCATTAAATCACTGCAACAGATGCCGAGTGGAAGCAAGTCACTGCCTTTCAGTCACTGCAGCTCACTGTTGGGCAGGGCACTGAACAAATCAGGTGCTCAGAACTAACCTTTGAGCTGAAGTGAAAGCAGTTGCCAGCACTTGGACCTGAGTCCAGACTCCCAGAACCCACATCAAGTGCAGAGCGCCTGTGGCACGGCAGGAGAATCTGCGGCCAGCCAGTCTGGCATGTGCAACAAAGAAGGGGAAGCTACACTGTCCCAAAGAAGGTGAAAAGTGAGCCCAGCACCTAATGTTGTCCTCTTACCTCTGCAGACACACGCGCGCACACACACACACACACACACACACACACACACCATCCACGCATATTACACGTATGCACTCATGCACACAAACATCAGCTTTTAGCTAAATAATTTCGTGCTGTCCAACAGGTTTTACTGTTTTCTTTTCTAACCAATAGAAGCAGGAACAACAAAAGACACGGTCTTATTCAAATACCTCTATTTCTATACACAGATAAATGTAAAAAAAAAAAAAAACTCTTTTAATGAAAAGATTCTGTGTTGCTGCCAAGTGTAGGTAAACAGTGCCTTAGATTTCAAAAGGAAGGAACAAAGCTTATGAGTTTATCTGGAACAAGCCACCCCATTTTTAAATATCACACGTCACCAGCAGACTTGGTTACCAGGGCTACTGATTTTTAAATTACAGTGCTGAAATTATTACACAGCGTGGTCTCCTATAGGATCCTAGAAGCAATAAGTATATAATCCTCCTTGGTCATATGTGCATTATTGCCTATTCTTACAATAACACACACACAGACACACACACACACACACACACACACATTTCTCTTCCCCTCCTTTTTTCATCCTTCAACATTCTCTTCATTCTTTCCTTCCTTCCTCTCTCCCTTCTTCTTTCCTTTCTTCCTTCTCCCTACTTTGTATGTTAAACTCAATTCCTTTTGTATCCAAAGGGCACCTTAGTAATAAAACATAAAATGGAAAACAAATACCACAGCAAAAAATAAGTCTAAGCATAATTCCTAATGGCCAAATTGTAACCCATTCCACCTACGAATATAAATGCATTAGACAACTTATTTTTATCCTATTTCTGGTTATTTTTTAGGAAAATAAAAGTACGAATATTGAGTATCAGTGGTTGTGTGTGTGTGTGAGGTGTATGTATTGTTTTGGTGCGTGTGTGTAAAGTCTTGTATGTTTTGTGTTTTACTATGGTACTTGTTAGAGTAAGGTTGTGGGCGGTACAGAGGAAGAGGTTTGGAGACTTCCTTAATCACCCTGTTATTTTTTGAGACAGGATCTCTTGTTGACCCTGAAGTTCATTGACTGTATTAGGCTGGGTAGACAGTGGGCTGCAGGAATCTACCTGTTTCTGTCCTAGGTCAGACAGGGTTACCGTCATTTGTCCTATGCTTGCGTCTTTGTGGGTTCTCGGAGTCTAAACCCAAGTTCTGATGTTTAGGTTTTCAGCACTTTCCTGCTGAGCCATATCTCCAGCCTCTTTTTATTAATTTTGAAGGAATCCAGATTGAGAGACGGTACAGTGATGCACCCAAACACTTGAGCTCTTTGATAAAAGAACTTAGGTTTAATTTGTATCCTCCAGTGGGACACAAATTGGGAGAGCTCTGTATTCTCTGTTAGTTCCAGTGTTCTCAACTTTTTTATGGATACCTACATTCATGCTGTGTAAGTGAAATCATACACTTCATAAAATGTTCAACAGCAGCATTCAGCATTCTGCATATGAAAGATGCCCTATTCTTATAAACTCAGTGGGTTGGTATAAGGATTAAATGAGGCAGTACATTAAGTTGTGTGACATCTTTCTAGACAGTCAAGTGTGTCGTAAACATTGCATCCACAGACTGACACTGGCTCCTGCAACCGTCCATGGTCAGTATATGGACTGCTGTACTTCCCAGAATTCTCTTCAGTTCTCTGCTTATTTGCTTCAGAGCCAGTCAACTAACAGGATGTCCTCTTGTATGACTTCCCCAGTTCCTGTTTGCTCTATTTCCAGACAGCCTCACAG
The DNA here is from genome assembly GCF_907164565.1 of Psammomys obesus. Taxonomy (NCBI): domain Eukaryota; kingdom Metazoa; phylum Chordata; class Mammalia; order Rodentia; family Muridae; genus Psammomys; species Psammomys obesus. The sequence goes on from NW_026596046.1 coordinate 27,626,940, forward strand.
TAGACACATTCTGCTACCTGACCTGGTGCCCATCTGTATGTTACTGTGAGCTATGTGACCCTGTGCCTCCATTTCTGGCTCTTGTGTGTGTGTGCGTGTGTGCGTGCGTGCCTGTTTGTGTGTGTGTTCCATAAAGACTGTGTAAGCAAGGCTATCTCTGAAATCTCTTCTGGTTATACATTTACTAAGTCTCAGAGTCTTAACTGGTATCTTAGGAGGGCTGTAGAGAATAGAGACCCAGATCTTGGAGACCTACTGTCCCCAAGTTTGAAGTGTCTCCATGGAGGCCAAGAAGATGGTGCATTGAATTTACAAACATAAAGGCTGAGCGAAGTGGCACACATCTGTGACTCCAGCGCTAAAGGAAGGAAACAAGTGAATCTCTGTGTCTTGCTGGCCAGCCCGAATTGCTGAAATTGTGAGCAGGCTTAATAAGAGACCCTGTCTCAAAAATGAAGATTGAAAAGCAATGAAATAAATCATACCAATGTTAGCGTCTGGCCTCCATACGCACCCTTCCAGGAAGTGCACCTTCCCACCCACTCATGTGCTCACTCACATACACCTCCCATGTAACCAAGCATAATGAAATAAATAAAGATCAGACACAATTAGAGGAATTCTCGTAGTGTCACTGCGTTCCTTCCACCTGCTTTGTGAAGACATTGGGGTTGCAGTGTCAATGAGGACAGCTTCTTTTGGGAAGTAATCAGCTTTGCTGGGGCTTTAAGCACTTATAACACAAAACATAGCTCCCAGAGTGTTACATAAACCCATCATCCATGTGGCAGTCTTTGGCCACAAAGCCTAATTTTATGGTTTATGAGAGGTAATACTGACTGTCTAATAGAAAGCCTTGGCCGGAGCTCCAGCAAAGCTAGTTCACTAGGATGTTCTTTCTTTGGGAATAGAAAGGTATTTATGCTTCTATTTCCCAAGCTTCTCTTCTTTTACTTCATGGCTTTGTTAGCTCCAGTGCCAGTAATTATTTAAAATGTCAAGCTTTTTCAGAGCTCAGGTTGGCACAGGGAATAAAACTGGGAGTGGGGAGAAGCGAATATCGTTGCAGAGAGCTTCGTGTGCGCTTAGACACTCCCAGTATTGCCAGTAGTGGAAACTGTGTTCCTATTTAGGGGTTTAATATCAGTTCTTAACTGATTTCCAGAATGTGGTTTCTTCTACATTTTCATATGTGTGGCTATAGAAAGCAAGCCAGCTCCATGGAAAAGCTCAGCGTGCTGTCACCTTCAGCTCCCAAGGCTCCTCCATCTGCTCCGACTGCACCGAGAGCCAGGAAGGAGCAGCAGAGCCAGATTTCTCATTAGCAATAAACCTGTTGGGCCAAGGGCAGGAAAGCATCTGAGGTCCTGCTGGGGCATGTCGGACACAGGCTGGAGGTGGTTATCTTTGATCTGAGACTTGTGTGTTGGGGTAATAGGGCGTGCCTGGGATGGAGGAGTGCCTAGATCAGGATGCTTCCTGTGTTCATTATGTTTTAGGCTGTGTGTACTTTGAAAGACATTGGACCAGGGGAGAAACTCCTTTTGCCAGCTTCTCATTGGTCATTTTTTTTTTCTGATTTAGGTCCTATGGTTTGATATAAATATTAGGTTGAAATATATATAACTTGTCAAGGTTTCTCATATGGTTTGACCTAATGTTTTACTTCATTTTTGTATTGTTTTATTTATCTGTTTATTCTGAGATCAAGTCTCAGTACACAGCCAGGGCTGGAGCTCTAGCCTGTAGCTCACTATGTAGACAAGGCTGGCCTCTATTTCACAAAGTTATGCACAACTCTGTGTCCTGAGTAGAAGGATTAAAGGCATGCACACCACGCCCAATCTTGATATTGTACTTTAAAAAGAGCTGTTTGGATATGCTGGCTGCTCTGCTTGCTATCACTCTGTTGGCAGAAAAGGAGCTTCTTGGGCACCAGGGGGTTCAGAATGGGAATGTGTGTATAACTCTTTATCTGCAGTTGTTGAGGAGTCTGTTGTGTTGAAAAAAAAAAAACTCAACTAATTAGGGACCTTTGGTTGTATAACAGAACTCCAACATGGTGTGTTACATTTTAAATTATAAGCACCGAGCTATAAATAAGAAAGAAACTCTCCTTCCATTAGCCTGCTGTTGAAACAAATAACATTGCCAACTCTGCTTTGGGCTGCGTTAGAGCCAGCCGTAATGTCTGAAGGCAGCCGTGCTCTATTTAGCTGAAGTGTGGTTACATAATGAAATACACAGATCAGTGGCTTTTAGTGAAAACATACTTCTACAAAAATCACACCATGCAGAACTTTCCAACACCCCAGGGCCATTCCATCCAATCCAAGGCCTCACCCCCCACCTTGAAGGATAACCACCTTTCTAAACTTCACACTATCGATTAGTCTGTCCTGTTCCTATGAATTAGCCTACGCAGTTATTCTTGTGTATCTGCTTCATTTGACTAAATGCAATGTTTTTAAGAGCTTTTCATCTTTTCTAATATCCCAGTTGTCTATTCTAGTCAGAAATCGATCTGTCAGTCTATTGATTGCACAAACACAACATGTCATGGCACGGGTGGTCACAGGGCCTCTGTAGTGATTGGTTCTCATCCTCTGCCCTCTATCCTTCTATTGAAGGGCACACTTGTATGATTTCCAATTAGGGGCTGCTGTGAGTAAAGCTGCTACGGGCATCATTGTACACATTTTGAAGAAATATGCGCTTGTTTCTATGTGTGGTGTGAGGTTAAGCAATAAGATACATAAAACACACACACACACTCATATATGTTTTAAATAAGCAGCTAGTCACCTCTGTACTTTTGTAGAATTGTTATGGTCGCTCTGCTACTGTAAAAGGTAAGAAGTCCACACAGCCCACGACAGTATTTCGTGAATGCATTTACTGATGTGGTTTCTTGTGTGAATTCTGAGACCATTAGACTGAAGCACGAGTGTGTTAGAAGCCCTGCTTCTGGCAGTCAAGGTGAACTCCACGGAGGCCTGGATGGCTGTGGAGAGCTTATGTTCCTGACCAGCACTGTCATCTGTTTGCTTTGATTTCAGGGAAAATTAGAGGTGCCTTCAGTACCTTTGGGCTTTCTTACACTTTGATGAGACAGGCTTTCTCTGTGTAGCCTTGGCTGTCCTGGACTTACTTTATAGACCGGGCAGGCCTCAAGTTCACAGAGATTCGCCTTCCTCTCCCTCCCTGAGTGCTGGGATTACAGGCCAGTACCGCCACGCCTGGCTGATAGAGTTATTATATTTGAACTTCTGGCTACACCCTGCCCTAAGTAAAGGAGGAAGTGTCAGCATTCTGCCATTGCGTGTAGCTCCTTCGTTTTCTGCTCACTAGAGGGAGTCTTTAAATGTTTCTACTGGGAACTGATGTGTTGGTGGTGGTGTTTTTTTTTTGGTTTGTTTTTGTTGTGTTTCGGTTTGGTTTGGTTGTGAAGAGGTTAAAACTCTTGTCAGACTCAGGCCTGCATAAATCTTTCAGTACGTGAAGAGAGATAGTTTGGGTTTTCAAGTGGGGCAGCACTTTCTTTAAGTGGAATTAAATCCTCGCCCCTTTGTGGAAAGAATCTGCCTGGCTGACTGAGGGAAGTCACTCCTGGGCACCTGCTCCTTCACCCACATGCTCCTAGGCCGGTAAAGCACAATGGCCGCCAATGCTCTGCCCTATGCATGTCTGCCATGCTCTTGCCTCCTTTCAAGGCTTGATGGTGGGGGTGCTGACTGCCGTGAAACGACACAAAGCTCTCACATTGCCGAACATTAATGATCTCCTAACTCACAGTACAGCGCTTGGCAGCTGCGCCGGTGGCTTTGTCGGTCCTTCTCTAGCCTGACCTTTGAACTCCTTATAAACCCGAGTAATAGTACAGAAGGTAAGAAACTCATGAGCAGCCCAGATAAACTTCCCACCCCTCAGAACTGCTCAGCTGTCACCACTTGAACTACTTCCTAAGCACTGAGTCCCGTTACTTTAATGGGAAAGGCCTGTAATGAGCACTGTTGTCTCTTAGGGTTCACAGGGTTCCTGTGGGACTTAACATGGTACCAAGCAAGCACTCTCTGCTGCCTTTTCTGGAGCTTTTATTTCCAAGCTGCCATTGCTTGCTGCTTTAGAAACGACTCGGAATCTTTCTGTTTGTGGATTTTTCTTGGTTTGTTGATTCTTGGTTGCTGGCTGTGGTTTGCTCCCCTGCCCCCCACATCATGTAATAGAATTCCTGAGTGGATCTTTGAAAGTTCATCTCCTTTGTTTAAAAGACAAAGTGCTAACAAGTTTTGTTCCAAGATCAGACTGGTTTTGATGAGCAATTTGTGAGGGAGGGAGCATTTCATCTAAACATCCAGGGTAAAGAGTTCTGGGTATCCTGGCAGAGGCAGTTGGTATAGAAGCAGGAAGGGGCTGACGAAAGCAGAATCAGGCAATGAAACTAGATAGGCCATTTCAAAGCTACCTTCCTGTCAGCAGAGACTCCTGGAGCTGCTGACTCAGCTGAGTTGGGGCCCTTCTGACTGGTTGTTCTAAAACTCCTGGCTGACTTGGGAAACTGCCCACCTCAAATTTCTCTTCAATTACAGGGCACACAGCACAGTCTCTTGGGACTACAGCAGGGGCTCACTAAAATCAATGACGCCCCATAAATTTCATTTAACACCTCTTAAAGTTAAAAAAAAATCAATCCATCTGTAATTTTCAGTACAGTGTATTTTTAGAGCAGTTTTAGGCTCACAGCAATATTGTGGGGAAGGTAAAGATGTTTCCATTCACTTCCTGACCCCACACATACAGACTCCAATCCTGACAATGATAGCACCCTCAGCACCCAATGACACATTGTTATCAGCCGCAATCTGCATTAAGACCATGTAGTATGCAGTTGGGGAAAAGGTATAATCATAAAAATATCCCCACCCCTTCTCTCTGTGTTAGATGTATGTATTATTCATGTGCAAGTATGTTCACCAACGCAGGTGAGCATGGCAACCAGAGTTCCATTCTAGACCTTAGAGTTTGAGTCTGTTAAGCCTGGAGTCTACTGCATTCCCCAGCTGTCTGCCCAGCAAATCCTTGGATCCTTGCCTGTCTACACCCCAGTGCTTGGGTCACAGTCATAGGCTGCCACACCTGCCTTCTAACGTGCTGAGCCATCTCCATGGCTTCGAGAGTTTTGATAGAACACATTTTTCAGTTTCAAGAGACATTTGTTCAGGAGAAAAGTGGGTTTGTGCGTGTAGCAGGGTCCTCAAAAAGCCAAAGATGAGTTGACCAAATTATGATGCCAAGAGAGTTACATTAAAGCAAGGGCGGGGAAGACTTCAAGATAATAGCACACACACACACACACACACACACACACACACACACACATATATACATATATATATGTTTTATATCTTATAATATATCTACATATATTATATATATATATATATATATATATATGTTCTCTGAAATTTTACTCCAAGATCACACTTGAAATTGAGTGATGAACTTGGTAGCATTTACCTGGGTGATAAATGGAACTTGACATTGATGTGGTGTATTTGTGAATAAAGGAAGCAGCTTAAAGTATTGTCATGGTTGCTATAGTAAATTAGTGAAAATGAACTTTTTAGTGTATTTGAAGTCTTGGCATGAAAGCTCTCATTATCACAGTGCCGAGTTTTGTGTTCAATTTAGTTTCATAAGCTCTTCAAGCACATTCTGCAAGCGTGCACAGGGATGTTCTCGAATATAATTCTGCTGAGCCTCAGGAATGAATTATTTATTTTAAAATCTGTATTTGTAGCTACTGGCGCCTACAGTTTAGAGGACTGAAAGCCTTCAGATCTTATATCTGGAATTTCTGAAGTGAATGTGATGTGAATTGGGAAGGAGCAAATGTTGAGCACATCCATAAATGCTAAAAGGCACTGTATAGAATATCCCACATGGGAAATTGTAAGGCAATCAAAAAGATTCACAAGGCCCTATTGAAAAATAGCCAAAGGCTTTAGAAAAGATGGGAGAAAAATACAAAATGCTTATAGACATCTGAAGATGTGGTTCAGATCATTAACAGTTAAAGAATTGCTAATTCAGCTGCAGTAAGGAGCCATTACACAGCCACCAAATTCATAAAAATCACAAGTTCAGAAGATCAAAGTGCTGGGAAGGGTAGGGACCTGGTAGAACTTTTCATTACTGCAACAATTGCTGCAGAATCAGGCTGACAACATTTATTAAAACCCAAAGTTATACCCAACAACTCACCTATTAGATACTTACATATTTGTAAGTATGCATTGGAGACATGTAAAAAGATCATTGTGCCACCACAGTTAAGAAATCTAATGATAACCTAACAAAAAAAGATAAATAAAATACGCTATATGAGAAATTTAATAGAATGAGTGAGCAATTGCCATGTACACCTACATTTTGAGCCCAAACAAATACAGTATGGGCTCCAGGAAGTACGTCATGGTAGATACATAGGGGATGATTGTATATGTAGTCCAGATACCATTTAACAATACATCTATGTGTGATAGCACTATAAATATAATAAACAGATTTTGCCATTTATTCATGAGGACTGCCTAGGAAGATAAAGTGATGAAAAGGAAAATGATAATGCAAATGGCATCCAGAGTGATTTTAAGTTATGGATATACACATATATGCTCTTTTTTACACTTTTTCTTTCTATCAGGGTGGGGGGAAATGCTGCATAGCTGTAAATACTTGCCTTGCATGCATGAGGCTGTGGGTTTGTTTCCCCAGTATTGCAGTGGAGAAAAGTAAAATGCTTATAGACATGTGAAAATATGATTTTAAGAAAGCAAGCAGAATCCTGCTTACTGAGAGATGATGTTGCTTCAATCTTCCGTTAAATAGGTGAGATTGCATTATAAGTAACACCGGGATGAAAACATGGCCCCTGAGCCAAACACAGTCAAGCACACCTGTGATCCCAGCACTCAGGGAGGCAGAGACAGGTGGATCTCTGTAAGTTTGAGGTCAGCCTGGCCTACAAAGTGAGTTCAGTTTAGCCAAGGCTACCCAGAGAAACACTGTCTCAAACAAAACAAAACAAAACAACAACAAAGAGCGAGCAAACAAACAAATCCCGAAAACATGGCACCTGGTCATCCGTGTTGAATGTCTGCTGCTATTTCCTAAACATCTTCCTGAGCTCCTTCCTACAACACTATGAAGCAGGAAATAATTTGTCCAGCTTTGCAAAGAGGAGCCATGGGGCTGTGCTTCAACTCGGATTCAGTTTGCGATGCCCAGGCCCTCTTCTTCCCATTCTGCCCCATCTTCTGTTTCTTGAACTAACATTTTCTAGTACAAGAAGCCTGTGTTAGAGGTAACTTAGTTGACGTCCCAGGGCAAATAACATCTTGTCACACTTCCATCCCGTCTCGGCTGTAACTTTCCACAAGCATAAGCAGCTGACTACCACATCATCAGTGCGGACCGACAGCGCTGTGCTTTCCTGGAAAATAATGACCCAGGAGGGCTAATGGGCACGAAGGCACACACATTTCATTCACCGTCGTGTCAGGGCATCAGTCAATTCGATTACATTTTTCATAATGACCAGATTTTTATACCAGGACACGTCAAAGTAATTGGCTGCAATGAAAAATGCTGGGGACAGTTTGTAAGAAAATTAATGAAGTCAGAAAGTACAAGGGCTCGTTCATCTCCAGAACCGATATTTGAAATCCTGAAATGCAGTCCGTTCATTTCCTCTGCCTGTGATCTGTTCCCACTGCAGACATTAATCTCCCTGCTACTTTGCAGCATTGTATACAGCCCTCATCTCTCTTCCCAGGAGAGAGCACCCTGTGACAAAGCTTTTTGCAGACTGGAGTCTGACTTGCCAGGAAGGAACCTGACATCTCCACATAGAGCAGTGGCAGTTCTGATCGTATACTTGATATGAGAGGAGCCAGAGAAATCAGGGTTTGGGGTGGCAAATCAGCGTCCTTAAGAACTCCAGTGGACCAGACTTATTTGTCAAAATAGTTCTCAAACTTGCTTAATAAGACAAATTGCCTTGGAAGCTATCAATTGGCTCAAACAAATTAAAAGCGAATCCTTCTTCCATCTCAAACTTAACAGAAGTTCAATATACACGGAACCCATAAAAATCAGCTGTAGAAAATCATGACTGCCCCATTTGATGAGCCAAACTCCTGGGCGTGGCGTTCAGTTTACTTTGCAAAGCAAGGCCAGACGGTTCTATGTCCTGTCCTTCCATTTTGCAACGTTCTTTCATTAGACAGTTTTCAGTCATCCATTGTGTTCTGCATCTTTCCAGTACTAGACTATTTCACTCTATCATTGTATACCAGGGTTGAGATCAAGAACTGGAATACACTTTTAAGATACAACACAACGTGGCTTCCATTAAGTGGTGATTGAAATGTATACCAAACGTGAGATACCTGCAGGATGTGCTGTTGCCAGTCTCCAACCCACTAAAGCTCAGCATTGTACTCAGCAATCTTTCTTCCCTCTCAAGTGTGGAGGCAGCTAGAATCCTTGTAGGCACTAGCAGACCATCTGCCTTGGCACACGAGGCAAAGCCTGCTGATGGTCTCTCTTATGGACCACATTGGAGGATTCTCATCTCAAAAGCTCCTCCATGCTTACTCCTGTGCAAGTAGGTGAACTTGAAAGAGGAAAGAGGAGATTCCAGAGATACCAAAGGCTTATGGGACAAGATACTGGGTGGAGGCGAGCTCCAGAATAACTGACCCAATGGCAAGGCTCCCTCTAGTGGAGAGTCATGTATTGGTTGGCCTGAGACTGTACCTCTCTTCCTGTCTGGATCGACCCTGTGCAGACACTGAAACCATCCTCAACTCACCATTAACAACAAGATTCCAAATTTGGGGATTTAATTGTATACATTAATGAATGAAAATCAGGTTGTCATGGAAAAAAATGAGGCAAAGAGGGGTTTTCAAGAAAAGCATTGCATTCTTATCAACCAAAACTTAGCTTAATAGAAAAGCATAAAACTGATAGTACTCAAAAAGACATTGGGAAGTGGATATAGGGTACATATTTTATGTCTGGGTCTCAATAAATGAGGACAAACCTTGTTCTCAAGAGTCACAAAGGCTAGAGGAGCTGGCAGGTACGTAGGTGACCACTTTAAAATATCTGTCCAAGGTGCCATGATGTCATACAAAGCTCAGTTGTTACCTTTCTGGTTAGTGCATTAGTAACAGTTAGGCAAGCTCGGTTTCTCCCAAACCTAAAATGGCTGAGTATATTTCGAAAGATTTGTGTTGAGCAGGAATCTAGGAACAGGAAAGGAAGCACTGATTGTCTCAGCCAAAGGCTCAGTATGAAGAAGAAGGTATCAAACAGCCCTGCACCTTCTGAAATCTTCTATGGTGAGACAGTCGGCATGACAGGGGCTTAATTGTGAGGAGGGAAGGAGGAAATGAGGAAAAGCTAGAGGTAACAAAGCCGTCTCACAGAGTCATTTGTGCATGTCCAGCATGTGGACAAGCTGGAGCTCATTGGAGAGCCACCGAAGGAAGTTTTTATTTGTCTTATTTTTTTAACCCAAGAGCCAAAGAGACAAGACTTGGTTTTTGAAGAATTATTCTTGCTGAATAGAATGTTCCAAAGGACTTGGAGGCCATGCCTGGAAAAAATGGAGGATATGGACAGATGAAGTCTACCCCCCCCCAAAAAAAAAAAAAAAAGTAACCTGGCCTTCAAACATGTAGCAGATTTAGGGGAAGGCAGACAGCTTTATGCATCTCAGTAGCCCTGAAGACACCACTGCCTGATTCACATTGTCATCTGTGATACACTGCATGACATCCAGGTATCTGGAGAAGAGGAAATTAGAGTCTTTTGAGTGCTAACTTGGTGAAGCATAACATGCAAGAAGTTCTGCCTGGACCTTACATTTATATTAGCATACAATTTAGTCAGTGAGTTTCACTATATGTGAAGATGTAAAAGTTGTTGTATAAGTAATTTTAATTTCCTGGTGTGTATTGCGCAACATTTACATCTTGAAATAATCCTGTTGGGTTATTTATTTAATATGACAGTCAATCCAAATGTGCATAGTGCATGCATGAGCAATCTAAAGCTGCAATAGAAATGTTTGTGAATCACATGCCTGGAAGTGTCAGCCATTCGGTCACCAAAGCCCAGCGTTTTGTTTGTTTGTTTGTTTTTTGTTTTTTTTTTTCCTATGGCACCATCACAAGCCAGATCTGACACAATGAATAGTCACATTCTCAGTGAAATGAGGAGCTCTTACATGTCACTAAACTTGTTGATCTGCTTGAAGTCTGCCCTCTCATTCGCTTTATGCTGTTACTCCAGGATGTCTTGAGTGGTTTTGATGGGAGTACATAGATGATAAAGCTACCGAGGAGAACGACAGCACATGTGTGGAGCAGGCATACCACCAACACCAGCAGATGATCTTATTCACCACTCCCCTTTCTCAGAAATGTGCAGCTGAGCCCAGCACCTTGCCCCTTTGGAGCATGAAATGATTGAGAAGTAGACGCTAGTGCCAGGCCGCCTCAGGAAGGAGTGTGAAACAGGGAGTCTGGTCCCTTACAAGCATCAGCCTTCTGAGCCTGGCCAGGCCATTTAATTGCATTCTGCCTGCAACTCATCAGCTTCAAAAGGAGAGTGATAATATTTACCTTCTGGAAAATGTTATGAAGATGAGCATAAGATAAGTCAATATGTTGACCGGTCAGATATTATGTACCAGTGCAGTTTATTTTACGAGAAGTAGAATTTTTTTTCCTATCTCTTTTATTTTCTTCATCTGGCATTTATTATGAGCAGAGTATAAGGTGACTTCGGAGTAGCTGCCACCAGAGGCTCTGATCCTACTATCCCACACATGACATAGGAACCATGCCGTCATGTGTGTTATTGAATCTTATTTGTCTTTGAAGATAGAATAGATAGATATTTGTCCACCCTCCGTTTCCAGGAGTGATTGTTTAGTATCGGAAATGACTGTCATGGGACTAATGCTGACTAGCCCAGCCTCTCAACCTTGCGCCTCAGAGACTCGCCTCACTCAGGAAAGAAAGTACATCTACTCATAAAGAGCTCCAATGACAATCTGACTCTGGTGTGGAATCTAAAGTTTGAACAGAAATGTAGCTCAGAAAAGGAAGCAACTAATTTTAGATTGGGTTCATTTGTGGAAAGTGTTATCAAAAGAAGAAACACTTAAAAGAGACTTGGTAGGATAACCAAACAGATAGGAAAGAAAGGCGTTTACTTTACATTGCAAGAAGAGCATAAAAAAAAAGAAATGCAGAAATAAGATTGAAAATTAATATGTGAAATGCTCTGATGTTGCCTCACATGCTTGTACTCCCAGAACTTTGTAGGTCAAGGCCAGGGCTTCACACGGTCAAGGCCAGCCTGGGATACAGAGCTAAAGTCTGCCTCAAAGAACAGGGTAAAAACTGTGTAGATGTTTAGGTAAATGATGTGTTGCAGGAACAATGAATGTTGTATGATTAAAACATGCAAACAATGGATTAAATTTTCTAACAAAGAATGTTAGTTTCATGTTTGAAGTATCATAGCTATTACATAACTATTACATTGTTTGAGATTCCCTTCAAACAATGAAGAGTTGCAACAAAGGGATGATGTTGTCATGTGAGTGGTTAGGAAATCATCCTAACTGCAGCGGGAGGCTAGATTAGAAGTGGCTTGGATCTGAGGTTAGTAATCTAGTGAGGGCGTGTAACAGGAACAAGCACAAAGACTTGAAAGAAACAAACACTGAGACATTGAGGACGACTGGGTAAGACTGAAACAATAGTTTCGGTTAGGCTGGATAGCAGTAGTGTATTAGATTCTAAGGAAAGAAAGAGAACCATGATGAGCCTGTGGGTTTGGGCATGGATGAGTTGGGGAAATGGCTGGAAAAAAAAAAAAAAAAGGAAATACAGGCTATTATGCTACAAAAAGGGTTTACTATTATTCCTTCGTTAATATTCTTCCTGACCTTTTTGTACATATATATCTTTGCTCCTTACACGTATTCACTGTCCTCAGCCTTCCCATATCCTTACCCACCCCACCCCCCAAGATTATTTCCTGAAACCTTGTCGTGATGCTTGATGCATGTGGCACGCATGTATGCGGAGCCCAGGGGACAGCCTTGGACGTCACTCCTGTCGGTTTGCCTGTGGTTTAGTTTTGCTTGAGAAATGGTGTCACTCTGGCCTTAAGCTCGCCAAGTAGGCTAAACTGGGTGTCCAGTGAACCCCAGGGACCTGCCTCTCTCCATTCTCCAGCGCTGAGATGATAAGGGTTCCACTGTCCTCGCTATTTTCACCTGGGTTCTGGGAACTGAACTCAGGTCTTCACGCTCCTACAGCCAGCAAGCATTTTACCAGCTGAGCCATCTCCTCAGCCTTAATATATTGCCTTTCAGTGAGGACGAGACGACTTCCGCTTGGACCATCAGAGTCAACAATGTTTTGTCATGGTGAACTATTAGTAGGAGTCACATGTTCCATAAATCTTGTTAGCGTGCATATTTTATTTGACTTTCTTGCCTGACACAATCTAATCTTACGGTGGATTTAATAGCTACTATGCTGTAAGTCTTCTGTGCTCAGGTCATGTTCTTACCAGCGTCACAAATAAATTGATACGTTTTAAAGTCTTCATAAATTTTTCTCTTTAACATTTGAAAATTTCTTTCTACCTGAATAATATATCGACACATTATCATATAATTTGCAAAGTGCAACATCATCTCTGCCTAATCAAGGACTTAGCTATGAGATTGGGGACCAGCAAATTGACAGGGACAGATTGTAGTTTCCTTTGAAACTCTTGGTAATATTCTATTATTAGATTCTTTATAAAATACTCTTAATGATATTTGATGTGTTAAAGTAGGGAGCACTCCAGTTAGATGGTAGCTCTCTAAATGGCAGAGAGGATCAGAAAAAAAAAAAAAAGTATAACATAATTCAATTTGCTGGATCTCAGCCCAGAACCACATTTCCAGCCTCCTGCAAACGAGGTGATTGTGTGAAGAGCTACAACAAGTCAGCCTGTATAATTCAGGCTAGCTGGACACCCAGAACCACTTATCCAGTAACACTAACTAAAATGATGTCATTGGGCTGCAGAGAGGGCACAGTGGTTAAGAGCACTGGCTGCTCTTGCAGAGGACTCAAGTTTAGTTCACAATAATCACATGGCTCACAACCATCTGAAACGCTACTTCTTGGAGGTCAGAAGTATTCCCGTATCAGTAGGCACTGGGCAGGTATGTGCTGTACATACATGTATGCAGGCCAAACATTTATGCACATAAAGTAAAGAAATACATCTTTAGATGACATTATTACTTATATTACAGTCATCAATTTTGATCCTTAGAGTCTTAAAGATGAGAAAAACGAGGACAGTATCCTACTCATCTCGTTTCTTGTTCTGAACACAGCAGACAGCAACAGTCCTCCTGGTCTCCTCATCTGAAAAACATGAATGACAATAGTCCGTACAAGTGGATTCTGATAATCAAAAGAAAAAGTAAATAAATGTATATTATATAGAAAGAAATATAAATAATTCTATATATTTTATATTTCTATTTATATTTGATTTATATTTTTTATATGTAGCAAATATATAAATATTGGTAAATATCTATGTATTTAATACAGTATATTATATATTAATATAGAATTAGAAAGGATTTTTTTAGTGCTACAAGAATTCCTTGCTAAGTTTAGTCAGTAAAAGAATATGCCTAAAACCAGAACTCAAATCACCTCCCATCTGACGTGAAGTTATTATGAGTCTCAGTAATTAGTTTAGAAAGTGTCAGACTTACCTGTTAGTTCTAATTTAGCTTAGGCACTTTGAGTCACTTTGGGTTTTTTTTGTTTTTTGTTTTGTTTTGGTTTTTTGTTTTTGTTTTTCTGAAATCTGGCACATTTTCAAAGTTAAAAAAGTTATGAAATCTCACAGTGGAAGCCCACATGCTATCATGAGAATTGTTGTTAGAAAACTTCAGATTTCAAACATTATAACTGTCCTGGGAATAGACACAAAGATACGCACGCACGCGCACACACACACACACACACACACACACACACACTCGTGCACTCACAAAAACCAATTTCTCTTCTAATTATCCTTTATGGTTTCCCTTAGTTCCTATTCCTCGGATTCTTCTCTGTTGACTGTATCTAATAGAAACCTTGATTGCTACAATCTCAGGAAACATAGCTTCTAATTTTATGGGGTTTGGACCAATTAGATGCTTTTTAGGCATGCTCTCAGCTTAAACAAGACCATGCATCTAAAATAGCTATGTAAAACAGTATAAAACTGCATCTCATGACTACATTCAGCAGGCTAAGACAGACTACAATAATAAATAATCTCTAAGCTCGCTCAACATGCTTTGTGGGTACTTGTCATCCCACACTGCACAAATGGACACTGAGGCAAAGCTCTGCTCCAAGGAGTCATTCAAGGCCTGGAGTTGCAGCTGTACCCTGGGAATACGTACCTGGTGGGTAGGCCAGCAGAGAGTGGATTGCACATTGAAGCATCACGGACCACCAATCAAAGCAAATACAAACCCCTGCTAAGCTGCAGGCTTCCCAGGAGACCCGGAGAGCAGAGGGTTGCATGTCGAGCTGTGCATCGCTCATGCATATTTCTGTCCAGGCGGACCAAGGCAAAGAGCCGTACTTTAAAAAACAAAAACAAGAGAAGAAACTTCCCCCTCTTAACCCTGAATGACTGATATATTTAGGCTTATTTTAGTCTTAAAAATGTTCATAATCCACTTTTAAGTCATTGTGATAGAGACTTACTCATGCTATCTGAAGAAAAGGGGTTTATGCTATCACATATGACATTATTTTATAATTTTCTTTCCCAAGTGATGGGTACATTATGACCTAAAGAATTTTTTATCTTTATTCTTACAGCTAGGCAAATTCATGTTGGCTTTTGACGAGCAATCAGCTTGATACTTTCCAGCGGCAGGTTTCTGCTACTGGATTATTTCTCTCTATCAAATATCAATTCACATTCATCATTTCTTATAAATTTAGCAAACTGGATATTGAAGTTGAAAGACTTTAAAGCTAATGTGGCTGTTCACAGTGCAACATTAAAAAATTTAAACTACAAGTAGTAGGGGTGTGTGTGTGTGTGTGTGTGTGTGTGTGTGTGTGTGTGTGTGTGTGTTAATAATACCCACATTCTGGAGTCACCTGCTGCATATTAGACAATTTGCAAAGGTCATCTGACATAATCTTCATAACTCTGTACCCTCAGTAAATGAAGATAATTCATTCATAGTCACACAGCTTGATATAGAGGGACCAGAAGTAGAAAATGGAACTGTTTTTTTTTTTTTTTTTTGTTGTTGTTGTTGTTTTTTTTCTTTTCTTCTTCTTCTTCTTCTAAAGCTTAATTTACTAGGGTCAGGGAAGATCCACCCCGCAGGCATTGCTGGGTAAAGTCATAACAAAAGCAGCTCTGAGAAGGGCATCAGAGGGCATTTTGGCAGGTGACCTTTGCCTTGGGCATCATGTCACCTGTGTCATACATTTGAGTCCTGCCTCTGAGCTTTCCTGTCTCTGAGAACTCAGACAAGAGTTCTAACCCTCCGTGCCTTGGACTCTCTCTTCCAAACTAAAGCGCTGGAAACGGCGTGTGTCCTACAGTCCTGGGTGCAGTTTAAGCCAGCACCACCAGCAAAGCACTTAGACTGTTCAACACTAGATGAGTATCAGCTGTTGCTTTGAGTTCTGACCAATGTTCTTTGAAGACGTAAGTGTAAACGAAGGGAATAACGGGTTAAAGAACTACACGTGAGTATCCTTTATCAAGTGGTTTCACTTGATACACACAATAGTCATATTTAAGCAAGATAGCCTCATAAGAAAAACCCAAGGCACAGAAAGGTACAGTAATTTATACCACAGTGTTAGATGCCAGACTCAAAGCCCACACTGGGTGGGTCAGGGTTCTGCTTGGAAGGCAGTGTTAGAAGTGTACTTATTCCTTGTCTTCTCTTGATAGGATGTGAAAAAGGACCCCTTAAATTGGTAAGGGGAACACTGACAGTAATTTGGATTTAAGATGTATAGCCCTGTCCGACATTGCCCTGTTTGGCTTGCCTTCAGGCAGCTCCTCTGGCTGTCTGGAGCATGGCTCCTTCCTGAGCTCCTGCCTGCTGCTAAACACAGTGAGGCTCAGCAGCCATGCCTTCTCTTGCTTCCTTGTTTGTCAGTACCTCTTCTTGGCTTTTCTGGAATGGTTGGCCTCCACTTACCCGGTTTCTCTCTTTGCATGTTCTCGTTCCTTCTGTCTTCTTTTCCCTCAGGCCCTGCCAAGGTTTCAAAGCCTCATCTTCACAGCATGCAGTTAGACTGTGAGGTAAACTCCCTTAATCCCTTGAGACTTCAAGCCTTGAGTGACTCTTCTGTTCTTTCAGTGTGCTTTGATAGCTGTCTCCAGACCTCCCAGATTTAAAAAATAACAAAGCTAGCTGTAAATGCTTAGAAGTTTTCTGGGTGGAAGGCAAGGTCCATTTCAATTTGCAAAACTTAATGGAAAAACCATCATGTTGAGCATTGGTTTTGGTCATAGAGATACCCAGCTGTCACACATGTGTTGTGTCTTATTTCAGCCTAACTCTACTTCATTGGTCTCATATCTCAGCTCTATGTTAGAAAAGATTATTGATAAATGAAGCAAGGAATGACTAGGTAGAAATAGCTTACACTACACCATAGGGTGACATCAGTGGACTTTCTGGGATGTTCAGATAATAAACACTCCATAGTACAGCTGCGTCTGAGTGTTACTCTGAATGTAAACCGAGAACCTTTTCCATCTCTTCTGATACGACATACCCTGACCCTGACTGTTAACTCTTTCAACGCCCAGATCAAAACATCCATCTTCCACGGAACTAATCTTTTTTTAAAAAGTTTTTTTTTTCCAATTTTTTGGTTAATTTTCGTACATATTGGTGTTTTGCTTGCACGTATGTGTATATATCATGTGCATGCTTAGTGCCTGCAGAGGCCAAAACAGAGTATCAAATCCCCTGCGACTGGAACTGTAGAAGATTATGAGCCATAATCTGAGTCCTGGGAATCAAATCTGAGTCCTCTGGAAAAGCAGCCCGTGCTCTTAACTGGTGAGCCATCTCTCCAGATTCAATATATATAAACTTAAAAAACAATGTGTCAATGCTGATTCTATCATTTAAAGCTCCTCCTTACTTCTTCCTACTATTGCCCTTACAGTGGGAGTACAATACCTTGCTTGCCTGACATTTAATTCTGATTCTGACATTTAAACAAAAAGTTCAGAGTGCAAGAGACTATGACAGGGCACAAAGACCCACTTCACTTCATGTCCTGTGTTTCCTTAAAACACACACAGGTTACCTGATTCTGTTCTTCATAAGTGTTTCAGAAGTTGATTAGAAAACTAAAGCTGACCTTTTATTGGAAACATACTTCCTGACCTCAGGGAGCACTATAGAAAACAAACCAACCAACCATAAATAGGTCATATCTTACAAACGTTTGCTTTTAAAATTTCATGTTTTCCAGGATATAGTTGTATTCATTATCAGTAAAACTATCAGTTGAATAGCTGTGAAATGAACCAGTGCTTCCGGAGGGTAGTCAGGTTCTTATTTTAAAGAAATTTATTGTCCACAGTTTATATAAGACCTTGATGGTTGGTGTTGTTAACTGATACAATCTTGAATTACCTAGAACGTGGGCCTGTGGGCCTATCTGTGAGGGATGATCACGACTCTTTAACTGAGGTGAGGCGATCCACCTACTCAGGGTGGCACCGTTCCTTGACTGTTCTCCCGAACTGTGTCCATGGAAGGCAGGAACTGAGTAGCATGCATTCATTTCTTCTCTGCTTACCAACCATGGACACGTGTGACCGGCTGCCTCAAGCTCCTGCTGCTTTGGGTGCTCTGCCATGATGGACTATACTTTAAATTGTGAGCCAGAGCAAACACCTCTCCCCCAGGTTGCTCTTGTTATAGCATCTACCACAACTCTAGGGAAAGGAACCAAGATAAGGTTGTCTTCAACCCTAGAAAGGAACTATGGCATTTCACCATTATATGTTACCTTAGAATTCAAGCCCCTCTGTCCTGTTGTTTTACCTATAAAGAATGATTGAAGAGCCAATTCTAGGCCTAGACTGTAGAGCGTCAGGGGCCCAGGAGGACCTAGATCCAGGATCTAGATCTAGATCTAGCAGCTGGGGCTGCTGCTCCCTGTACCGGGCTACACCTGGAAATGGACTCTGCTGTGAGTATCATCTGGGTGTGGAGTTTTTGGCAACAAGCCCTTGAGTGAAGAGGAATGCACAGAGAGACGCAGGCGAAGCAACCCTCTCCGGGACAGAGCTACCCTGGACGACATGTTTAAACTTTAAAGAGGCAATTTCTGACTTTTCCTTTTGAATAATTTAACATTCAAAGAATATTTCTTCTCTCATGCCAAACACAGACTCAACAAATGGTTTTTGAACAGAATGGAGTGTCATCCTTATTTAATTGGTATGCTTTTCCTAAAATGAAAACTCTCCGTTGAAGGATCATGCAAATTAGCATCTGCACTACTTCCTGATCCAACTGCTTTAGTGTGAAAAGAGCAAGAGCTTTAGAGTTAGACACCCCTGGTTCGGTTCCCTCGTCTCCCATACTGGGGCTGTAACACACAGATGAATCACTGCCTCTTTGAACCTTTACTTCTTCCTCTGCCGAGTAGAAATAAAAAGTACCTCTTCTGCTCAATTGTTTAAAACTTTAGCAGTAATACCAGGATAAGCTGGTTGTGTGCCTGGAACGCTAGCATCTAGGGAGCTGGAGGCGTACCTAGTAAGGCTCCTTCTCAGAAGCAGAAACACACAGTGATAGTATGCTGTGTCTGCGCTGTCTCCGATCTGAGTGTTTTCTATTCATTATTTCCCTGTGCCTATACCCTGGTCACTGAGGGTAACTACAGGCTTCCTTACTGCTACTATCATAATCTTCCCCTTGAAGAACTTCCATTCTTAATATACTTTATAGTAAAAAGAAAGGACTCAGTTAATAAAGCCTATAGCAGACTTGTGAATTCAACAAAAGAAAGCAATCTATTGATTATATTGCTGGTTGATGAACATGACCCCTGCAGGGGTACAGAGAAAGGCCACAAACCTGCTTATGATTCTTCTGGTGGCCAGGGAGCATCACTCCTTTTTTCCGAGGTCAGTGACAATATCAGAGACTATTATTCCATCCCCCAGCACCAAGCACCATGCCTCAGATATGGAGAGCTTTTGGTATAAGCACACAGATGTGAGTTGAAATTATATTTTCTTGTCATCTGATCCCTGTTTTTGGATCACAGAGGATGGAGTCTGATTCTCAAAACCCATCCAGTCTTAAAATTGAAGCACAATCAGCAGTAGAAATTTGGATGCCAGGATAAACTGTCTAAAGCCAATTCCAGCTTTTAAAAACATCAAAAAGAAAAGCAAAAGGAAATGTGGGCTCTAAGTAAACAGTACTCTCAAACCTGATTTGACCCACAATTCACTCAGACATCATTTGGTTTGGGTTTGGCTAGATTTGATTTGGTTGGATTTGATTGGGTTTTGTTCAGAATGGCCTGGAACTTTCTGTGCAGTTTGGGTAGGCTCAGCCTCACAATCTTTCTGCTTCTGCCTCACAATGATAGGGTGAGAGCCGGGCGTCACAGCGTCACTATGATCTGTTGCTCTCAGACTTCGTCAGTATCCAGGGAGGCCATTCTAGGACCACTAAAAGGAGTTGATTCAGAAAGAATTGGTGATGTTTCCTTGACTCCTTTAATTCTGATTAGCAGAGTCCTGTGTGCAATGAGGCCTATCTCTGGTTCAACTCTGT
The DNA here is from genome assembly GCF_907164565.1 of Psammomys obesus. Lineage (NCBI taxonomy): Eukaryota > Metazoa > Chordata > Mammalia > Rodentia > Muridae > Psammomys > Psammomys obesus. The sequence continues at coordinate 27,646,921 of NW_026596046.1, forward strand.
ATTGTTTCAAAGCGCCATTTTTACTTCCACCTAAATTAGGGACAAGATCCACTGTGACTAAGCAGGAAGGTTGCCTCTAAGATCATAAACTTATTTCCTTCTGTGTCAAAGCAAGTCAGTGTTATATAATAAATGACCAGCTTCATTTAAAGTTACCGTTAGCTCTTGTATTTTTTTTTCTTCAGTGATATATTTTCAGCTAGAATAATGTCATTTCCTCTTGGCATTTTTCATGGAGGTGATTTCTTCACCAAAAGGAAAGCATCTTGGTTTACTCAGTGCTCTGATTGACTGTAAGTCTGCTCCTTCCCTCTAACTCAAGTCTTTCCAAAGGGCAAAGGACTGTTTTCTAAGACAACGGTTCTCAGCTGGACTATCACAGGACACTGGGTATGTCCATTTGCTTGCAGATAATTATGAAATACTCATCACACATATGCATATGAGGAGCACCACAACTCATTGATTGAACAAAGGGTCAAGATTGGAGCTGTGTGTCAGACCCCAGGCACAAGGGCACCCAGAAGGCTCGGCATCTGACTAACCCAGTTTCTTTTTGGGGAAGGGGAGTTATAACTATGAATGGGTTTGTTCATACGTTAGGAAGCTTGCCTCTCTCAAAGCTCCCAAACCCTACCTCTTGACCTTTCTCTACAAGGCAAATGTTACCTACTACTCACTCTGTGTAGGCAGGAGGAGTAGGCAGAGAAACCAACTAGGCAGAAGTGGAGATAGAAAGGGGCAAAAGAGCAAGAAAAGATAAAGGAGGAAGAAGAGGCCTGTGCTTGTCTTGGCCTGGTTTAGATGCTTGTAAGAACAGTACAGTTCCAGTGGGAATCTTAATGCTGACAGAGGTGAGACTGGTTAGTAGTGCTGAGCAGGCGAATATGTCACCCAGTGTAGTGCTTAATGAAGTGGGGGCTGTTTGTTTGTTTGTTTGTTTGTGACAGCCCCCTGCTTGCTTTCTGACATGGCTTTCTTGGAAAGGATGGAAAATATGGTATGGCTCTCTTCCTAACAGGACAATTGAACTATTCCTCATGTTTGTTTGGCTAAGATCCACATATACCTTTGTTAGCCTGTGTGCCAGTAGAACTCCATAAATCTTTGCTGAATTAATTATCGATTTAGAATTATCCTTCAGCATGAAGCAAGCTGTTTTCTTGTTAGCTGTGGCATTTGTTGGTTGTTTAAACATTATAAATTATATTTATGTAGTCACTTTTAAATTTTAACCGTGGTCATATTTGTGAATGAAGCAGGAAACAAAGTAGGGAGAAAATGAGAAGGAAGAAATTCTATTGGTACCGCAAAATGTCATTGCAAATGTTTCTTTTAGTGGCAACTCCACAAAGAAGATTGATTAGGGTCTGGGGAGATGGCTTGGTGGATAAGAATACATACTTTGCAGCATGAGTCTCCGTAGACTTCCACTGTGCCCAAAGCTGGACCATGACTGCATTTAGCTGTAATTCCAACCTAGTGGGGTAGAGACACCCAGATCCCTAGAATCCTCTGGCCTTCTGCCTAGCTGAAACTGCCGGCTTCACGCCCAGTGAGAGACCCTGTCTCAAGACAATTGTCAGAAAGTGACGGGAAAGATGCCTGCTTTCCTGCTCTGACCTCTGGGCATATGAGTGCATATCCACATGCTCACATAACACACACACACACACACACACACACACACACACAACCCCCCACAAAATATAAAGGTGGATAAATGGGCTGGAGAAATGACTCGTGAATAATATTGCAAGCATTAAGAACCCAAGTTTAGATACTCGGCACCCACATCAAAAGCCAGGCATAGCTGCTTCTTGTTGGGGGAAGAGACAGAACTTCTCTGGGGTTTGGTGGCCAATCAGTTTAGATAAAGCAGTAAGCTCCTGCTTCGGTCAGAGACCCTGCCAAGGTGGTAAGGCAGAGAGTGATAGAGAGACAACTCACACATAGGCACAGAGAGATGAACACACTGGCATACATGTACATATGCCGTCACACACACACAAGATTGAAAATGCGATGGGGCAACAGAAACTTGCATATATGATACTCTTAAAACGAATAACAAATCCTGAGAAACTCCTTAGATTATTGAGTTAAGATGAAGCTGTTTCTCTGTTTCTCGTCCAGCAGCATTTGCAAATTTATTGCCTTTAAAAATCATTTCATTGTTACCCATAAAATGACTGCTTTTTAAAAATCTTTCTCTGATATCACTGTATGTGTGCTTACTACAAATTATGGCACATGTAACACATCCTGCATTGGCATGGCTTTATAGTGTTCCTGGTTTTAATTAAAATCTGGATACAGTCATAGGGATGTGACACACTCCTCCTGTCATCCGTCATGTCGGTTTCCAGAATCAAAATTGCTCCGAGTACATAGATTAAAGTGTGGGTCGTGTCAGAAGGAAGCACCGAACAGTGCCACAGAACGCCCGAGAAAGCGGAGCAGAAACACAGCTGTGTCTGCTTCCGGAGTCCTTTCCAGGTTCGGAATTAACGCGTAGAAGAACAGAAATTACTTCGTTCTTCCAGATCCCAACCATCCTAGGTCTAAACAGGTGTCTTCCATTAAGACTGCTTACCATAGCACCCTGCTTCGGTCGTCGTCAAACTGCTTGTTCTTTAAGCTTTGTGAACGACAAGAATGGAAGCCACTGGCCTGCCTGCCACGTGCTGCAGGTGAGGTAGGGGAGACGTCAGGAGTCACACCAGCCAGGGAAAAATCTGACACCTGGAAGGTCACAGGGAGGAGAGCAGGGATTCGGGTTCCAGGCAGGCTTTGGCCAGTGCTCAGCCCTACTGCCAAAAGCGTGTGGTCGAGAATGTTTCTTTTCATGACATGACTCCTGGTTTCATGACTTCCTCCGTGAGCTTGGTTTTCCTCTGCGATAGTTTTTTATTCGTGTGTATTTATTGTACAGAACAATAGGTCCCACCATGCCTTCTCCATTCTGGGTACCACTGCTCCGGTCATGTTCACATCCCCGTTACCACTCTAGAACTTTTATTGGCAAATTTTCCAAATGCACGTGGGTGGCACCGTGCTGGTGATACCTGGGCACTCTCCAGATGAGTCAAGTTAGGAAGTAGGAGTTACAAGTGGTTGGGGTTTTTTTTTCCCTATGTTTTGAGGCTTCGCCTGTTGAGAAAGATTTAGGATGTTAACAAACATCCTCTTGTTGAAATTTCATTTTAATCATTATCAAATTACCTTCTTTGAAGTGGTCTCTGATCTGAAATAGGCTTTTTGTTTCTTCTCTTACCAGCGAAGCCATTCCAGTTTCCTTTCGACCACTTTAGCCTGGTGCGTCTTTCCTCGTCCCTTTCATGTTTACTCAGCTGTGTCAATATTTAATGTATATTTCTCATAACCTCACACAATCGGGTCTTCATCGTCTACTGCGAAACCTCTGCCTTGTAATTATCATTACATTTATTATGACAATGAAGCAATGCTTAAGTTGAAATACCTTGGTATTATTTTTGTCTCTCTTGGTGATTGTTTGAGGGGTGGGCTCTTGGATAGTTGTAACTGTGTTTCTCCGTCATTGTTAACTTACCTGCTGTAATTGTGTTCATTGTCTTTATCTTGGCAGTAGCTATGCAGTTATACTGGTACTAATGGACATCTTTAACTTACCCACTGTAGCATAATCACCAAGTTCTGTGATGATCTCTGTGCGGTGTTAAAGCCTTGCACAGTAGTTTCTGTCCTACCAGCTTTACTGATGTCATCATCCACTTTTATGTACGTATATAGGCACTTACTATTATGTGCAGATAGATTTTTTTCTCTTCATGTTTCTTGTCACTTGTTGTATTGAGACTTTTTATGTCTAAAGTTTCATGTTTTTTTTAAATAAAATGTGGTAAATTATTAGCCATGATTACTCCAAATATTTTTACTCAACCTCTTTCACCTCCCCTTATTATTTCAGTTACATATATGCTTGTTCACCTGAAAGTCTCACAGCTCATTGATACTTGTGTCATTTTCCCCCTTTATATGTGGTGCCATGTATTTCAGATTTTTGAAAGTATAGTTAAACTGCTCGGTAGACGTCTTAACATCTACAGGTCAGTTTTTACAAATGATTTTTTTTCACTATCTTGCATATTTCTCTTGTGCCTACTAGTCTTTTCTCTGAAGCATGTAATTTGCCATCAATTCTATAATTTTTTCCCATGTGCCCTTGGCCTTTTTTTCTCATTTGTTCATTTATTTAATCACTTCGGTAGGGTCTGTCTCTATACAGCCTGTTTTCCTACATCTGTGCATGCTTGGTAATCTGATTTAATGCTGGTTATTGTAAGTTTGGGAAGTTTTTTTAAATGGGGCAATAGGTACTCTATGTTCACATAAATACTGGATTGTATTCTAGAAATGTTTAATCTTTGCAAGTCTTACTTTCAAGAGTTTTCAAAAAATTGTTCTTCGCTTTGGACCCGAGCAGCATTTAGTCTGTGGGTAATTATGTCTCATTGCTGAGGCCAGAGCTTTGTGACTGCTCCTTGGCACCCCGAAAAGTATGAAGGGTTGTTGTTATATGGCCACTGAGAACTAGCATTGTTCCTAACTGTGAGAATACGAAGTACTGACACTCGCCCCTTTAAACTGGTTCTTTTCATAGCTTCTGGTAGTTTTCACACACACAAATATGCACACGCACACACAAACCAATTATTACTCTGCTGAATACTGAAGGATGTCTGATATTTCTAGAATTTTCTTTCTGTGCAGCTTTCTTCACTCTGATATTTTATCCTGCAGATCCTAACCATATTGATCTCCTCAGATTCTTAGATCTATCTCTGACCGAGGAGTCAGCCTGACTGTTCCTAAGTTCCATCTCCCCACTTGGTGGCCTAGAAACACTCTGAAGGCAGTACAGGTTACCTAATTCATCTGCTGTCTCTTTAAGGTCACTTCCCTTCACTGCCTTGTTTCTGGTGCCAGGAAAACCATTACCTCTCATGGTTTGTCTGATCTCATTTTCCCAGATTTGAGACGGGAGATTAAGCATGATGCCTGTCATTTTTCCTTCTGAGAAAGTGAAGTCCCTCCTCCTGTCCTTGACGATGAGCACTGGACTCCACCTTCCCTGGGTGCCCCTGTAGGCATCCTGTGGCTCCAGGCTGACAAGTGCTATTTACACTTCAGCTGCACTGAAGACAGTCGAGATAGAAACACAAGTTGGAAGTCTGATTTCTTTTGCATCTCCCGCCACCCCAACACGTACAGTGGCTGTAGAAATATACTGTTTTTTTTCCAGTGGTGCTCTGACAGTTTCATGAATTTCAAGGTGTTGGTCTCAGAGTATCTTCTTTCTTCCTTCACGTACCTAAAAGCTGCCTTGTGTTCTCCAATCCAAGAGTGTTAGACAATCGCGGTGTCTCTCTGAACCTTTGTCTATAAAGCTGTGTGTCCTCAGAGCCAGTAGTTCTAGTGCTGGCTTCTTAATCACCATCCTAACAAATTATGTCAGAGGCAGCAGCTCACCCTGCAGCTTTGGCTTTGGGAAGTAGTTCAGATCTGGGTAAAGAGACTCTGATGCCCCTGATCAGAGATGCATAACCACATATGAAGACCACTTGAAAATAGAGACAAGGGTGCCTTGAGAAACTGTCAACTTTCACCAAATGAAACAAACAAACAAAAAAATGAGGCTTTAAAAAAGTAAGAGTAGTTATATAAATGTTTTTATTCAGTCATTTCCACTTTAAATAGAGTCGTCATCACTGAGGGTCCATGGGTCAAAATCAAACGACAGCAGAGTTATTAAAAAGACAGCAGGGTTATTAAAAAGAAGAATAATTTCAGTGGGGTCAGTGACAGAGGATAATGAAGGTTGTTGAGAATGCCCCAAATTCTATGTGTATAAATATGAAATTGTCAAAGAATAAAAATAAGTGAATAATAAGTAAGTAAAGGAGGAAAACAATGCCCCGAGTGGTAACGCACATACGTGATTCCAGCATTTAGGAAACATAGGTAGGAAAGTCTCTGATGTATCAAGGCCTGTTTGGTCTATGACCACCAAGCTTTGGGCCAGCCAGGGCTACATAGTAGTGAGATCCTCTCTGGAAAAAAAAAAAAAAAAAGAACAAGAGAGAGAGAGAAAGAAAGAAGAGAAAGAAAGAAAGAGAGAGAGAGAGAGAGAGAAAGAAAGAAAGAAAGAAAGAAAGAAAGAAAGAAAGAAAGAAAGAGCAAAAGAGGTGAGGGCAACACAGAAAGTGTTTAAAGCTTTCATGGAAAGCTCTAGATATAAAAGCTGCTATCTAAACTTTAACTTCAGTATATTTTCACTCATTTTTGCTCCAGTTAAATTCTTGATTAGTACTTAAAAATATTGTCTTACATGAACTTAGAGTAGCTGCAGTTATCTGCAGAAGGCTGGACCTGCCAACAGTCAGCCATGAATGGAGGAGCTCACAGGGCCAATCCTCCTGGGATACTAGTAATTATTGGTGGATTGGTAGGGAGGTGAGTCATTGAATTCAGTGGTGTAGCCCGCCATACTGCAATGGGTAATTCCAGACTGCTGCTCACATGGACAGTCCTGGTTAAATTCCATGGGTCACAAACCAAAGCAAAAGGACATAAATGTGGGAAAGGAACCCATTGGGAAGGGTTAGAGATTGACAAGGGTAGGGAAAGAGAAAGTAAGGCTAGAGTTCGAGCAGAAAGTAATCAGAATATTCTTTCTACAGTTATGAAATTGTCTTTTTAGTTTTTCCTTCACAGTTTTTATTCATTATATATCCCAACTGAAGCCCCCTTGCTCAATTCTCCCCAGTTACACCCTCCAGCCCTCTTCCCCCATCCCTTCTCCTAGTCCACTGAAAAGGGGAGTTCTCTACTATTTCCATCTGCCCAAAGCTTGTTAAGGCTCATCAGGGCTGCCTGGATCCTCTTCCTCTGTGGCCTGGCAAGGCTGCACCATCAGGAGCGACATTAGCACTGTTGTTGTTTTGTCTAATAGGTGCAGAAAAGGCTTGGTGTATGTGCATACAAGAAATGTAACCAACTATCTTCTAATTGCCACAGAGGCAATTTAAACTAAAGTATGTCCAAATGGTCTTTAGAATCAATACATGCTGACAGAGCAGACGTGTGTTAGTTACTTTTCTGTTGCTATGATAAAATAGCCTAGCAAAAGCAACTTAAGGAAGAAAGAGTTTATTTTTGGCTTAGGGTTGCAAGGAGATAGAGTCCATCCTGGTGGAGAAGGCCTGGAAAGGGTCAGGATAAACACAGAAGCAAGAGCAGGAAACTCTTTTATCCACATTTTTATCCACACACAGGAAACAGAAACAGAGAGAAGAAAGGGGATGGGGGAGGCAAGAGCCACTCAAAGCCCATCCTTAATGACATGTGTCACCCAGCAAGGCTCCCCTGCTAAAGGCTCTATAACTTCCCCCAGATAGTACCACATAGAGAAAAATTATTCAAGCACTTGAACCTATGGGGGACATTTCTTATTCAAATGACAGCAAGCTGTGTCTGCAAAAGACAAAGACTTCCGTTTGAGCCTCACTTGGTTTCGAAGTAGTTTTCCTATTCCTCCACCCTCAGTTTCATAGCTGCCTACAAAAGGATGTGGTAAGGGGACAGCTTGTCTAGCTTAGTTGTAACATTTAGAGTTTGAAATTTAGCACATCTAGTGTGTTTGTTATGCTTCGGGCTTTGATAAATGCCTTTGTATATTACTTCACTTAATCATTACAGTGATTTAATGACTATGTGTTAGTATTATTTTAAATGTAAAAAACTTGAGACTCAAAGGTTCACAAACCCAATAGAGAAAACAATTCAGTTCAAGTCTAGATATATTAGACAGTATATTGTTTCTACTTTGCTCTAGTACATTCTAAATGCTATAGTTAAATTAGCTATGATTCTTCAGGACTGAGCCATATACAAGTATCTTACATCAAGGAGCAAGCCTCCATCCATTGTTTACTCAAATGCACCTGATCGTTCATTGTTACAGGATACTGTCTTCCTAGTACAAAGTGTTCCTATCCTTTAGCAAAAGACGAGATTGGAATAAATATCAAACTTCCTATCAATTGAGATTACCTACTATTTTCAATAAAATTTTATCTTCAGTAGGTCACATTTATTGGGTTTTTTTCTTGGTTTTCAAAATTTGATGTTTCAAAGAATAAATTAATTATTCCTGTGTCTCTGTGGGATTTGAAACAGTGAGTGTTCTGTAAAAGAAGAAGGACTGTAGTCTCGTTCACTGGTATAGTTTCAGTAGCAAACAGACTTTGATATAAGAATGACAGGACTTCAGTCCTATCTCTGAGTCATATTAATGCCAGCTAAATTATTATATTTCTCTGCTGATGAGCTGAGTGTTAGGAATATTGTAGCCACAGCTCTTGCCTATCCAATGACACAGATGCCTAAGATCTAAATCTAAAATCGATTCAAGCTCTTTTAAAAAGAGTTTTTAAAAATACCTATTATAGAATATAGTCATTACTTTGGAATTACCTCTTACAATCACTCTGAGAAAGAACCACAATTACTTACGATTATAAATTGATTCTAATATCCTTAAAATCAAACAGGTGAAAATGACTTATTAATTGGGTTAAGCCAGCAAGTTACTTAATTGGGAAATAGAAACAAAACAACGTATAATTTTCAAATCCTAGGCAGCTGTTAAAGAACTAGATGGCACATAAAACATTTACTCTGACAGAAAATTTTGAAGCACCAGAAAGCTTTTATGGATACTGTGGAATAGTGGGGGGAAGGAAAATCTTTTGATAGTGAAAGCATCAATTTCAAGTCCTCAGTGTTACTTAAGTATTTGGATGTTTAACACAAAGAAGGCAGCTGAATTTAGAGTCTATATCCAGAATGAAGGCATTGGTTCAGAGTCAGAAAGAATGCCTCCCAAGTGCTGGGATTAAAGGTGTGCACCTCCACCGAACAGCTCTAATGCTTTTAATATATCACTGTCTGGTCTCTTGTATGCCATGTTGGTCTAATATTTACTGATGAAATGATTTGATTTAAATAAAATAATGCAATAAATAACACAAGTGCATTGCAAATGACAAAAACACACATAGCTATGTAAATACTTGTCACTTGACCCAAGTATAACTTCCCCTTAATCATCCCCTCATTGTTACTTACCCCTAGAAGTTTCTCTCAGAAGAAAATGGATGAGAAACTTGATTTAAAATCCTTTTAGAAGGTATCTTAACATAAGTATATTTTCATGGGGATTCTAAAAACACCAAGAGGCCTTGATAACAGTATCAGGAACGAAATTCTTTCACACCCAGGAACCCATTTGCAGCTCAGGTCACATTTGTGGTATTTTGTGCCATCTGTTACACGTGTTTCAATGTAATGGGATTTTTTTTTTTAACTCTATCACAAAAGTTCATAAGCTTCAGATCTCAGATTCACTTCTCATATTTCCCAGTAGACCTTTCGAAATTGTTGTTTGGTTCAAAGCGGCTGCAGATTAAAATGCTAAACAGTGTTATCTAGCTCCATGTAGTTGACAATTACAGGTCATTTTAAAAGTAGTCACAAATAAGAATTAAGTAGTTACCATGTCCCAACACTGCCAACCCCACCCCCATGCACTCAGAGTCCCCTCTGTCCTTTTTAACTCACGAAGAGAGAACTTTCACCCTCTCTGCACTACATCCTGGGAAATTGTTGCATAAGAGCCAGAGATTACATCTCAGACGGGCTTCTCAGGCACAGTTTCAGGTCATCTGACCAGGGTAGAGGAAGCCCCCTCACCATGGTAAGCCTCAGTTTTCCTCATGTGTAAAATGGGATAAAAGAAGAGAAATAAAATGGGGTGGCATAAAGGACATGACGCACAGCATGAACTCAGTTCTTGTTTGGATTCTTGCTCTGATACCCAGCCCACCTTTATGGGCTCCTCTTCCTGTCATACACTGCCTGACCTGAAGTTTCTGAACTAAGATGGCAGAGCAAAATTGTGTTATGATTGACACTGATCTTCAAGCACAGCCTTTAAGGATATGGACATAACTGGTTGCTTTTTTTAAAAAACAAATCAAATTTCTGCATGAAAAGCATCTTTCAATAACAACTTGTTATTAAAACCTAAGGAAAAGGTGATGGTTGTTGTTTTAAAAGTGAATTTGTAAATGACTTGTTGAAAGCACAATTGTTCCAAGGCAGAAAGCCCTGCATTTTGGGTCCCTGAGGGAGTCTGATGATCAGACTTAAAATTGGGATGCAGTAGAAATCATTATTCCTCCAAGATCATGGCAATCAGTTTCACTCTGGTTTAATTTTCTCTTTAATAACTGAGCTTTTGTTTAAGCTCTTAAATCCTCTGATGAAGCACAGTCTTCCGCTTTCTGTTGTGCTTTGCCTGGGCAATTTCTTCTTATCTCATCCTGTAACTAAAATGATTACGTTAAGCTATGTAAGAAAAGCCTAAAATATGTAGGAAAAGCCTAAAATAACAGTGGCTTAAACACGAAGCTACTTTATCTTTTCATACTTCGTGGTGAGCTGCTCATAGCTCGTGGGGCAGCGCAGCAGATCTATCAGGAGGCTTCTCTAAGCACACTGATCCGCCATTCCTCTGCATCCTCTGCCTCAATCGCGAATGCTTGAGCATCAATCATCCGTACGCCGAGCACAGCCAAGATGCTGGTGGAAGAAAGGGACCTCTTCCCTTTACCGTTCACCACAACTAATTGCATCTTAGGTGTCTCAGTGTAGTCTCATGACTATACCTTGATTCTGAAAAGTAGGAGAAGAGAAAGCTTGTAAACAGACACACACTGTGGTAACCATAGCGATGCTAAACACTTGAGGTTCCTTTGAGAGAGGATGGAAGGCAAATCATGGCTTCAGCACTTGGGTTAATGATGTAAGCCTGTCTCTAGCTCTGACATGGCAGTTAGACAGATTTTAATTTCTAGCCAGCTCTTTGAGTTCTCCAGTAACAGCACACACTCATCAGCAGGCATTCAGTGAATCCATACATAAAAAACTGTCAGGTCTGCCCAGAAGCACACAGGGTCAGTGAAGTTGTGGACATGATGCCCTTAGTATATAGTGTTTTCAGCTCCTGTATATGCTAGCCTCTGTCTGCTTTCACAGCCACACTTTCAACCACCCAGACAAGCAAATCCACTAATAGACAATGCATAAACAGATGATAAACAACGCATAAATCCCTAATCCCAAAGCATTCTTCTATAGCATTTTTAAATACCATTGTCTTCTATTTTCCTGGCCTCTGGTGCTCTTTGCTTGCTTGATTTCTCTGGCCAAGTTGGATGCATGCCTCAAGATTTTCCACAAAGGCCACCACTCTGACTCTGCTCAGTTGGATTAGTGTTCCTCTGTCAGTTTATTTCCCAGCATGCAGTTCATCACAGACGTGCACATGCTTCACAGCATGTCTTGTCCTGTAATTTGTACAGTGTCCGACACTCTAGTACGGATGGACACAGCTGTCCAGTCTTTATTCAGCACAGCAGTACTAGTCCTTTGCAAATAGAAGGTGGTTAGTATGTAGATGCTGCACAGAGGAATATTGATTTGAAAAATAAGTTTTATGATTAATCAACCACTTCATGAAGGCTAAGGATGTGGTGATTCTCTTCTCCTGGAGAAAAGGCACTCTACAGAGGCAGAGTTACAACAGAGAAAGACACAAGTGAAAAGCAAACCAGGGTTCAGGTCCAATTCTGCAACTTACATGGTATGTGCCTATGCTCAAATGATGTAAAGTATGTGGCTCTCTTTTCCTATTTGCAAAAAGGGGAGAATAAGCCAATCCACAGTGTTCTTCCTATTCAGTGCTAACATCCGTAAAATGTCTAGTAAAATGTTCTAGTAATAATCAATGCTGTTTCCGGAAACTGTTTCCTTCCTCATTTCCTCCACTTCTTAATCCCATGCAAGGTCACAGTAAGTACCCTGGGACACCGTCACCTGAAAAGGGGGGAAAGGTTAACATGTTTTCATTTGTTAAAAAAACAAACAAACAAAAAACCGATTGAAAGGAAGTAAAAACATGATTGAAACCATTTCAACTCACAGGGTTTATTAAATGTATCAGTTATGGAAAGATAAAGAGAGAGAGACACTCAAAGATGCATGTAATCGGTCCCAGTGGGAGACCACAGGTAGACATGATTTAGCGTGATCATAAACCTGGATCTCTATGGATTAGTAAGTAAATTACTTTTCTGATACACATTTCTCTGGCTATCTTGTAGATATCCTTTCCCACTCAGAGCTGGTAACTCTATCATCTCTAACTGATTAAACGAAACAGAAAAAGGCCCCGTGTGGATATCCCTTCTTGTCAGGATTGAACTCAGCCTGGAGGCAAGAGCTTCTTGCTTGCTGGACTGACCACCTTGGTTAACTGAACAACAAGGTACTTCCCTTCAGATGTTCACCAGTCCGCAACGGAAAAATCTTCCTTTCCCCCCAAAATTATCAGTCAATATGGGCTTTTGTTATTATTATTATTTTACCATCTAAACATTTTACTACTTATTTATTTTTGAGACAGGTTCTCACTATATACCCTTGGCTGGCCTGGAACTCACTTATGTACACCAGGCTGATTTATAGAGATCCACTGTCTCTTCCTCCCAAGTGCTCTATTAAAGGCGTGCACCACCACACCCAGCCCTATAAATGGCATTTATTTTTTTAATTAAATTTTTATTTTTTTATATTAATTACAGTTTATGCATTTTATCAGTTTATCCCAGCTGTAGCCCTCTCCCTCCTCCCCTCCCAATCCCACCCTCCCTCATCTCCTCCATGCCCTCCCCAAGTCTACTGATAGAGGAGGTCCTCTTCTCCTTCCACCTGACCCTAGCTTATCAGGTCTCATCAGGACTGGCTGCATTGTTCTCCTCTGTGGCCTGGTAAGGCTGCTCCCCCCTCAGGGGGTTGTAGTCAAAGAGCCAGTCACTGAGTTCATGTCAGAGATAGTCCCTGTTCCCCTTATTAGGGAATTCCCACTTGCATACTGAGCTGCCTTTGGCTATATCTGAGCAGAGGTTCTAGGTTATCTCCATGAATGGTTCTTGGTTGGAGTATCAGTCTCAGAAACGACCCCTGTGCCCAGATATTTTGGTCCTATTGCTCTCCTTGTGGTGCTCCAGTCCTCTCCAGGTCTTACTATCTCCCCCTTCTTTCATAGGATTCCCTGCACTCTGCCCAAAAAGATCATCCTGAGTGAGGTATCCCAGAAGCAGAAAGATACACATGGTATATACTCACTTATAAGTGGATACTAGACCTATAAGATAGGATAAACATACTAAAATCTATACACTTAAAGAAGCTAATCAAGAAGGGGGACCTTGGATAAGATGATCAATCCTTAGTCAGAAAGACAAATGGGATGGACATTGGGGGAAAGAGAAAACAGGAAACAGGACAGGAGCCTACCACAGAGGGCTTCTGAAAGACTCTACCCATTAATGTATCAAAGCAGATGCTGAGACTCATAACCAAACTTTGGGCAGAGTACAGGGAAATGGCATTTCTTTAAAATGCAACACTACCTTTCTTCTTGGAAAATTTGGTGAGAAGCTGGAATTTATCTTACCTATTTGTTCTATAGCTTGTTATTGGTGTGCATATAACTCAGTGATGAGGCACCTACATTTCTCTGTCTTTTCTAACGTTTGCTTCAAGACAGGAAGCGTGGGGCCAAGTGGATGTGAGACTGCAGATCTGAGGCTATGAATCTTTTTTTTTGTGACATTTATCAACGAATCCCTGTAAAATTAGAGGTAACTCGGGAATTTCTAAAGACAGGTATACTTTCAACTAATGTTTATCATGCAGCTCTTGGGTTGTAAACCATTTCCCCTGTACTATGCTTAATGCCCTCTGCCACTAGCAGCACCTTGGGATCTTGTGGAGCAGGGAATCTGGCTAGCCCAGTAACAGCAGACAGCCACAGGGGTTGGCCACCATCTGCATTTAGAGTAAGCAAGCCTTCGTTTTCTACACAGATACTACAAGCTTCGACTGTGCTATTTAATAAGCTCACAGTATTATTGATCTGCTTTCAGTACTGTCTCCACAACCAGATTCATAAATTGGCTATAGATGGACTGCTGTTGTCTGCCTTTACCTTCAGCTCTGAGCACACTATTTAAGATAAGCAAGAAGCCCTTGCTATCATCTGGGCCCAGATGAGAATACAGAGCTCACAGAGAATGGTTAGTGGACAGAGGCCAGCTCCATGGTAGTTCCCAGACAGTTGTTATGAACACTGTGTGAAAGCAGACTGCAAAGCAGAAAATGGAAACCATGGCCTCACTTTCAGGAACTGATAATTACAGTTGTGGATCTTTCTAATCCACAGGGCCCCCAGCCAGGGGGTCATCTTGGCAGTCTGAATGCTTCTCACCCCTGCCTTCTCATCTGGGCATCTCCAGCACTGCCCCAGCTTGAATGCCACTGGATAAAGACTTTTCTAGATATACATAGCATAGTCCAGTTCCTCTTATGTTTTCCTGTCCAATTTTCTCACTTCTGTCAGAGTTGATGGGCCAACTTCATGCTGGTTTTTCCATTTGTGTCTTAATCAATCTGAGCCTGACTAACATAGAAGAACTGTATAAATCTAGTTCTGTCATTCCTTTGCCTCTTTGGTAGAACTGTTTTTCTGTCAAATTGCTGTCAGTCTGCATACGCACACAGGATGCTGCGCCTATGGCTTCCTCCTGGAACCTATCTCTCATTCTCTAAGAATAGGACAAATTTCTACAAGATTTCTCTTCTTCCAAGGAACCACCTTCTGCTCCTCAACACAGAGAGCCTCTCAACAGAAAGGACCCTTCTCAGACCACACCAAAAAAAACACCTACTGAATTGATTTCTGTTGAGTGGCTACTGTATGTTCTCCTAGCAATGGCTGATCACACTTTCTTCTGAGTTCCTGTAATTAGAACTAAGGACACCCCAGCATTACCTAGTTGCCTCAAGAAGGAAGATCTTAAATTCTCCAAAAATGCTCCAAGGAGAATTTCCATCAGGCTTTCATTTTGAAAGCCAATGAACATCTGTGAGCTTCCAAAGGGGCTTGGAGGGGACACAACATCAATAAAAGAGAGTGTTCATCATTTTAAGTATCTGGAAACCAGCGGTCTGGCGTGAGAGTTTTCGTGCTTTGATTTAATGACAGCCAGAACTTCTCATAGGCGCCTTAGGGCTTCTGAGCACCGGGAGTGAAAACAGGCCAGAAACTATCTTTCCCTCTGTTCAGTCAGCATTTCAGATGTTGTCTCTAGAAATGTTTTCTGAAGAAAAGGCAGTTATTTATTCTGGCAGTGAAACTTTGAGACACGCACATAAATTATGTAGAAATTGCCAAAGCAAGTACCTGAACCTCCATTAGTCCTGGCCACGTGACCCGGAGCCACCCCTCCCCGCCTTACCTAGAGTGGGGCTCATTTCTCTCCAGCATATATATTCATACATTACTTATCCATCTGATTTTTATGTAGCATCATACTGGTAATTATTTATTCTGCTGCTGCCATCCCTGGAAAATCTACATTGGCGGTGTTGTTTTGTTTTGTTTTCATATTCACCTCTATATTCTTCCCAACACCTAGCATTATACTTGACACATAGTGGGTGATAGTTGGATAAATTTGAAAGCATGATCACATGGCTTCCAGAACCTGAAAGTTACATTAGCTGCCTTCACAGCTACCACACTGGGTGGTCGGATCACTTTCTCCCATGGAAAGCAAATGCCATCCTATGCTGGGCCCAGAGTTCCCCTGACTTTTACTGCCAGTAGAACCATGAGCCTCAGATCTGGCATTTAATAAGAGCCAGATGACTGTTACATGATTCAATATTTAAACAATGAAAAATAGGAATGAACCATCGTTCTATTCCCCAAAAGTTGAGTTTTAGCATTGTTGCCTGGACCTGTGCTTATTTCATTCTTGCAGTTTTTGGTGTGTCTGTACACTAAGCCCCATGTGTGACTTTTACCCAGGTACTGCCACTGTCTAGCAGACAGCATTAGCCTGTATTTTGCAGAATAGGAAACGGAATTTTAAGGACCTTTGCCAGAGCGACAGAGCAGGTGAGTGGCAGATGACAGAACTGAGAAGCGCTGCCAGTCCCCGCTGGCATTCCTCATTATTCTGTCCTAAAGCACCGAGTGTTTGGCCAGTGTGTGATTGAATGAATGGGTGGGTGACTGGCACTGGGTCCATGTTCTCACCCGTTAGTACTGAAGTTAAAACTACTCTGCAATTGGAAAATACTAGAAATGTTTACACAAACTATAAATGGATAGAAACTACTCTTTAATTTTATTATTAGTCTTTATTTCTCTTTAAATTTCTGAGCTATTTGGAAATCTAGAGACATTTCTTATAGAAATTGCATCCAATTAACTAGAACTCCTATTGAAAAAAAAAAAAAAACTCAGACCACTACATAATACCGGGCCTTTCAGCCCTTCATCACCTTTGAAGTCTAGTGTTTACTATCTTTAAAAATGTATGTATAAAAAGAAGAGCAGCTTCTAATGAAGCAGCTCTAAGTCACAGGCCGTCTACACTGCAGCAGCAGTGAACACACACGTACACACACACACACACACACACACACACACACACACACTGAGCCACGTACCACGATGGGGCTTTATTCCCACATCTCATTAAGCACTATAACCTGTGAAATGATTTGCCTCATGTTCACTGAATGCAGGTTGTCCCTGATAGTAATATTTGCCTTATGTGTCACCAAGAAAGGCAAAATCCTATCACTTAAATAATAAGATATTATCAATAGTTAAACAACCTTGCTTTAGGTGTTAAAATGAAAGCAAGTAGGAAAATTAATATAAAAATACTGGTGCCTTTTAATCCCAATTTACAGATGAGGGAACCACAGGAGACCAGAGGAAATGAAGTAATTTTCTCAAGGTGCTGCAGGTTGGATTCTTCCTCATTTGGTGGAAGGCTACAGAGATGAGTGGCAGTGTTCCTCATACTCTTGAGTGGAGAATCGTGGAGGAAAACACATCTACAGGCAAGGAAACCGAAGTGTAACCTATAAGAGCAAAAATAAAATAATGCGCAGAGTGGCCCTTTAACAGAGTGGGGACGGAATGGTGCTCTCTGGACAGACAGACACAGGAGCTTTCTAGAGAAAGTTATGGGTGTCTGAAATCTGCAGGATGATTTAAACACACACACACTTTCTCACTCACACACTATATTTAGATATGTTATATATATATATATATATATATATATATATATATATATATATATATCAATGTTAAAAAATTATTGGCCAAAAGAAGGAAGAGAGGAAGGAAGGAAGGAAGGAAGGAAGGAAGGAAGGAAGGAAGGAAGGAA
>NW_026596046.1:27664356-27771388 GCF_907164565.1 Psammomys obesus
GCTGTTTAAGTTGTGGCAAGGTATCTGAGAAAAGAGGATTCTGGGTGTAGGATCTGCACTACTGCTGCCCCACAGTCCATCCCACAGTCCATCCCACAGCCCTGCCCCCAAGCACCCTGCTCTATTTTTAACCTTTCCCCAGCAAACTTGCAGTATTTCTCTCCTTTTGCCTGCTTTTGTATGTGCGTGCATGTGTGCATGTGTGTGTGTGTGTTGTTTTGCCTATCTCCCCTCATTAAAATGTAAATTCTCCTAGGCCAGGATTTTTAATATTTTTCTTTCCTTATGTATCTCAAGCTCCCAGAACCATGATTGTGTCATAAGTGCCCAACATTTGATGAATGGATGAGTAGCCAAATCAGTGTACCTCACTACCCACATTACATGAGTTTCCAAGGGCTGGAATCAAACTGGTTCTTTATTTCTGCACTCTCAACAAAGCCCCCTCTGCCCGAGATACTTAGCAGATATATTCTAAATAATGCCACACTCAACGTTCAAATGAACATTATTATTTCATCCGTGGAAGCTTGCTTATGGTCTGAACTCAATGTGTGCATCTGGGTGAGTGTGAAACCACCCAGGTCCAGCTCCTGTTCAGTAGGTGATAACGGAAGCCTCGATGGGCATGGGAGATTTGAAGGCAAAGTTTTCTAACTCCAGGACTTCTTATGTCACAGTGAAGCCTGTGTCTCCCATCTAATTGGGGGGGGGGGAGATAATCCATTAACAGTGTAACAAGCTTAATGCTTGGGAAAGTAGAAAGATTCCCCAGCAATCTAGCACTGTGATGTGTGAGCATTTTGTTACTAGTTTCAAAAACCACCACTATGATGGAACTAGGGGTTTGGAGCACACATAGGTTCTTGGATTTCTTTCTTCCATACTTCATGCATTCTTGGGGAAAATGAACTTTATCTACCACCTCATCTGTTGCTAGTCAGTAAACACTCAGCAATAACAGAGGTTTACGCGCCTTGTTCCCTCTGCAATTAGCAACGCCAGGCGCAAGGGCTGGGATCTGCACAGAGTAGTCTAGAATCGATTACTAAGTAGTGAGCACTTCCTAATATCGAAAAGCTCTTATGTCTATCCTTTATCAGGTGTTTACCCGTTGCTGTACATTTCCATAAGCTCACATATAAAGAAAGGGTTCAGTGACTCACTGAAAATTACACAGATGCTTAAGATAGCAGAGGTAATATTTGAATCCAAGACTCTGATGTATCTGTTTCATGGTGAGTTATCCAGATATTTACTAGATGCTTAAATGGTAATTGTTTAGTCAGCAGTGGTGACCTCTCTTATAGGAATATTTCTTCTTTTTCTCCATTGCAAACTTTTAAATTAGTGACAGTGAAACCCTCACAGGTACATTTCAAGTTTTGGCCTTGCTTTTTAGTTCAGGTCAAAAGTAAAGGGTTACAGCTGGGGCCATGTCAGCACCTTGAACTATATCAGTGTAAGAACCTCCATTGCCTAATACATAAGGTTCTTAAACCTATTCATGTTCCCCTTTCCCACACTTTAGTTTATGAAGCTCCAGCTGATGGCATTTGGGAGGAAACAACAGATTTTAAGATGGCTATGCGTACAACTTCACCCAACCCAGAAAACTGAAACAACATCGCCATGGTCCAATGAGCTCTGCCCTTGGGCAGGTTCAAGTCTGTTGATGCCTCCCTAGGATGGGCTTGGTAGATGTGTCATTCAGGCCTGTGGTATAAATTAATCTGACAGGTGCCAGGACATCTTGAGAGAGAAGGCAGGTTGGAGAGGGCCCAGTCCCCGAAGACGCTGATAATAAATTGTCTGAAATGATCGCCAGGCAGGACCCCATGAATGAGAAATACATTCACACTGTGTCCCTGGGGAAATCAATAGCACTGAAGACCCAAGAGAGACGAGAGAGAGAAATAGATGGTTGTCACCCCTGGAAACAATGATGGTGTCCAAATTATAATCAAAATGTGACAACCACGGAGAGGCTTAGCCTGTAAGGACTTCAGTGCCCAATTAATTCTATCTTTAGTCATGACAATAACTACCTCATTCCTGAGTACAACAGAAATTGGCATTTTCCCAGTCTTTTCAGAGCTTAGAAATAGCCTGGTGAGAAGAGATTGTCTCTAGAGTATAACACTGCCTTGTAGGGTTTGAATGATTAAATGGCCACTTAATACCATAGCCTGACACATCATATAATTTCCCTCCCATAACAATGGAAGAATGCCTTAGTTTTGAGTCACAGACAATTAAACACCCAGGTGTGTCCTTACTACAATACTAGGTCAAAACTTAATAAGCACTGCCATCTTAGGCTATGGACTCTTTGTACGAGATGGCAGAGATGAATTTGTTTCCAAGCATGAATACTGGTTTGCAGTGGCTTCCATCACCCTCTTCACTAAATGCATGTGACTAATAAAGTAGATGAAGAAATAAATGGCTTGCCTAGGACAAATTACCTGGACAGGAAAACTCACGCACAAGTCTGCATACATCATTACTCTTCAAGATATTTGAAGTAATAAGTAAGGACCATGTGCCTGTCTTTACCGTGAAGCAGTGTGTTTCCCCTCGAAAGGTGGCAACAGTGCGTGCTTTCTCCTGATGTCTTTACAAAGACAGTCTGATCCATGCTGGTGTCGCTCAGCTCCTCCTGGCCTGTCGTTCCTAGCTGCTCGTGTACTTTCTGGGGAAACTATGGAATTTCCTTATTAAAACTGATGTTACAAACTGCCTCTTTTGATCATCTCCTCTGTTATGAGCTCTTGAAACCGGAAGAATGTGAAACTCCCTGTCCCATGAGTTTATATAAGCAAAAATATGCAAAGGTTAAAAATTGCAATGAGAGGCTATGAGAAAAACAAATCCAAGGTTTAAGAATATTATAGTTTGGATCTGAAAGATTCCCCAAAGCTCATGTATCAGAAGAAGGCCTGGTCCTCACCATAGTAGTGCTTGGAGATGTGACTTTTGTATTATGAGAGCCCTGATATTATTAGTGGATAAATTCATCAATGGGGTCATAATGGAAATGCACTGTTGGTAAGTGGTGGGTATTTCTGGGATGGAAGTCACCAGGATTATGTCCTAAAATAGTATATGTTGCCTCTGGTCACCTCTTCCATTGGCCTCTGTTTCCTGGCCACCATGGGGTGGACAGCTTTTCTCAACCATGTATTCTCAGTGTTGCTGTTCTGCCTTAACACAAGCCCACAATGAGGGAGCCAAATTATTATAGACTAAAGTCTTAGAAACTCTTAGCGAAAACTAACCTCACCCTTTTAAGTTGTTTTATCTTCTGTATGTTTGTTGGTAATGGAAAGCTACCCAACTCAAAGGAAGAAGAGACAGCAGACTAATTGATCTCTGCAACACAACACGGCTCTACGAGTGCATCTTAACATTAGCTGCATGGAAAACTACTGTCTCTTCAAAGTGTCTAGTGGTACAAAAGCTTAAAACACTGCAAATCTATCAAGTTATTGAGTTGCCTGCTCCTCCTCCTCTTCAATATATGAAAGCTGTAACACATGAAGTTAAGATAGTAAGGTTACAAGGTGGGACTATGTTTAACCCTGTCCCCCTTACTCCGCTCAATTAATTTCTGCTTCCAAGATGCCCTCTGTTGTTTTTTTTTTTATTTGCATAAGTAAGGAAATGAACATTCTTAAGATGGGGGGAAAACAATTTCAGATCTTTAAAATAAGAGCAGTCAAAGGTCAGATCTCTCAGCTTTGGTCTAGCTTTCTTCCCCATACACCCCGGAGGGAAAACGTTTTAAGAAAGTTTACTGTGCATGTCTTTTTATGTCAAATTAAAGATACACCATTTCTAGTTGCCTTTGATGTGGTTAAGAAATAGCTGTTCAACAGAGAAGAGGTGAAGTAAAGGAATTGTTGGCCGAAGGTAGACCTGAAGACTCCCTGTGTCATCTCATTGAATCTCTGCAAATACATGATTGATTGATTGATTACATTTTTAAATAAAATTGGGATTCATATACCCCAATAATTTCTTCAGTGACAGCCTTTGAGAAAGAGGTAGACTGACTTTGCGCTGTCCACAGCAACTTACCTTAATGTTAAAATGGAACACAATCATCAAGACAAGTGGAATAAGATTGGGCAGAGGGCAGACTTTATATATTTTTTTGATTTGGTTCTTTCTTCCCTCGCACAGAAGGGTGAAAGACAGGTCTGCTCTCATCCAACAGAGGTCTGAATTTCAAAGGACTAAGGAAATTGAGTTGAACCACCCTGTTTCTTGAGCCTTAAAGTTGTCATGGAAACAACAGCTTGTTCATCCCAAACAAGTTCACAGCTCAGAAGGGAGTGCTGCTGGTTCTCTCCTTCATTTTCAGATGCCAATGAGGAGACTCTGCTCAGGCTGGAGCAGGAGCCACTGACTTGCAACAGCTTCTGGTCCAGGACAGGAGGTGAAAGTCATTCCAACTGTAGGTTTTTAAATGTAGGCTGCCCCAGAGTTACCAAGGGCCAAGTGCTTTGCAACACTAGAGGAAAAAAGGGTTTGCTGCTTCTCCGCTTTGGCTTCCTAAGTAAGCAAAACAGATGCTGATTTCATAAGAATTAGGTAAAGTATAACAATAATCATCTATATATTTGAGAAAATGATGTTGTAAAAAACAAAAGTATTTTGCATATAATCAAGCCACATTTGGCATTCAGAAGGTTATTAGAATTGCTTGATTTGTTTTTTATTCCAAAGAATGGGTAATGGCTCTGTGTAGTGCTGCAGCTGGTGAGGGGCAGGAAGAGCTCTGCTCTCATGACAGGGTGTGGGAGAGGGGGCATGTACCTCTCTCCCTCAGGAATGTCACATCACAGCAGATGAGAGGGTGGGGCCAGGTCTAACACACTCAAGCCCTCAGCATCCAGCTCGCTGGCAACCTGGCTACCGTGGTCAGCTCTACTGGGCTGCCCTCACTAACTTATCTTAATATCTTTATTTCTACTGGTATTTGTTCAGGGTTATATAGGCTTTTCACACCATGTTCAACATTCTTCTAGTCTCTTCTCAGGGTCCAACTCCAAAGCTGTTCCTAGGTATGTGTTACACAGTACAATGTCAGGCTCCAAAATAGGTACTAGTTTTGTGTTGTTACAGCACCATTTACTCTGCATCGAAGAATTTCAAACAACACAAATGTCTTAACTTACAGTTCTATAGGTCACAGCAGAATCAATGGAAGCTGTTAATAGGCTGTCCCTACTATGGAGGCTGTAGGAGAGAATGTGTTTTCCACTTGTCTTGCATGTTGACAGAATCTAATTCCTTAATATGGCAAAGATCTATTTGAATTACATCTCTTTGGTCCACTCCTATACTTTTCTCTTTCACCTAGGGGCTCATGCGATTAAATTGAGCACACTCAGGTAATGCAGGGAAATCTCCTCAAAGTAAGACCTCCAACTTAACCTCATTTACAAGCATCTTTTGCCATATAATGTATTATAGTCACAAAGCTGTGGAGATTAAGGTATAGCCATAGAGGTTAGGTTAGGATCACATTCTACAACAAATAACTTTTCCCATTCCTGGCAATGCCTCTGGCAGTCTTACCACTTTCATTATTCTCTGCTATCCTAGCTTGAAAGAGATCGATCAAAATACTCAGCAGTGTAGAAAACATCAGTACTGTCATGGCCCATGAATGTTAGATATTATCACAGTCTAAACTCTAAAAGAAAGTGTAAGACTTTGGGTTTGGATGGGTGTTGCTTGTAGAAGAAAGAACTGGGTTGCTTGTAGAAGAAAGAACAGTGAGAAATTTACAGATCTTAGAGTCAGTTTTAACATCCTCATCTTCCCTCTATACATACTTGATATCTCTTCTGACACTGAATACATTACTTATCCAACTTTACTTCATCAGTAACCCAAGGCTAATATGTATATTGTAAAGTAGCTACAAGAAGTGAATGTGCACCTAATAACTGCTGACAACTCTCCAAAATCTAATCCATGGCATCAGTGTACCTGTTGTTACCAAATCATGGGTCCCTTTAGGGACAATGACCTCTAAACACTAATCTTCTCAGTAGTTTCTAGAACTCTAAGGCTCCGGGGCCATGAGCTCTGAATCAGATACATCTACCTACATTTGAGCCATAGTCTTGCCACTAGTTTTTCATCTTTGCTCTTTGTTACTTCTTTCCTTCCAGGACACGATGCTTTTGTGGTGTAGTTGCTGTCAGAAATGATCAAGTAGACCTTAGTCTGTGACAGGCCCTCAGTGTACCGTCCTGTGGCTGTAGCTCTACATCATTCTATGAAATTAATGCACCATTATCTGAATTCCCTCGCAAAAGAAGTAGTCATCTAAGGTTGAGTGGCCGTCACTCTGTGTCACCCAGGAATCGCACATAAGGAATCTGGACAAAGACCCAGGTCTCTCAGAAGACAGGCATATAACCGATGTGCTCTCTTGCCTACCGAGCAACTTGAGCAAGGAAGGAAAGTAAAATGCCCAGCATATAGTCGGGCAGCGCACATGTACTATTTAGTTGGGTGCCCTTGCATTTTGCAGCTACTGTGTGCAGCTACAAGAACAGCAAGCAGCGGCTTCATTCTTTCTTTCTTAAACGTCCCCATTTGGCAGAGATATGAGCATCGCAGTTCAGGGCAGGCAGGAGGGGTGAGAAAGCCATTCCATTATCTGTGTTAAATTCGACTTGTGTTAATGGACTTGTTTAAAAGCACCCTGGGTGGCAAGTATGAGACTTAATGGCACTTTATCAAAGCCGTTGTGATGAATTAGCACATAAAGCAAATTAAAAACAGCTTATCGCTTCTTAAATTAGGTGATGGGGCACTGTAGCATTTTTCCCCAGATGTGGGGATCCATTAATACTGAAAGGAGACAGAAGCTGAAATGTGTCATGTGCTGGGTTTTGGGAATCTGACAAGCCAGAAATCAGTGTAATCCTAGCTGGCTAGATTGGCCAAGATAAACAGACTGCATAGACAGAGCACCATGCTAGGTTCCTCAGCCAGGACATCTATTGCCTCAGCAGAAACAGGAAACTGCCCTTTGGAGACTCTTGGAATGGGTGGTACACCTCGGGGCAAGTATTTGACTTGGTGAGGACTGCCAGAAGTAATCATCATCACATGTGAAGATACTGAGCTGTGAGGAAAGGGTGCATTCAATGGTGATCTGAAGCATTTCCAGACACACGTAGTGAGGCTCTGCTTTGGTCTTACAGGGCCCAGAGACCAGAGAGGGGCATTTAAGATGAGGTGCTAGATAGCCGTAGTAATGGCCAGACACATTCCGGAAGCCACCGGGCTCTGAAGAATGTTGTTGAACACTCTCTGGTGTCAAGCTATTGTCGTGCTACTTTGCGTGTTTGTTTTCATTTAATTCTCACCCCACCTCTTCAAGGTAGCTTGATAATATTTTATAGTTTAAATAAACATAAGGTCCATCAAAAGCCAGGCAGGCTAACCCTGTCTTCTTGACTCCCCCCATGAATGCTCTTTCTTATCTCTGTCCCTCAAACTTGAGGCCTGGAGCCAGTCCGGCAAAGCAGTACTTTCAGCGTAAGGAATTCTGAGATAAGAATAAACTAATAAGGAAGCTTCAGGAATTTGTAGACAATGAGGAAGTCAATCTTGAAAAAGAAATCTAAAATCGCTGGTACTGCTACATCATGGCCAGGAGGCGACAGACTGGGGAAATGAGCTGCAAAGTCAAAGGGCCACAAAAGGAGGTTTTGGAGTCAGGCAGGCGTTACTGTACATTCATTCAGCAACATATATACACATGTGACCTGGAACGAGTCCATTAATATCCTGAGATTCCTTTCTGTGCATAGAAGACTAATCTTTACTTTTATGTTTCTTATAAACCTCTAGGCTAAGTTGTGGTTGCTGTTACCACTTTTAGTCTCCTTACACATAGCCACCACCCCACATCCTTCCAGACTGCATGAGTGACAGGGTAAAGACACCAAGCCAGACCTTGGGTCTGAGGTTCCAACTGCCCTGCATTACTGCCACTGAGCTTGTGTATCCTGGGGCCGCTTACTGAGCCTCTGTTTTCTGGAAAAGGGCATAGTACCATTTTTGGACCTTTACAGGAATGGATAGAGTCACAGATGTGATAGTCTGTGTAGAAATGTGTTGCCAACTATAGAATATATAAAGGAATTTCTCAAGACACTTGCAAGTTTGATTCATGGAGTCCAGCATAGCCAAGCTCAGAACTGATTTTAAAAAAATAGGAAAAAAAAAAATACAAAACAAAATCAGTGAGGGGAAAGGACCAAGGGACAAAGTCTGCAGGAAATGAAATACAAGCTTCCAAGAGCCTTTTCTCTGGGGAGGCACATGGGCCATATCTATCTTCTCTGGTATCCACTTGTGAAAACAGGTGTTGACTGCTGGGCATATGGTTGGAGACCAGAATGGAGGCTTTGTGCTGGGAGCTGCATGGGACAAAGCACAGCAATTTTCAGCCTAAGTGATAGTGTTGGTACAGAATAGACACAAGAACTACTAGTCCAAAACTAGCGGGAATCTTTACAAAATCCACGTTCTTAGATATCAGCTAACGGACACCCTTGCCAAGGGCCTTTTTAAGGACAATTGTCTCCTGACATGTATGTTAACTTTCTTTTTTTCCTTCTTTTCCACAAAGTGCAAAAATCAACAGACAGGAATGTTGTTGGACTCCACTCTAAAGGAGGAGGTAGTTCATCCTTATACTTAGCCACTGTAAGCGAGGCACTGTCCTACATGCTTTATCCACATTGCCTGATGCAGTTTACCCACGCTGCTCAGTAATGGAGGAAGCCCTCAGCAACATATATCATGTTATGAGCAACTGAAGCCTAGGAGAGATTAAGTAGCTTGCCTCCATAACTAGCTGACTATTAAGACACAGTGAAAACAGGGCACGGCCTCAACAGTAGTTCCTCACCGTTATACTGTGTTCTGCTACAGAGCCCCTTCCACATGCTGCCCATGTTGTTTCCATTATGGGAAGGTGATTGTGCATTGAGCACATCTGGCTCTGCAGGGTTAACTGATTTCTGTCTTATCACACAATGAATCGCCATCAGCAGGAGTGGTATCTGTCCTCAACCACCCCCGCTTTTCTGGAGTGGGGCTTTATATAAAGTTTGATGGGGAAGATGCAGATGGTCAAAGAAGAAATAATTTATTCTTGGCACTCAGACCAAAAACAAAAACAAAAAACTTCAAATTACATCACTTAAGTATACTGGAAATGGCTGTATTGTAAGTAATTTGACTTCTATAATATTTGAGAGTTAACTGCTGTCTTCAGCCCTTTTTGGTTACCATGGCAGCAGATGTGACATTTCTTTGACAGAGAATTGGGTTGGGGGTAATGGGGGAGAGAAAAAAAGGAAAAGAACCAGCGTTTCTCCTAATGATTTTAGAAAAGTTTACTCTCCAAATGAGTTTGGTTTACATATATGTGGTTATAATATAAAGAGAGTCTAAGCAGAGTAAAAAGAATTCATAGGGAGGCCATAGAACCTTCAATATTCTATGTGGTGGTGGGCTTTGAGATGAGGTGGATTAAAAAAAAAAAACACTATCGTACTCAAAATAAAATGTCACATCTTTATGACTTCAGCTACTCCGTACTCATCATCTTGATCCTGTTTCCAACTCTGGCACTGAACCAGGCTTAGAAATTGGACTGCACTGGGCTCAAGCAAGGCTCAGCCAAACCTCTTCCATGACAACAAAGAATCGCAGTTGAGAGTGAGGAGTGTGGTAATGAGGCAGGCCTGGGTTTTATGGAAGTAAAAAAGCTGCAGTATTGTTCAAAGGATTTTGTTCTGTACAAATGTAAACACAGATCTTTTTTTCACTTTTTACATTTTAAGAACTTATTCAGGTCATTACAGTAACCCCTTAAAGCACCCAGAGTTGGTGATAGATAATTCAGTATTCTGTTGTTGGGGACAGTCAGTCTCTCTGGGTAGACATTTTACATTTTTATTACTTTTCTCTATTATAAAGGAAGAAGTGTAAAAGCTATTATATTGAAGAGAATTTACTTATAGCAGAAAGAACTTAAGAAACAAAGTGTGTTTTTCTTTTTGTTTATTTTTCCTTTGTAAAATTTGATTCTAATAGGAAGAAAACTATCTCAATTGAGTAATAAACTGAGGATCTAATCTCTCATTATCACCATGTTATATCTCATGGCATCCAAGAAATAAAGAAACAAACTCCAGTTATAAGGACCTATAGTCCACCCCTCCCTGAAAGAAAAAGCAAGAAGTAACCTTAGTATATGGCCAAAAAGAGAAAACTGTATAGCAAAATCCAGGAAGCCGTACAGGGCTTGATGAAGTCTGGGGGCAAGAGCTGAAATTCAAAAGCATGTGCTTAAAATCAGTGTCCTAACCATACTATCATCTGTTCTTTTCTTTCAGAGCCATGTTTGACTACGACAAGAGCAAGGACAGTGGGCTGCCTAGCCAAGGACTTAGTTTTAAATATGGAGACATCCTCCACGTCATCAACGCCTCTGATGATGAGTGGTGGCAAGCCAGAAGGGTCACATTAGATGGGGACAGTGAGGAGATGGGAGTCATTCCCAGCAAGCGGAGGTAAGGATGCCTTCTGGGAATCAGAGCATGCCTGCATGCATGGGAGGCAGGGAGGGCGGGAGAGGGAGGGGGAGAGTGTTATCTATCTCGGGAGTAGATATGCAGGGAGGGGAGGATGGGGGAAGCCGTGCACAAAATGACAATTTAAGTGCGATAGGCATTCTACAGGAAAAATGTCAGCAGTGACAGGTGACAAGAATAAAAAAATTTGCATTCTCTGCGTGTTAGGATTTTACCAAAATTGGTGAGTGTGTTGAGGCATAAAGGGAAAAAGGAAGAGCTGCTTAGATGCTGCTGCTGGCAGCTATATGCAAAAACGTTGTTCTTATGAGCCTGCGTGCCAATTCACAAACTGGTGCACTGATGACCTTAGTTCAGCATTTACTCATAAATTTACAGAAAGACTGAAGATCAAAGACAACTTACTACCCAGCTGCTTGAGCTCTGAGCTGTTCCATTAGCTAGCTGGACGGTATCTTTTACTTTTAATCCGTCCTGTTCCCCATCCCAGCATTCCCCGTAGTTGCTCCAATTTTACATCTACGTATTTCTTAAGCATATCAAACCCTTCTCCTCCAAATGCTTCCTCAACTCTGTTTTTTAAAGGCAGAAAAATTCCTCACTCCTCCATATGCCCTAGCAGCCTCACTCACCACCATCAAGAACTTCCCTTCTCAAGAGCTGGCACAAGGCCTGGTCAAGGAAAAAAAATTCAGTATCAAATCAAAAGTCAGTCAGCTTTCTGTCAGAGCTGGAGAAGGGGCTCATGAGTCCCCACCCGTAGCTGAGGAGTTCTTGACAGGTAATGGCTGCTAAGGGAGGGAGAGCTAGTTTTCATCAGGGGCTCATCCCTGGTCGGTTGACCATACCCCAGTCGATGGCCCCATACCCACACATATATGGGAAGCACTAATTGGGCTCAGCGGGCGAGGAAGGGAAGGGGCGATGAACAGATGTGAAGTTGGGAGGAGCTCTAGGAAAGAGGAACCAGGAGAAGGTGGGGGGGTAATCCACACCGCATCTTCTTGCTTCCAACTTGTCACGCATCTACCACTCCTGCCTTCCCGCTGTGTGTGCGCTTTTTTTAAAATTTCTTTTGCTTTATTTTTTTTTAGTTTTTATTAATTATATTTTATTCATTTTGTATCCCCCCTGTAGCTCCCTCCTCCCCCTTCTCCATGCATGCCCCTCCCCAAGTCCACTGATAGGGGAGGTCTTCCTTTCCTTCCTTCTGATCCTAGTCTATCAGGTCTCATCAGGAGTGGCTACACTGTCTTCTTCTGTGGCCTGTAAAGGCTGCTTCCCCCTCAGGGGGAGGTAATTAAAGAGCAGGCCAATCAGACAGTCCCTGTCCCCATTACTGTGGAACCCACTTGGATACTGAACTGCCGTGGGCTACATCTGTGCAGGGGTTCTAGGTTATCTCCATGCATGGTCCTTGGTTGGACCAGTATCAGTCTCAGAAAAGACCCCTATGCCCAGATTTTTTGGTTCTGTTGCTCTCGTTGTGGAGCTCCTGTCCTCTCCAGGTCTTACTATTTCCCACTTCTTTCATAAGATTCCCTGCACTTTGAAAATGCTCAATCCCCATTCAGAAAGGCAAAGAGAATGGACATCAGAAGAAGGAGAAAACAGGGAACAAGTCAGGAGCCTGCCACTCAGGGCCTCTGAAACGCTCTAGCCGGCAGGGTATCAAAGCAGATGCTGAGACTTATGTGTGTGCTCTTTTTAATCATGTAGTCCTAAAACAGTGATTCTTAATACTACTCAGTTTGTGTGATTGTGCTTTTTCATGTCAAGAGGACACGTGTCCTTGGTTGTGCAGATGTAGTTAACCAAAGCTGTCTGAGGAGCTGTTCCTGGGAAGAGCTGTCGTGTTCACTTGGCCCTAAGGATGGAAACAGAGTGCAGGAGTGAAATCTGCGTCTGAGATAGATTTCAGCTCCTTTTAAAGAAATCATTCTTCTCATTGAAGTTTCCTAGAGAAGACATAAAAGAGACTCAAATTTTAGATGGGAGAGTTGAACCAAGTAATGGTCCGGGGCTTTTCAACCCCAGGCTTCTGTGATCCTAACCGTCATGTCAATAGTCACTCATTCATTCAAGTGCTCATCATTTACCTCAAAGATCCGCCCTCTCTGAAACAGTTTTCTGCTTTCTGTGATCATCCTTGAATTGGCTTTTTCATACTTTAAAAAAAAAAACAAAACAAAAAAAAAAAAACATTGTTTTTTGTTTGTTTGTTTTTCTTTTTAAAGAAGCCATTTTAACAGTCATCTTAATAGCTGGCTTGAAAAACTCTGTCCAAGTTCTGCTGTGTTCATGTTTATTTGCATTCTTTTGCATATGAAATACAAATATCCTACCCTGCAGATATATACTATACAAAGTTAAATATATTTGTATTTATTTTTATCATAAATTTTATATTATGTTTTTAGCATTTTAATTATGTCAAACATGTTTCATTTTATGTATTATAAAACTAGTATTTCATCACTGTAGAGAAATATGAGAAAACTAAAAATTGCAGATAATCCTACCTCTTAAAGAGCTCTCACATGTTACTTTTCATGCCATTAAAAATCCAATTGAGAGATAGCTCAGTAGTTGAAAGCATGTACTGCTCTTGCAGAGGGTCCAAGTTTGATATTTCTGTCCCAGCACCCACAGCGGAGGGCTCGTGACTGACCTTCCATTTACTTCAGTTCCCGGAGGATGCGATGTGTCTGTTCTCCCCAAGCACCTGTACTCATACGTGTATATCCCCCGAATATGCACATATTAAAAATAAAATTTTAATATTTTCTAAAATCTAAATCAATGTATTCAACTGGCAGATGTTTCAAATCATTGGCTCCCTTCTCACCTGCTTTGAGAGTTCATGTAGGAGTGTGTAAGTCTGGCCTGGATAGCAGCAGCTCCTGGCTTCACCTTTTATCATTTTCTTTTGATGGTTCTGTCTAATCATCCGAAGCCACTGTAAGGCAAAATATATGAATGCTGTCAGTCTCTCCTTCTTTTAGATAAAGAATAAATGTATGCATAAAATACTCTCAGGGCATGTCAGACCTGGTGTGGTGCCCTCTGTGGTTTTTAATATATTCAAGCCTCATTACAAATCTGTGCATACGATGTTGTTATTAGGGCCTTCATATAAGTGAAAGCGTTGCAAACTACCGGAGATCGTCCAGCTAGTGGCAGAGCTGAGATTTGAGTTCAGAGCGCAGAATCTTAACTCACGTGGTCTTGCCTCGTAAAGGTACAATGATAGAGTTGAAACCAATCAATTCAGTCAGCATTGCTTAGGGTTTGTCTACGTGCCATGCTTACTGTGTGTGTTACAGGAACACTGCCTCCATCTCATCATGGAGCCAGCCTGTTACATGATGAGATACACATGACGGCACCTGTACCTGTGCTGGCTCTTCCATGACTAAAGCAATGGGGCCTCCGTTATGAAGGTACCAAGAGGAGAGAAAAGGCAACAGACTGAGGATAAATTCCTTTTCGTTATATCAGTGACCGTATGTTACAGCCATTGTTGCTGCTGTAACTCAGTACAGCTGACTACCTTAGCTATAAAGTAGACAGGTTTATTTAGCTCATGTTTATGGAGTTCTGACAGCACAAGGTTGAGCGGCCACATTGGCTGAAGGTTTTACTCATAAGTCCTCTGAACGTCCTAGGACCTTACAGGGCATCCCATGATGAGAGAAGCACATAAACTTCAACCCCCACTGGCTTTTATAAGCGGCCCACTCTCACAATGACCTATAAGTCCATTAGTGTTTTAGTTTATAAACGGATTAATCATATGTGAAAGCAGAATACTCAAAACACAGCCCCCCCCCAATGTTCTACCTGCTCTACTTATTAACACCGCACAATGATGGTTAAATTTCAATGTAAGTTTTGGAGGGAGCATTAACTAATAGCATTATGCATTGTGCCAGATGCTTTCAAATACATGATTTCAATTTAATCTTCACAGAAGCCTCCAAGAGAAAGTGGAGGTCATAGAACCAGGAGCTGAGCCACACTCTATGAATCCAAGTGACCACTCATTGATTATTGGATAGAGCCCATATCTAACATGAAAAGTTTTCTGGCCTGTTCCTCACAGCATCCGCTCATGTGGATAGTATTTCAATTTCCCCCCAATTAGGGCCTAAGAAACACAAGCATAAGAACCCCCAGGAACAGATCATGCTCCCCTTGTCCAGTGCTCCAATCAGTTATGGTTGATCAGAACCTGAAAATACGAGATGGGGCTGGAGGAAGGACAAAGGACTTGGTAAAGCATAGTCATTTGGTGCTGTCCAGGAGGCCCAGGTATCAGAATCGATTGCTCAAGTTTTGCCATCCAGTTCATGTTGGTCAGCAACAAGACCAGGTGAGGAGGATTACATCTGCTTAAACAATCTAATTAACTGGTAGAGTCAAAGTGTGGAACGGAACATGTGATAGCAGTTTCACTGCCATCAGGCCTATAATACAGGTCCACCATTTCCATAAGCAGAGGGGCCTTAATATACCCTTTTGCCAAAGGAGTTAAATAACTGCAGAAGATTTAAAATTTCTATTTATATTTTTAATGTGTGTGGATGCTTGCCTTTATGTATATCTGTGTGTGCCTGTGGCCCACAGAAGCCCCTGGGATTGGAATTACCAGACATCTGTGTGTTGCTGTGTGTCTGGGAGTCCTCTCCAGCCCCTAACATAGACTTTGGCTGATAGAAAACATAGGGAAATGATGAACATTTAATGAAAAACACCTCTTTCTTGACAAGCTACTTCAAGTTCTTCAGCCTGAGTTTTCACAGACAGGTCAAGAACTAATAGCCTTCTGGAGACTTCATTCATTCATTTGGCAAAGATTCCTGTCTTTTTAGATTCACATGTTCTATGTACTATGAGCCCAGCGCCATGTTAAGTCGTGAATCATAGTACAGGTTAAAGATAAAACAGGTAATATGCTGAGCACAACTTTCAGCACTCTGAATTTGAGGCCAGCCTGCCATGGTATACTGCTTCTTCCCTGATTATATGCTTAAGTCTGGTTGTGTATAATTTATATAATTCAGAATATTTGGACAATAGAGCTGGAAGGAGTAGGGCACAGCATTTGCGGGGAAAATCAACCTAGGCCTCCTGTGGCTATGTATTTGCTTTTCAACTCTACATTTCAATTCATCCAAGCCCTCATGTTTGTTGAGAATTTCCAATGAGTAAAATAGGCAAGGTAGATCTTTGAGTTCTGTTTGGCCAAAAGCATGGCTATGGGTAGACCTGGTGTCAGCTGTTAGAGGGAGCAAGATCAAACTGTTCCCATCACCTTCATGCGTCAATCTTTGACAGCCACAAAATGGGGTTGACAAGACCTGTGTTGTGGGGTTGAGAGACCAAGCAAGATGATACAAATAAGAAAGAAAACCATTAGTAGCTGCATATTAAAACTTCAGCCATCATGTATATTCCCATTATTCATGATTCTTCCCACCCAAGGAAGAATCAAGATGTTCCAATCTCCTCATGAGTGAACCCAAGCAATGTCTCCTTAATAAGCTACCATTTTCACTTTTTACTTTTGCCTGTGTTAAAGATGCCTGTTTGTTTGTTTGTTTGTTTGTTATGTCCTATTCTGTCTTGTTTTTATTTATTTTCTAATGAGAGAGTGAAAGAAAAAGTGTGAATTTAGGTGAGTGGGGAAGCAGTAAAACTGTGGGGAAGGAAAAATCATAATCAGAATATATTACATAAAAATCTATTTTCAATTAAAAAATTATTAACAAGCCATAGTACTTGTTAGACACAATACCAAAAAGGCGCGTGTGTGCATTTATATGTGTCTGACAATATTCTTTGTAAATTTTTAAAAATTTAAGCAATGATCCCACTAAAACTGCTCTATTAAGGTCACCCAGCAGGAACAGTGAAAGGATGACCTCAGAAATCTGTGAAGAAATGTAGAAATTACACCCAAATAATTCTTAGGTCAGAATACTGCACTGAGCCTTGTGTCATGTGTCTTGTGGCTTCTGTGGGTTCATGCAGAATTTATTTGCATTCTCTAAGCAAATAGCCATGTATTTTCCACATGCTGCAGTCATTTTGAAAGAGTGGGATAAACCAGGGGTCCCCATCATTAGCTGAATTAATGCAAAGAAGTCAGAATAAAGCTAGAGGTTCTGACAACAGTTTCAGGGAAATCTGCAGAGCTGAATAAGAATTAGCATTTGCACTTGAACTCAGAGGGGAGAGGAGCTGCTGGAGCTCTGAGCCGGCCTCTTCTTGGGCTTCTTTCACGTATCTTCAGCCTTTCTTGCTGTCCTCCCAGCTGTTACGCATTGAGTGGGTGCAGGGACAGATTCCCATCATTGGTTTTTCTCCATGGAATATACTGCTTTAATATATGATGTTAGATATGAAAGTTTTTGTTCAGCCCTTTCCGCTCAAATATTCTACTCTGCCACTGAAATGAATGCTTTCTGAAACTTCATTCCGTAACTATAGAAACCCAGATCTTCAGTGTTTCAGTTGGAGACACAAAAGAGCTCTCGGTTAGGAAGAAGCCTGCTGTTAATTACAGAGCTAAGAATAGCTTAGACTTAATAAACCATTAAGTTTCTATAGATTCAGGATTATTTTTCTTTCTCTCTTGCTCTTTTGTTTTCCCAGAAATTAAAAAAAAATGAAATTAAAGCTAGCCAAGTTTAAACAGAATCACACAGCAGCCCAGCAAATAATATTTCTGAACAGTGATGATCCACAGAGGAGCCGCTGTATTAGACTCCTGAGTGTTTCATGCCCCCTCATATCCAAAGCAAAATGTTTTAAAGAAGGAAATCAAGATGTAACTTATGGAGAGATAAAATGCAGTGTTTTGCAGAGCAGGAAATAAAAACAGTGTTTTGCTGTAGGGACTTGGAAAAGTCAAGGAAATATTTAGATTCTTCTTTCTCAACTCCAGCTTCAAATGGAAATGGGTGAAATTTTATTTTGTGGTATTTCTTCAGCTCTTCTCTTCTCCCAATTAACCTTTCCTATCCTCTACTGATATCGCCTAGGTTATGGCAGGAGCTTGTGAACAGACCCCAGGTTCCCCTTTTCTCTTCCTTTGCAACATTGTTTTCCACTGCACCAGGATTCTTTTCTTAAGAGACTTGTTTGAAGGGTTAGAGAGGTAACACAATGGTTCAGAGTATTTGGCTTTTTCAGAGGGCCAAGGTTCAGGTTCCAGTACACATATCCAGCAGCTCACAAATGCCTGTAAATCCAACTCCGGGAAACAATGCCTCCTCCAGCTTCTACAAGCACTGGCATACACGTGACATAACTACAGGCACACACATGCATGTACACATGAATAAAAAGAAATCTCTAAACTCTTAGTTCGATTATACCGCCTTCCTCATTTATGCTTTGGTACTGCTTCCCAAGTCCTTGACTAGCTCAGTGTTGTAGGTGGGGGAGGAGGGAAGGGGAGTTCGTGTTCATTCATGTTTCTGTGGGCGCACGTGTGTGTATGAATGCATGTCTACACAACCCATGGGTGCCTTTTTCATGCACCCCCTCCCTTTTTTAAGACAGGGACTGTCACTGGCCTAGAAGCAGGCTGAACTAACTAGCTAGCCTGCCCTAGGAATTCATCTATCTCTGTCTTTTCTAGGATTATGAGCTCATCCTTCCACCCCTACCCCAGGCCTGGCCTTTTACAGGGCTTCAAACTCAGGTCCCTGTGCGCATAAGGCAAGCACTTTATCAACAGGTGTCTCCCCAGCCATTTTTTTTTTTTTGGAGACATTTTGTGATTTCATGTAGGTCAGGCTAGTGTTGAAGTCATATATCTAATGTTGACCTTGAATTCTACCTTCTACCTTCTAAGCAGTAAGGTTTCATACATGTGCCACTATACCTGACCTAACACCCTGTGGAACCCTAAAACTTCACTAGCCTCGCCTCATTTTGTATGGACCCCAAGGCACAGTCCTCTATAGAACCCTACAACTTCAATAGCCTCGCCTCAACTTGTACGAACCCCGTGGCATAGTCCTTCAAGTGCCTGGCTTGTTAGCAACTGGAATACATGCAAACATTATCCTACTGACAAGCTCTTTCTCCCCCTTCTAGTTTCAGATTAACTGACATCCCCTTCAGAGAACCCTAGACATGCTCTTTATCCCTCCCTCCTCCCCCCAGGACACTGGCCTTCTGTGTTTGCTAAAAGCGTGTCATAATAAATGCCTGTTACAATCATGCTTTAAATTTTTTTTCTTTCCCTCGTTCCCATATCCTCAGTTAATAACACAGCAAATGCTCATTTAGTGGAAGGTAAGGGATGACAGAAGGACATTAGACTCCTTGGAGGGACATTCGAGATGACATATAACATAAGGTTACCAAGTGAAGCTAACTGTGTAGATACTATTTAATATGAAAGAACAGAAAGGGTTTGTTTCCACTCTAGGTGTTGGGTTTCCTAGGCTGTTATTTCCTGAAATAAATTCTGGTTGATACATTAAGCATTTCAGTAATTTTTATCTCTGTTACTTCCAAATAGTAGGACTCTGAGTGCACATCAGACAAAAATGTCTATGGACATAATTAGAAGTTTGGACATTTTTTTACCAAGACTTTTTACCCTTATCAAAGGAAGTAGACCATTTCAGAGCATGTTTTATTTGAGTTATATGGATGAGAAGAAGAAGTACTCTTTACTTAATAAGGAACCTAATCATAAATGCCTTGCCACTTAATTGACTGTTTCTGCTTTCCTTAGGGTGGAAAGGAAGGAACGTGCCCGATTGAAGACAGTGAAGTTTAATGCAAAACCTGGTGTGATTGATTCAAAAGGGGTAGGTACAAACTGATGGCGACATCAAGTTCCCTCAACTGCTATGGATTTAGTGATGATTAACATTCGGGCTTTCAACAGCAAAGAGATAACAGCACCACTAGACAAGAGAGCACTGTCACAAATTACTGCTGAAAGTAATGTTGTTTCTGATAAAGTGGGTTTATTACAAATATATTAGTTACTGGGGACAAAACTAGTGATAACAAACGTGTGTGTTGACAATTGCGAAGATGAAAAAAAACATAGTTTAGGTGTTTTCTTTAAATGTCCTTAGGTCACATTTCATAGACAGTATCTGCTCAACTGAAAATGTAGCTAGTTTGACACACATTATACACTTAAAACCATAGTCATAGAAATACAGACATGGGTCATTTAAGTGAATATGCACATTGTTGTGACAGACATAGAAGAAAGGTAACAGCAACAAAATCCTACCATATTAACCCTTGTGTACATTTCTTCTGAATCACAGCTTCAATGGCACATAATTCAACTATCATACAACTTTCCCCCTTAAATTTAGAGGTGGGCAGCCACTGCCACAACCAACTTGGGAAATTTCACCACTCCATAAAGAAATCCTATCGAGGTTAACAATCATTTCACATTTCCCAGTCTCCCTTCCCCACACAACCACAGTCAGCAACCTATTTTGTGTCTTTATAGATATACCTGTAAATACTTCATATCAATGGAATATGCTCTTTTATGACTGCGGATTGCACCCCACATTCTTTTCTTCAAGTTGCATTTACACTGCTTCATTTCTTTTATTGCCATATAAAATTCCATTGCATGGACATGCCCCATTTAGCATATCCATTATCAGCTGATAGTCATTTGCGGTGTTCCCAGTTTTTTAGCTAGTATGGGTAATGCTACCATGAACCTGTATTAAGATTTTGATGTGGGCGTGTTTTCACTTTCATTGCTTATATAGTGCAGGAACACTGCTGACCCCTTCAGGGATATAACGGCTCGGTACTGCACATCTTAGGAGCTGCAGGTGTTTTTACGCAGTGGCTGCAACATTCCACATTTCTATCACCAGTGTGTGTGTTACAGTTTCTCCACAGACTGAACAGTACTTGTTGCGATGTGTCTTTTAAAATTTTAGCTACTTTGGTTGGTATGAAGCTGTGTGTTATTGTGTGATTTTGATTTGTAGTTCCCTAAGCAATGGAGCAGGTGAGCTCCTTTTTATGGACTGACTGGTGCATCTTTTCTGAGAGATATCACCTTAGATGCAGTCTATTTTTAGGTTGGACTTTTTTGCTTGTTTGTTTTTAGGCTTGATTCATTTACTTCTGAGTGCTCTCTCTGCATGTACACCTGCATGTCAGAAGAGGGCATCAGATTGTGAGCCACCGTGTGGTTGGTGGGAATTGAACTCAGGACCTCCGGAAGAACAGACAGTGCTCTTAACCACTGATCCATCTCTCCACTCATCCAGCTCCCTAAGTTGGAATTTTGCTGGTGTTATTGTAACTGGGTACTAGAGTCTCTTCATATATTCTGGCAGGTTGTTGCAAAACCTTTGTCTTCACTTATTTCATGTGTGTGTATGTGTCTGCTGTGTAAATGTGCGCATGTGAGTGTGTGTGTGTGTGGGAATATGTGTGTGGCGGGTGCATTTGTGGGGTTGGGAGTGTGGCTGGTTAACGTCAGAAATCTTCTGTTGCTCTTTCATCTTTAAAGTAGTGCCTTTCAATCAAACTGTAACTCAGCAATGCCACTGGTCGTCCCAGCCAGCTGGCTCTGGGGACCCAGTCCCTACCTTCTAAGGCAGGAGCCACACCCAGCAGGCGCTTACATTGGTCCTGAAAAGATGGGTGCCAGTCTTCTCGCTTTTGTGGCCAAGCACTTTAGCTACTGAGCCATCTTCTCAGCCCTGTACTCTGCCCTGAAAGGAGTTTTCAGATTAATACTTTCTGTTTCACTTTTCTCTGTTCTCTTCCTATTCTCTCGACAGTGTTCTTTGAGATACAAAGCCTTCTATTGTGATTGTTTCCAATTTATTTCTCCTTTTCTTGCTTTTTAATGCAATGTCTAAGAACCACTGCCTAATCCAAGGTCATGAGGGCTTATGTTATACTTTTTTTGTGTGAAGGTTATAATTGTAACTCTTTATGTTAAAGTCTTAGCCAACTTTGAGCTAGTTTTGTTCATGGACAGGCACGAGATTCCAATTGTATTTTTTTGCATGAAAATTATTTGCTTAATTTTATTTAACATCATTCATGGCAAATGTATAGAAATATATCATTTCATGTAGCTATTATATCTTATAACATCTGTGGTTTTGACGGTTTTAGTGAATTTCTCAAAATTTATTACATATAAGATACATCGTATGGACAAAGAGAATTTTCCCTTTTCTTCCCCCTTCGATGTGGATAACTTTTCTTACTTAATTCCCCTGGCCGGAACCTCTAACACAATGATAGAAGTTTGAAAGGAGAAAGGGTCAAAGGCAGGTCTCTTTGTCTTACTCTTGATCTGAGAAAGAAGTTTAGTTTCTTTGTAATCATTCCGTATAACACTGGCTATAACTTTACTGTGTTTAAAAAATATAGCTCCAGAAAAGGCAATACTAGCTCTCCGCTTACTCCTAGGCCCATTAGTCTGGAGACTCGCAGCTCTTGTACATACTGGTCAGGCTTTCACGGCCTCTCTGTTGATTGATTCTAAGGTTCTCTAGCTGCAGTAACCGTGACGGTCACCCTGCGCTGCTTGGGTCACTTTGGTGCTTGGCAATGTCAGTCAATGATAAGGGCGTTCGTGATCCCCCTCCCCCCTCTCATCCCAGACAGTTTTCCTCTTCAGTGCAAGTGCTGAATTTGTCTCACTGTCGCACTGAGGACCATACTAGTGTCCTGTTGCTGTGCTGCAAAGTAAGTCCTTCCACCTGTTTACATTCCCATTCCTTTTCTATGTATGTTCTTTGCTTTGCTTTTCTCCCCTAAAAATTGTGGCTTGTGGGTGAGTGGGGGGGGGGACAAAAACACCACCAGTTTTGCTCAATAGGTAGAGTAGATCATTTGCCAAGGCTTTTGTTAAGCAAGCCACGATGC
Source organism: Psammomys obesus (assembly GCF_907164565.1). Lineage (NCBI taxonomy): Eukaryota > Metazoa > Chordata > Mammalia > Rodentia > Muridae > Psammomys > Psammomys obesus. The sequence continues at coordinate 27,686,919 of NW_026596046.1, forward strand.
TGTCCTTTGTATATTAAGTAGAAGTATCATTGAGAAGCCCAATCAGTGACACAGTATTTTATTTTGCCCAAAAATATTTAAGTGAAATAGAAATTCATCTGTACGTGTGGCATCATCCTTAAAAATGAGGGTCTGTGACGTCATGGTATAGAGTTCTTTAAAACAAGCAACACTTCAAAATAGTAGAAATTTTTATTGACTCCTGATGAGAACTTAATAATAGATGTCCTATTTATTTCACTTATACAGACGAGACACACCAGAGAATTTGAGTGGAATGCCTCCCTGTGTCAGACATAAGCTGTGGATTTGTGTGGTGTACAGACTATAATACAGATCCTTCTTCCCACAAGTTAATCAGTGATAGCCAGAACACATGGGATACCTCTCAGTATTAGGCACTGTTCTATTGCTGTGAAGAGACACCATGACCAGTTCAACTCCTATAAAAGAAAGCTTTTAATTGAGGCTTGCTTACACTTTCAGAAAGTCAGTCCACCATGATCATGGTGGGAGGCAGACAGGCACGGCTCTGGGGCTGTAGGCGAGAGCTACATCCTGCCTCACACACAGGCAGCGTGCAAGGAGGGCACACTGGGTCTGGCAAAGCCCAACCCCCAGTGACACACCCACTCTTCTAAAAAGGATATACCTCCTAACCTTTCCAAACAGTCTGTCAACTGGAACTTAGCATGCAAAAAGTAGAAGTCTATAGGGGCATCTTGATTTACACCACCACACCTTTGGAACTGTATTTGTTAAACACCATTAGCTGCTGAATAAAATGTAAACTCTGGGACCCAAATAGGCTATTGAAGAAGAGGAAGAGGAATATGGGAAGCAAATCCAAAAATGGAAAGTCAGGAGAGCACTAGCCTGTGTTCTCGCTTTAGTTTGCTAAGTCGCCAATGTATTGAACCTTACAACCAAAATAAGTCCTAGAACTATGACAGGGAAACCAAGTCCCATCTTGTTTATAGACCAATATTTAGTAGTTTTTTTATCTCGTTTCATGTTGAAAGGATTCCAAAGGCATACATAAGTTCAATACAATAGAATGTACTACCAATTAGTCATCTTGTGTACAACCTTGGGAATTGTTCTCTATTGGAGATCTCTGAACTCAATGATTTTAAACTGGCTTCCATCAATAATTCTCCTTGAGCTTTGCTCAGGAATTCATTAGTTTAAAAACACTTTTTTTTTTTTTTTTTTTTTTGCCAAATCGCCATGAGAACAATAACTAAATGGGAAAATGTCTTATCCAAACACAGAAAGTAGAGGGTGATGAGAGCATGAAGAGAACTGGAAAGAAGAGAAAGTTTCCAGCTACTGAAGAGTCCAGAAAGTTGGGACAGGAAATGCCACTTACTTTGAGCTAATGGCAGGGACTACAAAAATAAGCCATTGTAACAGGGTCTTCAGTGGGAAGGTGAGATAAATTTCAACATTGCACTGAAAAAGAAAACTATTTGGAATGAGAAGGGAGAGGCGTATCGTGAATACCCTTATTGTTAACTGGCATTTGGAGAGCACCAAAGTGTCCTGAGCAGCTCAGGGTAAACATCATGGTTGCTGCAGCTGGAGAACCTGAGAGTCAATTACCATCAGCTAGGCAGCCTGTGAAAAGCCTGGCTAAGAGCTCCAGACTGACAGGCCTAGGAGTGACCAGAGAACACTTCCTAAAATTTAATTGGCTTGCTGATATTTGAGTCACTTTTTCAGAACTGACTATTGATAAAAGTAGCATTGAGTGCTACAAAGCAAGAGGTATTATTTAAGGCCACCTTGTGAAGAAACCAACAAATTGAAAGGGCCAGATCTTTCAGTGAGTTCATAAAGACACGCAAATAACAGTACAACATCACAGGGATCATCCCCTAATGTTTGCACATTGCAGTTTTCTCTTTAAAAATCAGTAGAGTGGGCCTCGGGAAGAGTGCCTAGTTTGTCTAAGATGACACAATTAGTAGGGAAGGCACATGTGTCAGGCTTAAAATCTTAACAACCTAACCTGCCTTTTCCATTGCTATGTTGTCTATGCCTTGGGGAAATGTCTTAATTAATTTTCCTGTTGCTGTGATAAAACACCCTGACAAAAGCAACTTAAGGAAGAGAAGACGGATTTGCTGTCACAGTCCTGGCAACGGTCCAGGACAGCAGGGGCTTGAGATGGCTGGTCACATTAAATGTGCTTCCAATGTCCATCCCATTCGCTTTCTCAGTAAGAATTGAGCAACTTCCCTAGGGTCCTCCTTCTTGCTTAGCTTCTTTAGGTATACCAATTTTAGTATGTTTATCCTATATTATATGTCTAATATCTACTTATAAATGAGTATATACCATGTGTGTCTTTCTGCTTTTGGGATACCTCACTCAGGATGATCTTTTCTAGGCCCCACCATTTGCCTGCAAATTTCATGACTTCCTTGTTTTTAATTGCTGAGTAGTATTCCACTGTGTAAATGTACCACAATTTCTGTATCCATTCCTCCATGGAGAGACACCTGGGTTGTTTCCAGATTCTGGCTATTACTAATAAAGCTGCTACAAACATGGTTGAGCAAATGTCCTTGTTGTATACTTGAGCCTCTTTTGGATATATGCCTGGGAGTGGTATAGCTGGATCTTGAGGTAGCTCTATTCCTAATTATCTGAGAAAGCACCAGATTGATTTCCAAAGTAGTTGTTCAAGTTTACATCCCCAGGAGCCCACCAAAGAGGGCCACTAAAAGACTACCAAGCAGGGTAGCAAAGCAGATGCTGACACTCAAAACCAAACTTTGGACAGAGTGCAGGGAATCTTATGGAAGAAGAGGGAGATAAAAAGACCTGGAGGGGACAAGAGCTCCACAAGGAGAGCAACAGAACCAAAAAATCTGGGCACAGGGGTCTCTGTAAAGACAGATACACCAACCAAGCACCAGGCATGGAGATAACCTAGACCTCTTGCTCAGATGTAGTCCATGGCAGCTCAGCCCCCAAGTGAGTTACCTAGTAAGGGGACAGGGACTGGCTCTTTGATCACCTCCCTATGGGGGGAGTGCAACTGTACCAGGCCACTGAGGAAGACAATGCAGCCAGTCCTGATGAGATCTGATAGGCTGAAGCCAGATGGAAGGAGAGAAGGATCTCCCCTATCAGTGGACTTGGGGAGGGTCATGGGAGGAAAAGAGGGAGGGAGGGTGCTATAGCTGGGATACAAAGTGAATAAATTGCAATAATCAAAAATAGTTTTAAAATCATAATTTAAAAAGAGTTAAAATATGCATTCAGGAAGCAGAGTGGGATGAACGCGGCTGCTCAGCTCGCTGTCTGCTTTTCATACACTTCCAGTCCAGGGAGACGACACCGGACATCCACTGTAGGCAGGTTTCCTGCCTCAGTTAATTTGATTAAGGTAATCCCTCACAGACCTGCCAAGAGGCTGGCCTAATACAATTAATCCCTCATAAGTTTGACTTGAGGACTGTTTCCTAGGTGACTTTAGATCATGTCAAGTTGATAATTAATAATAACCATCACAGCGAAAGCAGGGTTAAAAGAGGAGGTGGTGTTTGAACAGGATCTTGAAGTTTGATTAGGAAGACTGTCATGCATACAGGGAAAACATAAACATGACAGTTGGACTTAAAGGAAAATCAAGTGAGTCAGGGACAGTAGACCACAGAGGTTATTGTGGCCGTTGCAGCAAGGTGGAATGACAGGGAAGATCAAAAATTTCATGTAAAAGTTCATATGGAACTTGGAGTTATGACCTGCATGTATGAACATGCCCCCCCCATGCTCAACTTTCCAATCCTGTGTCTGAATGTGTAAAGCAATGGGGTACTGTAGTAGTGGGGTGGCCAGTTCCAGCCCACCTTCTCACTATGCTGCAAATAGCCATCTGTTAGAATGAGCTTTACTTACTTACTTACTTATTATATTTTTTTCATTTTATATCCTGATTGTAGCCCTTCCCTTATCTCCTCCCAGTCCCACCCTCCCTCCTTCAGCCCCCCAACTCCCATCCCCTTCCCCTAGTCCACTGAAAGGGAGAGTTCTCCTCCTCTGCCATCTGACGCTAGCTTATCAAGTCTCATCAGAACTGCCTGGATCCTCTTCCTCTGTGGCCTGGCAAGGCCGCATCACAAAGAGGAAGTGAGCAAAGAGCAGGCAACTGAGTCATCGCAGAGGCAGCCTCTGCTCCCCTTACTCAGGAATCCACACGGAAACTGAGCAGCCTATGGACTACATCTGAGCGGGGGGTCTAGGTCCTCTCCATGCATGGTCCTTGGTTCATGCATCAGTCTCTGCAGAGCCTGCTGGGCTCAAATATTTTAGCTTTGTTGGTCTCCTTGTGGAGCTCCCTTGTCCTGGTTTGAGAGCTATCTCAGTACCTCCAGGCTCAGTGCAGCTGAGTCCTCCTGGTAACGTCTGTGAAGTTCCTTTTGCGTTTCATTCAAATTGTTTTTCATGTAAATTTCATGTGAACATCACCCCTTAATTTCTTGGAACTTTTTTCGTTACTTTTCTAACTTGTCATTCTGTGACTTTGTTGAGGTCTTTAAAAATGCATAAATTTTCAGGCACGCTGCACTGCATTGGACAGAACAATTAACTGTCTGCTGGACTTCTCTGCTTCGGCTCATTTTTAAATCCCTATAATTAGGGAAGACTAATTCGGGGGCGGCGTAGAACAGTGTCTGTGTTCTTACTGAATGTGTGTCAGCAATGTGCAGTAAGAGTGTCTGTGAAGAACTGTCCTGTTCACACCATAAACTTTCCCTAAAGTGTAAAGTAGAATATAAATAGTAGCTGGTCCCTGGCATCTTCCTTCTGAGACAACAGAGCAGGACAGATAGGTGCGATTAGAAGTGTAAAGAGCTTCAGAGACAGCTCAGTTAGTAAAGTGCCTGTGGCACTTGAAGATCAGACTTTGGGGCTTCAGAATCCACGTAAAAGCTGGGGGTAATAGCAAGTGTCATAATCCCAGCGCTGAGAGGCAGAGGCAAGTAGATCCCCAGGACTCAACTAGGCTAGCCTACAAGGCGAACTCCAGGTCACAGTCAACACCAGCATCTAATATGAAATAACTGGTCTTACACCACTTTACATAAGAACAAAGAGGGCTTTCTGTGTACAAACAAACAAAAACACAGTGTTTAGCTGAGGTGGGAAATCCTGCCTAGTATGAGTTGGCCTCAAGCTGCAATGAATGAACACATCTTCACACATAACATGGACACACATACAAACATAGGAGGAGGAGGAGAAGTTGTAAAAATCCAGTTTCCATACAATTTTTTTTAAACACCACAACAAAATTCCAAAGGCATTTACTTCTATGTAGACATGAGGTTAGGTTTACAAAAGTAAATCTAACTCTTGCCTGGCTGATTCCAAGGCTGTTTATTATCTGCTTAATACAGCACGTAGTAATGTCTCTTTCCTATTGACATATGTCACACTTATGCAGTAAGAAAAATGATGAAGCAAATTGAGGTCAGTTTAATTTTGTTAAAAGCTCACTCAAGCAGGAATCTAAATCTATAAAAAGGGAAAGTGACTTCCTTCTTTGGTGTGCCTGTTTCTGAAGTGAGCTGTGAGCCACATCCAGTGGCCTGGAAGAATAAAATGCAGGCATGGCTATCATGCCCAGACATCTACACCCTAACAGCTGGCCCAGAGAAGCAGGTGTTCTCAGGGAGAGAATCGGTCCCTACAGGAAGGAAGTCATAGCACCATAACCCAGGAGGACCAGAAGGACAAAGGAAACTCTTGCTCACAAACCCAGAGAATTTGAATCACCAGCCTTAAAAGAATTAGTGAAATTTATAACGCGTGGGAGGCAGGTAGGAGTAGGCCACTGGCCAGGCAGAAAATAAAGTTGCCTCACTGCAAGGGATACTTTATTAAGGAGGGCAGAAAAGGGCTCAGAAGCAGAAAGATAGTTGTGATGAGTTAAATCCTCTGGGAAGCTTTACTTTGTCCTGTAGAAAATGAAGACTTGTGGGGGCGGTGACCAAAGCAGACCTAGTTTTTTTTTTCTGAGCTTGTGAGGAGTAAAGAGTGTTCCAGTGTTTACTTGACTGTGCTGTGAGGTCTTCCGGGCGAAGATCTGTGTGTATCAAGGCTTCGGCGCCAGCATGGTGCCTTCATGACACACGCTGATTTCTCAGTGCCCCGTGCTTGCAGGATGGGATAGGACCTCACAGAGGGCTTTCAGAGGCATCTGCTGGCAACTGCAAGGGCATGTTGGAGACGGGTGGTGGAAGGGGTTTGAGAAACCGGCAGTAGACTGGGTATGGATCTCTGAAAAATCTTAACTGAAAAGAGCAGAAAAGGAAAATTGGACATTATGTCTAAAAAGTCATCAGAGACAGTTATCATCCATGAATGCCTGTCCCTGCGCTTCCTAACAATAGTTACCTTTTGCAACACCTTAGGGTCCTTGTAAGAGCAGGCGCTGAGTGAGGAAGACAGACAGGTAGCATGGTGCCATGAAGGACCCAGTGACAGGCAGTGTAGCTGAGCCAAACGAGAGTCAGCTTTGAGAAGCTGTTCTACTGTATTGATTCTTGGAACGTCTCATGTAGCCCAAGACTCCGGGTAGCAGAGCCGGCTAGTATACCATTTATCAAAAAAGCAATTTGATGGTTCTGTTAGCAAGATGGGAATTACATTTGCTTTACCAGCGTGAGTTAAAGGAATTGATTTTAAGTAACACTTTCAGAGATGAATTATGACTGCCCCTTTCCTATCCCCCCCCCCCCCACACACACACATATACACTTGCAAAACAGATCCACAGACCTTCTTTATGGAGTCAATCTGTGGATAAAGGAGCCTGGTAAAAAACTCAAATGTCGTTTGGGTGGACTAGAGATTCAGATGGGGATGGGGAAGAGGTGGAAGGAAAGTCAGACTACATCCATGGGTATGGAGGAAGGCAAGCCTTTTCCTCAAAGTTAAAAAAAGAAAATCAGAAAAAGCCTTTCTTCGGTTGTCCATCCTTGCTTTCCCCTCCAAGGCCCTCTAGAAGATCCCTCACCCATTTCCTCGGCGCTAGTGTCTCTTCCTCTGTTCTTTCCCAGAGGGCAATATCAATCAACCAGTTTAGATACCATTTTACAGAAGCACAAAGAGGAAGGCCTCCAGTGTCATTAGTCCAGCCTGAGTCGTGTTACTAAATCATACACTTTAAGAACACGATCATCACATTTTTCTAAACCTCGCGCTCCTCTGTCAGCTGAGACCTTCCCATGTAGCACACAGATAATTATCTGATGAAGAAGTGGTAATGGCTTCTCCAGGTGGGTCTCAGAGGGTGTTGTGTGCCACTACACCTGAGAAGATGTGGACAAATATCTACCCACCCAGCGACAGACCAAAGTAAGGTACCACCAAAGTCCAACTTGGTGAACCAATGGGTTTTATTGGAGTGACGTATAGGAGCATGGGTGAGGGGTAACACACAGGAGCAGAAGTGACTCAAAGGCCACTAGAAGCCCACCCTAGCATGGATGGCAGTTTGCATACTCTGGAAAACCACAGCTCACTGTATAGCCCACAGACAGCTCCACAGGTTAGGGAATTTCTTCTCCGGGCAGCTCAGAGTAGTAGCATGAAGAATAAGTCATGCTTCTAATTCATTTTTCTGCATATGCTTTAGTCTACAGCACTCCCTTTTGAATAAAAAAAAAATATTGCTATTGAAATACCAAATTACTCTGAAATTTTATAATCCAAATGTAGTAAAATATATAACTAAAAAATTCTAAATACTGCACACATGCATAGAAATAAGCACATAAAATATTTTTTTAAATATTTCAAATTTGATGTTACTTTCATTCGCTTGACTAAGATAAGGGTTTGACTTAATTCATGCTAGCTAGAGTTGGCCAAATTAAAACATCATAGACCCATTTGTTAATTGTGCTGTATTCCTTTCTCATGTTGTCACTTCTCAGGGTATTTTTAAGCTTTTCATTTTAACAACTAGGTCTTGAAGCTATACCAAGAGCTAGGTAGAGATTTAGGAAATGGAAGTACATCATCAATAAAACATGGCTCCCATCATTCTGTGCATATGCAAATGTGCATAAGTAACAGGTAGAATTAGTCCTGCATGAGAGGTGAGCACATGGTACTCTCTGAACTCAGTCCAGCAAGACTTAACCCTCTTTTGGAGCTCAGAAGAAAAAAATGGCCAAAATGAGTGTCAGAGAAGCAGCAAAGTGTTTCCAGGTGCAAAAGAATGGTATGAGTGAGAACGAGAGTATATAAAACAGGATATGGTCCTATGCATTTACAAAAGCCAAAGATGATTGATGTTATTTCAGCACAAAGCCTGGGGTGTCAGAAGAAAAGGCAAAGGAGTCAGGACCAGATCTTGTAGAGCTTTGGAGACCATGAGTCCATTCCAGTGATGCAAAGGGGAAATGGAGAAGGCCTGGCCTGGGCCCACAGTGAGGCTATAAGAAAGGTAATCATAAAATAAATGTCTTCTAGTTGGTTAGGGATAGTAAAGTAGCCTGCAGTGCCCACGGAATTAGCCAATGCTTTTTTAAAAATGAAATAATCTCAGTCTGGAGACGGGCCCATGGAGTCGGGTTGTGCTGGTGCAGCACTGTATTTCAACAAGCTTCTCGGAGACTCCACTGATATCAAAGTGACCGATATCGTTCATTGTCACGACATAGCTAAGGCCCTCATTAAAAAATGAGAATATTACTATGCGAAGGCGCTCGAGGTACTCACTCCTCTTTACATACACTTACACCTCACACACACCCAACCACAGCAAACAGACTCTTAGCGGTGCTCCGCCCCATAGATCTACACCCCCTTTACACTGATGGAGAGGAAGGGGAGGCTGCCCAAACTTTGACCTGTACTCCTTGCACAAGGCCTAGTTTGGACCATGTGCCTGCAGGGAGAGGAGGACTTCCCACATGCTAACTGCTGTGAGTGGGAAGATAGATAGTGAGTACAGGACCGAGCCTCCGTCCCCACTCCATGATTTTGTTGTTGGCTGCAGTTCTGAAATGTGGCAGAGCCCCACACAATAACACGATTCTTGTGAGAGAGAAGTAATTGATCATTTAAAGCATTCTTATGTGTGGACTAATTCTGGATTTTATTAGCTCATTCTACCTCTTCGATTAGTGATGCTAAAACTAAAATAATATAAATAGAAACATAATTTGCAATTATATGAATTATAAGTGCAGTTTCATGCGGTGAGAGCATGAGCCATCGTTAAATCTTCTGTCTGCTACTACTCAGAAAACTTGACTTAAACCCAGTTTTACTTTGGGAGTTATTCATGAATATATTCTGATTCACTGTGGGGCTTCTGTTAACCTGGCTTATAGCAGAAGGCCTGGAGCCATCCTCTGGACTTCGAGGGTCTCCCTCAGTCTAAGCTTTAGCCATCTGAGATCTTAAACCCTGGTACAAAGAGGAAAAAGATTCAGAAGTGACTGTCAGCCATCCAGCTTCCTCATTGCAGTAATTAGGGAGTCCCAGCAGGTAAAAGCAGTATGTATAATGCCCTTGTACTGCATGCTACATCACACTCCCAGCTGTCAGAGGACAACTTCAGGAGTCAAGCTTCTGCTTCCGCCATGTGGGTGGGTCCCGAAGATCAAACTCAGACCATCCATTCTGGCAGAAAACACATCTACACTCAGAGCCCAGTCATAAGCCCAAATCTTGACTGTTTTGTTTTTGTTTTTAGACTGTGTCCTGTTTTTATGTTGGTAGAAAGCAGTGCGTTGCTGTTAATTACAGGTCGTGTACTATCTGAAAAAAAGTTTCGAGACTAACTTCCTCCCATATGTTCCTAATGAGGGGGAAAAGCTATTGGTCATGGCGGGGAATCTTCTTAGCTACATGGGTAGTATAACAATAATTACTGAATTAAGTCATGTGAGGGCTGGGGGACTGGCTCTATCAGTAAGAGTGTCTGCTCTGAACAAGGACCTGAGCTCAACCCACAGCACCCACATAAAAAGCCAAGTGTGACTGCAGTCCCCGTGTGTTGGGGAGGAAGACAGGTAGACCCCAGGATCTTAGTGGCCAGCCACTCTTAGCCCACAATACAAACCTGTGGTTCAATGGAAAACCCTCTCTGTGACAGTACAGACAGCAACAGAGGAGGACACCCAGGATTCTACTCTGACCTCCGCATGGACAAATGGGCATTTGCCATATATACTCTTGCCAATATACTCATGTGTACACCACACACCCAAATAGTTAATCAATCAGCTAGTGGAAGAATAAGGAGTGGTGCTTGGGGGAGAAAAGCCAGGGACACAAGAAGGTAACAGAACATATACTTTTTAACATCACCCTCGAATAGAAAATTAACCAATTTATTGTTGCCTTTACAGCAGCGGTTCTCAACCTTCCTAATGCTGTGACCCTTTAATGCTGTGTTCCTCGTGTTGTGGTGACCCCTAACCATAAATGTGGCTGAAACTAAATGGTATCAGGCTAAATATGTTCATTATTAGCAATATAATTATTGCAGTGGTATTATCAAACTACTACCACAATCAAATAAAAACACAGACACCTGTTAGATATTATAATTGCCTTATTTACATTGTGCTGGGCAGATACTTTACCTACGCTATCTCCTATCTTCCAGCCTTGTCCCATGCCGTCTGCCTTCACCATTCCTATCTAGGCTACTTTCCATCCATAATCCCAAGATACTTGCTTGTATTCTTCCTCGGGATCACTCTTTTCCATGCCAGTCTCAAAGTCCTTCCTCCTGGCCAACATGGTTCTCTCTCCACCTAACCCATAGTGGCTTCCTCCTTCCTCCTCTCTTCCTGTCTATCTTCTTCCCAAGATTCTCTCTGTCCTCCAAGCCTGCAACCTTAGCTCCACCCACCTTCTTTCGGCTCTTCCCAGTTACGGGCTTTTGTTATCAACCAATCAGGAATAATGTCTTAGACAGGTTTACACAAGGATAGGTGCATCTGGGCCGTAACCAGATCTTGAGGGCCAGTAATTAGTATCAAACTATAACCAGGCCATAAAATTATTTTTTGCTGCTACTGTATAACTAATTTTGCTACTGTTATGAGTCATAATGTAAGTATCTGTGTTTTCGGACGGTCTCAGGGAACCCCTGTGAAAGGGTAGTTTGACATCCAAGTGGGTCGCTACCCACAGATTGAGAGCCACTGCTGTAGAGATAGGTTTTCAATACGTGGCTTTTGAGTTTCTCTCTGTACAGAATACTGCCCTGATCACTGCGTCAGGCTCACCCCTGCCTCCCCAGAACCTCCCCGGAAGTACATGGACACCACTGTAACATAAGGTGAAAAATGTGTCCTAAGCAGTGAAGAATCTTAGTGGAGAGGGGCTTCTCTGAGTGACAGTAATGGAGAAAGTGTTTTAAGGAAGTAACAGTTTGGCCGAGTCTATAAGGATTGAGCAAGATCTCAATGTCTGTAGAGTCAGTGTATTTTTGTGCCTGGCCAGCGGTAGAAGAAAAGGCGTGGGAGAGGATGCTGCCTGGTAACCAGCCAGGATTACATCTGCCTAGCACACGGGCAGAAGTCCATGAGGGGAGGAAGGGTGTAAATGTACCTGAGGTCCAGTGCTTGAGGGTATTGAATGTTCACGTAAGGAGCCCAGGGAAGCTTTCCCTAAGCCTTAGGGGGCCGGCCCATCTGCACTATCCAGACAGAAGAACTACTGAGACTTTGTACAAAGAGAAATTGCCTTTTGATGGGAGTAGAGTTTGGGTACTGGGAATGAGGGCACTGGCCTGGCTCACACAAAATGTAAGTACAGCCACATCTTGGCAACTGAGGCAAGGCCACGAGCAGCACAGCTGCTGAGCAGACTGTGAAACACGTCATCCATGATCATGTAGAAGGCAAAGGATAAGAAGTGACCTGTGCCCACTGGCATAACAGTGCAGAGTGTGACCTGGCAGAACCACATTAGAAATTAAAGTTGGGTGCTTACATCAAGGCCAAACCTCAAACAGGTATCAACCCATACTTGCTTCTTATTGTAGTGCCAAGCAAAGTCACTGGGTGTCTTAATTAAAGTTTTATTGCTGTGCAGAGACACCATGACCATGGAGCTCTTGTAAAGGAGAACATTTACTTGGGGCTGGGTCACAGTTCAGACCTTTAGCCCATTATGGTCACGGCAGGAAGCATGGCTGTGTTCAGGCAGACATGGTGCTGGAGAAGGAGCTGGGAGTTCTACATTTGGATTGGCAGGGAAGGAGAGAGAGTGACAGTGGGCCTGGCTTCAGCATTTGAAACGTCAAAGCCCCACTCCAGTATCACACGTTCTCCCAACAAGGCCACGCTCCTAACAGTGCCTCACACTCCTTATGAGCTATGAGGGCAATTTTCATTCAAACCACTACATTCCGCTGGCATTAGGTGATGAGGCGTGCTATTGTCACCTTATACACGACACTGCAATCAGCACTGAAGGCCAGCCCAGAGCAGAATGGATGCAGTTTTGTTTTTTTTTTTTTTTTAAACAAAATAAACTTTAAGACATTAAAACCAGCATTTGACTAGCAAGATAAATCCACTTTTCCTCCAGGGTTAAAAATTCTTCCTGGATATTAGAAAATAAACCCTTAAATCTGAAGAAAGAAAGACGAGGGGGAAGCCTTTGGCTCCTTCTCCGTTTCACAGATGAGGAGGCAGGGTTGCAGGAAGGCCTGTCTGCAGTCAAACAGCCAGGGGCTGCTGTTTAAAGGCTTATGAATATTTATTTGGATTACCATCTTATTTACATAACAGTTTTCAAGGCCCAGCATCAAATGGTCCAGGGAAGGGTCATGTTTCCTTTCACGTTGCCACCCTCAACATATGATCAGTTGCTTGTGGGCAGTCAGCAAATTAAGTACCAGGAGCCCAGATCTCCCAGCAACCAGGCCATCCACGATGGGAAGTTACTCTTCCAAAACTGAAACGTGTGAAAGGGTCAACGTGCTTTATTGAAGATGAGCTATACAAACCTACAGAGTTCCAGCTGGGAACTATCCACATGGAGCTTACTCTTAATTTCCTATGGGCCGACTGACCATAACTTAATAAGCCCCACAGAGCTACTGTCAAGGTCTAAGGCGCCAAACTGGAATAGAAAATATATCATGACTTGGGGCTGTGATTTATCCTGTCCTGTGTTCTTGAGGCTCTGAAGCAGGCAGGGGTGGAGGTGGGGGTGGAGTTAGAAATACCCTTGTTCCTTTTCACCAAGGCCAATTGGTGTACACAGGCAACCCCAGGGAAGCTGTGGGGACTGTCTTCTTTGTTAGCTACAGAATCGTGTGCTTCCTCATCTTGACAGAGCTGGGAACGTTGGATAGCAACCGCTGTTTGCTGTCCAGCTCATCCATAAGACTTGTCAGCGTAAGCCACAGCTCTCTAGAAGGAAAAGAAGGGAAAGGGTGTCACCTGCCTTTGATGGGTTTACAACTTCACGAATATTTTTGTAAAGAATTTTCCCCTCCCATTCTTTGAAACTGAGAGTTGGGCAATTTTTTGGATGTGAACAGTTTTTCATGGAAGGTCCCCCATGGAACTATTCCTCTCTCTAACTGGGTTGTGCTCAGTTTCCACAAAGAATTAACACTTTAGTGAATGTGGAGCATTAGTTCAATGTATGTAACAAACCCAGTCACTCTTCATTCCTAGTGATTTCCTCCCAATGACAAGCCTGCAGAGGAGAGAAGCGAGAACACGAGCTTGATTGCAATTAGGAAAGCATACACAGAGCTATGATTGCTACAAGGAGATAACTGTTTTGTCAAGGAAAAAGTATATCCCCCCAGGAACCTCAAAATCTAAGTGAACTATTTTTCTCTTCTCAGTAATAGGTAATGTCCACATTTGGCAATCAAAGAATTCCACCCTTATTAGTGTTCTTTCTGAAATATAAGAAGAATACAGCTGGCATTTATCAAAGATAACTTATAAGGCAAGTATTTTGTTAAGAATAAGGATTTTTCTCATTAAATTCTCACAGCAATCTTGTGAGGCTGAGACTACAGCAGGGCCACGCTAACAGAAAACCATCTTTCTGGATAGCCCTTCTCTCTCCCTCCAGTGTTAGCTGTATCTTGTGATTACGTCACCCAAACACAGGTAAATGTAAATTTCAGTATAAATACAAAAGTGCTCATTGCTCTGACCCATATAGGGAGCATTTATATGTCATAATAAAATTCAAAAATCAACTGTGATTAGTGATACTTAGAAAACTCAGTTTTCTTGGTGTCGTTGAGGTTGCTATGTCGAAGCATCTTTGCGATTGGACCTGTCTGTGATAGGGAAGGCTTAGTTCTTTCACACATGGTCCTCTAAGGTAAACATACACTTAAAAACATATTCTGTATTTAACTTACACCTTTGCCATGGCCAGGTCACTGCTGGTTCTCACTCCTGGTTGTTTACAGAGCTTCCAGGATACAGCCTGGTGGGCTTTGGTTGCTAAAGGAAATGTAAGACTTAAATCCCCTCTGTGGCTGCTTGCTCTGCATGTGGTTATGTCCCTAAAGTCAACTTTGATGTTCTCCTCGCCTCATTGTGTAATGCTCAGCTGTGTTCTCTAAGCTCCATCAGCAGGTGTCTGCCAAGAGCAGAACTTCAGTGCAGCCCCGCCCACACTGACCTTCCTATTTTAAATCTTCAGAGGGTGGAGAAGTCCCAGGAATATGTTCTCAGCATTTACCCTTAATCTCATTCTTGTTGCTTACAGCTTCCTGTCACATCACAGTAAGTAGACACTGTGCCCAGACTTTTACAATAGAGTGTGCAACTCTTCTGTCAGGTTCAGAAGTCTTCTCCAGGACTTAAACTCCAAGTACTCCGAGTTACTGGTAAAAGGATATAGTTTCTGAACTCTACACGTTATTCTGTAGAAAAATAAAAGAGCCCCTCACCCATTGCTTCTTTCTTCAGCAGAAGTAAATATGTATCAGGCCATTTGCAACTGATGGCATCCTCAGGCTCCTTCCCATCAGTCCTCTGTGCCCTACTCCCTCCGAATGGCTTCTCACCATTCCTTCTTCATGTGGAATGGGGGAAGGATGGAGGCCAAGGATACCCTTGCACACCATCATTAGCAGCCCATTCTTCTTTCAGAGAAGGTCTAACTTTGTCAGTTCTCTATGTGACAGTCCCCAAGTTGCTCGTTAATTCTCATGTAAAACATGTTTCTTAATGTTTCCCATTCTCCCTGCTTTTTGTCCATATATCTTTTGTATGTGTCTCCATTCATGCAATTATTTTACACTGCAAACCCTTCACTTTGTTCTCAGTATCTACGGTAGCAACCTTTAGTTGGTGTATATTACTAAACAAAGGAATAGGTTTAGTTGTGACCTTTCTGTACATGCATATGTGCTCCAGGCACATGCACCCCACAATGCTACTCCCCTTTCTTGTCCTCCTCCACCTCTTTGCCTTTCTTGTCCTTAAAAGTGTCCTTTCTTAACATCCATGTCCTTTATTTGTTCTAAACTCAACATGTGAAAGAAAACTTAGCCCCATCCCATTCAGCAATAGTTAGCTTAATGAAGGGTGAGCTTTTATATTCTTTCTTCCCCTCCTTTTTAGTTTCTACTGTGCACTATTTCCAATTTAAAGCCTGACTATGGTACCTGGCAAGTCAGTGGAACAGTTATCATTGATAGGGTGCATATAATGACAGAGCTTGACTACATCACTACAGCATTCAATGGAAATATGAGTAGCCCACACCTCTAGAACCTTAAAGTAATGAGTATTGTTCTGAGACTGGCTTATTTTGCTTAGCACACAATGATGCTGTCCAATTCTAGCCATTCTCCTTCAGGGAACACAATTTCATTCTTCATTATTGTTAACTAAAATTCCATGATATATATGACCACATTTTCTTCATGCATTCAAATGAATTTGTTTCCATTGGGATGTGAATTCTTCATTCCTTGATCTGACTTGAAAATAAGTAAAGAATGGGTGCGTCATTTATTAGTACTGGTTACCAGGCATGTGTACTAAGTACTACTTCCCCACAGGTGTAATGCAATTGATGGGTGAATACTGTATCCAAACATTTGAGGGAAAATAATAGGGTGTTGTCTCTGGATTTAACGTGACATTTGATTTACAGTGTCACACTCACCCAGTGTCTGGTACAAAAATAAGAATCAGCATGTCAGGCTGCGAGGCAAGCATGAACAGGCCTGGGGTGTGTTCTCAGAAGGCAGCCTGGAGGTTCCAAGAGTGTTTTATTCTCTTGACATGTGTGTACATGTTTTCCTTGCTTTTTGTTCCCTATAGTCTAAACGTGACAGAGAAATCAAAATCTGTTCTTTCATCTTCTACTCTTCAAAGCTGAGCAAGCAGCACTTAATTTTTCTCTTCTTAAGAAAAACATCAGGCCGCTCAGTTATTCCCCATTTGTGAATTTGAGCCACCCCTCCTGACTGGCCTGAGAAAGTGCTGCCCACTTGAAGATAGAATATGATGTGTCTAAAAGGAAACGTTCAGAGGAAAGACACAGTGTGGACTTGATCAAAGAGCCTAAGGCAGAAACCAGCAATCAGTGCTGTCCGCCCACATCTTAGATCACCTGCCACCTAGGGGAATCCTTAGCGGGAGTCCTAGTTCCTGGGACTCACTCTGTCTACTAACAGTTATTGGCTAAGGGCCAGAAGTCTCAGCTGCAGGATGAAATCTGCCTATATTTGTAAGCTCCCCTCCCTTTCATTCAAGCAGGAAATAAGAATTATTCAAATGAGTATTATTCAATTGGGCTTTGTATTATTAAAAAAAGCATTTTAATTGTTGTGCTTGACTTATGCCGGTTTACCTCCAGTCACTCCCCAGGTCCCCAGTGCTCTATAGTGGCCTCCTATGCTCTGATCTGGAGGTGAAATCAAATGATGGGAGATGAAAAGCAACTGTCTGCTCCTGAAACTGATGCATCACTCATCTGGGAAGGGAAGTTGAATGCCTCTCTCCCCTGCCTGCAGGAAGGAGGGAGATAAAGCAGAAGGAAGAGAAAGGGGAGGCATGGGGAGGCAGGAAGAAACATCTTCACAGTGAGGATTCTAAATGTTATTAAAAAAAAAAAAAGTCATCTCACTGATTTCCTGTTAGACAAGAAGGAAGCTAAAGCTGGGAAGAAGAAGAGGAAATGATTTTTATTCACTCTTATACTTAGGAAGGTCCAGGTCTGGACGAGGACCAGGTATCCTTCCTCAGAGCAGTCTTAGCATTTATTACCTGAATATTTGCTGGAAGCTCATACCAGATGCTCAACCTCAGGTAAAGCATCCTTTCTGAGTTGGTTCGTGCTGTGTCCCAGCGCCTCTGCCTTTGAGTGCTGAGGAAATAACCAGCCATCAAAGAGATGAACCAAAGCTACGGGAGGCTGAGATTTCTGGATGTGAACTCTGGGACATGTGGCCCAGCCTTTCTCTATGTCAGTCTCCTCAGTGCTACACTTTTACACTTTGTTATAAAAAGTGAATACAATTTGCAGTCATTTAGGAGGTGCTGAGAGGTAGGAAGCACTTGAAATGGTTCATCCATGAATGACCTCTGGAGCTACAGCTGCCAGGTGGGTAGGGATTTAATAAGTACTAGTGCTGAAAGCTACAACCATTCCCAGTAATCGTACATCTTCTTATAGAGATTGCTTGGGGGCTTGGTCACAGAATTCAAAAGAAACATTTAAGACAAAATTCCAGTCTTTACGGATAAAGCTGAATGTGGTTATGCAAGAGGTATCTGTAGAGCATTTAGAGCATTTAGGAAAGCCTAAAGTCCCAAACTAGATGATTCTGAAGATGGAGAAGACCAGAACAGCCAGGAAAGGGGTCTAATCTGGACATGCACTGAGTGGATGCTCAATTAAGGTTCATTAAAATACAGCTCTTGGCATCAGGAGGTGGCTCAGCAGGTAAAGGCACTTGCTGCCAAGCTAGGCAATCTGAGCTTGACTCCCCCAACCCATATGAGGCTAGGGAGATGGCTCTGCAGTCATAGCACTTGCTGCTGTTTCAAAAGACGTAGTTTCAATTCCCACCCATACCAGGCTCTCACAGCTGCCTGTTCCTCCAGTTCCCAGGGATCCAATGCTGTCATCTGGCCTGCATGAACAAACACTGCACATATAAAACATGCATTAAAAGAGCAACAGAACCAAAAAATCTGGGCACAGGGGTCTTTTATGATACTGATATGCCAACCAAGAACCATTCATGGAGATAACCTAGAACCCCTGCACAGATGTAGCCCATGGCAGTTCTGTGTCCAAGTGGGTTCCATAGTAATGGGATCAGGGACAGTCTCTGACAGGAACTGATTGGCCTGTTCTTTGATCACCTCCCCCTGAGGGGGAAGCAGCCTTGCCAGGCCACAGAGGAAGACAATGCAGCCACTCCCGATGAGACCTGATAGACTATGATCAGAAGGAAGGGGAGGAGGACCTCCCCTATCAGTAGACTTGGCGAGGGGTATAGGTGGAGAAGGGGGAGGGAGGGTAGAATTGGGAGGGAGCTACAGGGGGGATACGAAGTGAATAAACTGTAATTAATAAAAATAAAATAAATAAAAATAATAAAAGAAAAAAAGAAGAATTTATTTGTTTTTACTTCAATATTTTATTAGCTGATTTCCCAGATTCCAGATCTTGGGGCTTGAAGAACTCCCTTAATTGTTGAGGCATTTGGAGAATACTAAAATAAAATGAAATTCTTGTAATTTGACTTGGAATATAGCTTTAGAATTTGAGAATGATAAATTATTACCTCCCGTGGCCAGTTGGATCCAGTTGGCCACTGAAGGCTTAGCCTTTTAGACCTTGCCAAGAAGCTTCAAATCAGAACAAATGGCAGTAACATATAAAAGACAAATGAACATACCGTAAAAACGAAAATCAGGAATTAGCAGTGCTGCTGCTCCTCAGAGGACCTATGTTGGATTCCAGCACCCACACTGAGTGTCTCACGGCCATTTGTAACTTCAGCTACACCCTATTCTAAGCCTCTGTGTGCACGCGCACACACAAACACACATCTAACTAAATTATTAAATAAATCCTTCAAATAAACAGCAGTATGACCCATATCTGCTATGAACCCTGTTTTCAAACCTAACATGAGAATTTAAAAATGATCTTCATGTTTCCCATTGTAAGAACACAGTAAGGAACAGAAAGTATTTTGAGGTTTTGGTTCATTTGTTTTGTTTTGTTTTGTTTTGAGATCCTGTCTGTTACTGTATTAGCCTTAGTTTTGAGGGGTAGAATGATAAAATGCTGGATCATTATAGAAATATAAAGCAACTAATTGGACTTGCAGAAGTTTGCAGGTTCCTCCGGGAAGTAATCTACAAATTTTCCAAGCAAATGACACATTATTGGGATACTTTCCTAGTTTTATTATTAGTTCCAATTATGAATATTTAAATGAATGCCAAACTGTTAAGGGCTCATCAGAAGGTTTGGCACATTTTGTTTTGTGTAATAAAAAAGAAATAATGAATTATATGTATTAATAAATTATTATAATTGGTTTATAAACAAAATGAGTGGATGAGTGTCCCCATACTGTTCAAAACACACTTGAGAAAAGTCATTTATATTTCTTCCCCAAGTTATACCTACAACCCTATAACCATGTCAGGTTTGAAGTCAGAAGGCAGAGGGGCTGTGGAACCTTAGCTGTGGTAAACAGCCTGGTATGACAGCCCTGTCTCTAGTGTTCGTTTCTCTGGTAATGTCTTAACAGTCAAGTCTGAGGGCTCAGCCCCTTTCCATTATAACAAACACATTCAACTGAGCTTGCCAAAGCAAGCCGTATCTGCATGATGATGGCATCCTCCCTCCCACCACCGCACACACACACACACACACACACACACACACACACACACACAGAAATGAAAGAAGGAAAAGAGAGAGAGACATCAAACAAAATTCAGTGTAGCTGAAGAGACAGGTGAGCTGCTTAGAGCACGTGCTCTTGAAGAGCTCACAGATTCCCAGCCCCCATGACAGACAGGTCACAACTCCAACTCCAGAAGATCTGATACCCCCTTCAGCCTCTTCAGGCAGCCACGCACATGCACACACACACCCCACCTAGACAAAAACAAATAATTTTTTTTTAAATTTGGGGTGAGAGTTTCTAAGTCAATTCAAGAATATCTGTCCATGTGATTGGAGCAAGGCTTCCTGTCTATTGATTAGAAAAGTAATACTGCCACAACACTACAAAATATTCCACGATCAATGAATTCAGTATGTCCAAGATTTTAATTGCAAATACATTGCTTTCATGTAACTCATCATCTCCTACGCCACGATCTTAAAGATAATAGAAGTATAAGCTTTTCTAAGAAATAATTGGCTTTCAAACCAATAAATGAGTGGTGAAATGCAAGGACTTGGCTTCCCTGCTGTCAGATGTGTCAGCATTCTTTCATCGTGTGCCTGAAGAAAGCTTGCCCTTCTCTCAGGCATACACTTTTCTTCCATAAACACCTTTTATCGTAATAAGGTAATTAGGAGCGTGGGGGATGTTGAAAAGGAAAAAGCAATCAGGATCCATCACTGGGCCAGTTATAAATTAAGACTGTGAATAAGTATCAATTAGTACAGATGACTTGAAAGCTATCTAGCTATGTGTCATTTTTTTTTTTAACTATCCATAATGTTTAATTCAAGAAGGTAACATTTAGGGATCTCTCCTAAGAAAATAACTTAAAATGTAGTAAATGTTACCCCCAGTACAATACAGAAGAAATGGAAAACAGTGCAGGTGTCTGAAAGCACAGGGATGTTTAAACTAGCGGTGGCCTGGGTCAAATATGTGTCAAGACACACTGGCTTGTAGTCACCTTTCTTTAGGATCTTCCTATCTGCCTGTGGCATCCACAATACACCGGACTTGGAGTATGTTTTGGGTATGTTTTCTCTTATAACATTAGAAAAGTTATATTATTATACAGTCTTTTTAAAGATGGTATAGTTTGTAGAATTAAACATCAAAACCATTTAGTGTGAATCATTTTCAATCATTCCAAATTCAACTCCTGTTGCTGGTGTGTTTGGAGCCCCTGAGTTTTGTTCATATCTTTCTAAGAATTTGCCTGGTTTGTCTAGGTTATCTACGTGGTTTACGATTTGGGGGTTTTTATTTTTGTTTTTTGTTTTTGTTTTTAATTTCTGTAGGATCTGTGAAATTATCTCTTTCCTTTTTAAAGACAGTTTCACTACATAGCTCAGGCTGGACTTTGAACTCATAATCTTCTTTCACCAGCCAATCAAGTGCTAGGATTACAAGCAAGACTTAATTCTTTTTTTTTTTAATTTTTTTAATTTTTTTACTATTAATTACACTTTATTCATTTTGTATTCCCCCATAAGCCCCTCCCTCCTCCCCTCCCAATCCCACCCTCCCTCCTCCTTCCTCATGCATGCCCCTCCCCAAGTCCACTGATAGGGGAGGTCCTCTTCTCCTTCCTTCTGATCTTAGTCTATCAGATCACCTCAGGAGTGGCTGCAATGTCATCTTCTGTGGCCTGGTAAGGCTGCTCCCCCCTCAGGGGGAGGTGATCAAAGAGCAGGCCAATCAGATTATGTCAGAGGCAGTCCCTCTTCCCTTTACTATGTAACCCACTTGGACACTGAACTGCCATGGGCTACACCTGTGCAGGGGCTCTAGGTTATTTCCACGAATAGTCCTTGGTTGGAGTATGAGTCTCTAGGAAGTTCCCTGTGTTCAGGTTTTCTGGTTGCTCTCCTTGTGGGGTTCCTGTCCTCTCCAGCTCTTGCTATTTCCCACTTCTTACATAAGATTCCATGCACTCTGCCCGACAGTTGGCCATTCTTTTTTAAAACAATTTTATTGTTTTTACTCTGTGTATTGCTTGCATGAATGTGTGTGCACCACATGTATGCGGTTCCTGTAGAGGCCAGAAGAGGGAGCTGGATCATCAGGGACCGGTGTCATGAGTGGTTGTGAGCCACTGCATGGGTGCTAGGAATTGAACCTGGGTTCTCTGGAAGAGCAACCAGTGCTCTTAGCACCCCAGCCACCTCTCTGTTCCTCTTCGGTCTTGATGCTAATTTCTCCAGCTCCCTTTATTCATGATGTTAGTAACTGGTGTCTTCTCTTGTTCTTTCTAAAAGGAGCGAAAGTTTTATTGTTTTTGACAATTACTTCAAAGACTCAACTTTGGATTTTGTTCATTTTCTATTTTTATATTCTCTATTCCATTGATTTCAGCTATAATCTTTATTATTATCATTCCCTCTTGTTTTAGATTATTTGTCATTTTCAGTGTCTTAAGATAGTAAGGTTAGATTATTAATTAGAGATATTTTATCATTGACATTACAGCTGTGTTTTCCTCTACGTACTGCTGTAGCCATATGCATAAATTCTGGTGTCTTCATTCCCAGTCATTAAGAAGTATTTTCTTTGACCTGTTGATTGACTAAGAGGTTTTTTTAATATTTGTAAGGCATACATTTGATAGTTTCCCAAATATTTGTATTATTGAATTCTAAGTTCATTCCACTTGTTAATTAAAATTGATGCTTACAGAAACTTTCTAAAGATGTAAAAACAGACTTTTGTCACTACTGTTATTGTTGGCTCTCCTTTTTGAGCTTTACTGGGAGTCATGCTTTTTACACATGGTCACATTTAAGTAGCTACAACTGAGGCTCAGAAATTAAATAACATTCCTAGGGTCAGGAGGCGTGGTAGTGCACCCTTTAATCCTGCAACTGGGAGGCAGAGCCAGGTGGATCTGTGAACTCAAAGCCAGCTTGGTCAGCAAAGTGAGTTCCCAGAAAGCCAGGGCTACATAGAAAAACCCTGACTCAACAACAACAAAGACAAATAAATAAATAAATAAAGGTATTTCTAGGGTCATACATGTTACAGTAGTAAATGAAACCAGGATTTAAAATTATATTCCTACTATAATTAAGTTGAAAAAAAATAGGTTTGCTTTTTACTGATAACAGATATTTTGTTCTTTTTAAATTTCTCTTAAAAAGATTTTTCCATTTGTGGCATAAAAAGGTGCTTTGCAATGCCAAGCATGTTCAAGTGTGTGCAAATATACATGTCTATGTACACACAGAGGTCAAAGCAAAATTGTGCTTGTCCTCCATCGGGTGTTTCCCGTGGCCTGAACCTCACACTTAGGTTAGGCTGGCCACATTGAGCCCCAGAAACCTGCCTGTCTCCATTTCCTCAGCACTTGCATTACAAGCATATGCCATCACATCCAGCTTTTCTCCTCAATCTGGATTCAAGCGCTGAAACTCAGATCCCTGTGCTTTTGAGGCAAACATGTTATAGACCAACCCATCTCTCCAGCACAGCAGAAAAGATGTATTTGAGCAAACTGTTCTTTTAATTGAGAAAGACAATAATCTTGTGGGAGAAAGGTAAAAGGGATAAATTAAATGGTACATTTTATTGACATTATGAATGCTATTAAAATCTTTATGACTTTTCCAAAATCAAATAATAGATAGAGCTGAAAGTGCAGCTCATACAAGCACATAGCTAAGCCATCTCATTTTTATTAACAGTAATAAAAGGCATCTAAGAATAACTCAGATCATTGAGTTTAAAAATTACAAGATAAAAAACATCGGAAAAGCAAAACCACAAGATGCTCGCTGAAGAGAAATGCAGCAAACAGAAACATCACTCCTTGGGGTGTTTTTCACTCCTCTATTATTGCCTCTTTTCTAACGAGTTTCAACTGTTGCTGTTTTGTTTTGCTGTTCCCAAAATCTTTCCCCATGCTTCCAAGGGGAATCACCCCTCAACAGTACAGTTTATGTGTTCATTCAGTAAAAACTGAATGCCTACCATGCTCTAAATCTAAAAGAGATTCAAATAAAAGTGCTGTGGACCATGCTTTTACATCATTTCCAGAGGCTGGCTCTGCTGGAATCAGCCCTTCTCACAGTGATTTCCCTCACAACGTGGAACACTCCTTCCCTATGTCCCTGGGTGGACTGCAGAGCTTCTGCTGAGAAATCTGCTGTTAGGCTCATGAGGATAGCCATGTCACTTGGTACTTAGATACGTTTGCCTTGTGGGGTGTGTGTGTGTGTGTGTGTGTGTGTGTGTGTGTGTGTGTGTGTATGCATATATGTGTCTTTACATCTTGCTATGGATAGAATGTGGGGCTACATGCATGCTAGGCAAACCCTCTGTCATTAAGCTACTTCCCTAGTCATCTTTCTTGTACTTTTGAAGGTTCAGTGAGTATAAGAGGATGTAGTAAGGACCCTCTCTGCTCAGTTGTTCATGAGCTGTACACAAATGACTGTATCTTCTCCACAGTTTGTGAAGCTCCCTATTGTTTCCTATACCTTCAATTACTTTTCTCTCCTTGAGAATTCCGAAAGCACTCATTCATTCGATGAGGTCTCAAAGGTCTTTCTTTTGTGTGTGACTAGAATGTTTCCAAAGACAGGTTTTCATGTAAATCTTTTTCTTCCATTTTACCTTGTCTGTTCTTTGGTCTTTCAACTATATATATATATATATATTACTTTTACTTATTGAGATCTTTATTTTTAAGATTTTTATTTGGTTCTTTCATTAGAAAAAAAAATCTACCCACTAGACATGATTCATCCCATTTTCCTCCCTGAAACACTTGTTTGGTTGACTGCTGGAACATATCTGTGTTTTCGTTGCCTTCTTCTTAATGAAACCACCGTCCTTAGTCTCTCTTCCTGGATCTGTCTCACCCTCTCAGTCTCTGATGTCTAAAGTCAGCAGAGCAATGATTTATATACTGCATCACCTCTCGAATTCCATCCAATTGCTTATATGTATGGTCTTAGATCTCATTACGATTTTTATAACCCTTATTTTAAAATTTTAATTCCTTTTAATCAGCGAGGCTAGATAGATGGCTCAGTTGATAAGAGCAACTGGTAAGTCTTCCAGAGGATCAGAGTTCAGTTCCCACCACCCATACTGAGCAGCTCACAAGTGCCTGTGACTCCATCTCCAAAGTACCCAGTGGCCTCTGGCCTCTGTGGGCACAGACATACAGACACAGAAACACAGAAATTATACTGTTTGTTTGTTTGTTTGTTTGTTTTGTTTTGTTTGTTTTTCAAGACAAGGTTTCTCAACGTAGGCCTGGATGTTGTAGAACTCATTCTGTAGACCCAGCTGGCCTCAGAGATCCACCTGCCTCTGCTTACCAAGCACTGGCGTTAAGAGCGTGGGCCACCATTGTCCAGCCAAACACATACATTTTAAAGATAAATCTTTAGAAGTATTTAGGCAGTTGTGGTGGCACAAGCCAGTAGGACATGCTAAAGAGGTAGAGGCAGGAGATTCACAAGTTCGAGGCCAATCTGGACTACATATTTTAAATATTTCCACATTTAAAAAATATTGAATTAGCATGGATTCATTGTACCAGAATTATGGGTTTCACTGTGGCATTTTCCTTTTTTAAAATCTAGTGTTGCTAACCATGCATGGACTCATGAGGAGTTCAGAGCTGAAGTTAGGTGTCCATCTGTTTTCTGACACATCTCACCCCAGAGGAGCACTCGGGTGCCTGAGATTGATGGGGGCACTATGGTTATCATTGCCTGTTTCATGAGGGTATCACCCTCGCTCCCAGTACAGGACAGTGAGAAAGCTTGGGCTACTCCTCTGGACCAATTAGTGTTTGCAAGACAGCTGTCCCCAAACCAGTGAAAACTGAAATGTCTGTGGAGTCCCATAGATGGGGCTACACTGGATCTTCTGGCCCTGCGACAGTGCAAACACAGACAATAGTTCACGTCTTAATGGACCCTGGCTGCAGAACCCAAAGCGTTCTCTGGGAGATGCCAAGAAATAAGTTTCAAAAAAAAAAATGCTAAACAGAGTTCAGAGTACTTATCTAAGTACTTGTCAGAGGATAGTGGGACTTTCTGGTGGCCAGAATTGGCATCTAGAGCAGCAGTACTCAACCTCTGGGTGGCAACCCTTTGGTGAGTCTCATCTCCAAAAACATATTCCCAATAGTAACAGTAGCAAAATTACAGCAATCAAGTATCAATGGAAATGTCATGGTTGGGGGGTCACCACAACATGAGGAATTGTATTAAAGGGCCGCAGCACTGGCCCAGTCGAGAACTGCTGCTCTAGATGATGATGGAGTTCACCTTGACCTTGTCTTCCACACTTCTCCGCTCACAGAGGCTGTCCCTGCCCTCCCACCTCTCCCCCACAGCCCCAGCTGTGGAACCAAGTGGCAAGTGTTTTGTTTTCTTTTTATGCTTTTGTCTCACTTCTCTTCAAAGCACTCAGCCTCTTTCTTGCTGATTTCTAGTGGTTGCCCTCTAGGCACCAGCTCAGAATACAGTTTTGTTTTGCTTGGAGAAAGGGTTTGATTGTTCTCAACTTTGCTAGAATGAAGTGAGTACTGGGGACCTCTATGCCATCATCATGTTCCTCTCACTGTTTAATTTCAAAGCCATATAATCTTTTGTATATACCATTGATCATCCAACAGAACTGATGTTTTAGAACCAGTGGTGAGTTTTATTTGTAGAATACGGGAGGAATTTGAGCAAGTGGTTTGAAGGCAGTTGATGAGACTGTAGAGATGGTAGACAGGCAAGTGTATATGAACCTGAATTTCATGGAAGAGATGCAGCTATAGATACATTTGGATATAATCCACCATTCGCATAACAGATCACTTAGGGAGCGTGTGTGGGGAAGGAATAAGAGGCCTAAGAGAGAAGAGAAAAAAGGTCAAGAACTGAGCATATGTCCCTTCCAAATTTTAGAGACTGAAAATGGTAAGAAAGATCCAAAGGAAAAATGGTTTCATTAGAAAGAAGGCAATGAAAATACAGGTGTGTTCCAGCAGTAAACCAGTCAAGTGTGTCAGGGAAAAAAGGGGGATAAATCTTGTCTAGTGGGTAGATTTAAATTTCTAAAAATAAAAGGATAAAATGGGACCTGAGAGCAGTTCTAAATTAGACTTCTGGAGATCATTGGTGACTCTAAGTAGAGAAGCTTAGATCACTATATTGTTTCTCCCCATAAGAGACCAAATATGAGTGTTTAGGAATTTATCTTGGCTCCTATAGAGTTAGTGAGCATGATTGTGGACCAATAAAAACTGCATTTACAGAATAATCACATAGTGGGTCAGATTGGCCCAGAGGATGTAGTTTGTTGGCATCTAACTAGAGGGAAAAAAAATCAAAATCTAAACAATGATTTGAATGTGTTAAAAAAAAAAAAAAAAGGAATCAACAAGTTTTGCTATGAAGGTTGAGGTAGCTTGAGTAGAATATAAGATGATGGAGAATAATTTTACATTCTGGGGGAAGAATTGATGATAGCCCAAAAGTAGAAGACTTGGCCCTCAAAATGAAACGTCCTTCCTATTCAGTGTGCACCAGAGTAGCCATAAAATCCTGCATATGATTCAGCCATCCCTTTGCTATACTATTCTAGGCTTGCTCTCTAGACTACTGCCCTAAGCCATGAACTTTTACTTAGCATGACCAAACCAGACCCAGAAATAATGCAAGTAGAAAAGGGACGCAAAGGACTCATTTAGGATGACATTTTCACAGCCATTTTTAGAATGGCGGATCCTGTGGTTTTGATTCTTTCTTAAGCAACGAATGTTAAGACCTTTGTCCTTTCAGGTCACAGAATATCAGCTGCCACATTTTCATGAATAATGAACCTTGTTTGGTGCTTCCACTTGGCCCCAGCACTCAAAAGGAACTTGTTTCACTCTTTCTTTCCTTATCTGCTTTTCTACTTTGGGGAAGGAAGGAAGGAAGGAAGGAAGGAAGGGAGGGAGGGAGGGAGGGAGGGAGGGAAAAGAAAAGTTATGAGAAGAATTGTCCCCCAGTCAACTAGTAATTTCTATTTTACTTGTACTATATTATGTACTTTATGATTTATCTTTTTAAAGCTACCTTATAAAAATTTTAAACATTAAAAGAGCAAAAAATATTAAGTCCCTTATACTCAAAAATTATACACCCATCTATAATACCCTGAACTATGTTGGCAAGAAGTTGTAGAAATTATGCATTTTTTTTTCCTTCCTGATCCAGGACCATACATTTTATATCCCTGACCTACTTCTGGGCATTTGCTTAGCTTTTTATGTTGTCATGACACTGACATATCTTAAGAGGATATATTTTAGTTAGGAAATAACTGTTTCTTCACCATCAGTGGAAACAGTTGCCTTTGGAGCAAAAATACTTCATATACTTTGAGGAAAGCATGACTTAATATACTCATCAGCACTTGCCCTCAGGAAATACTTAATGATAGGCTGTCTGTCCCAGTGTTGATATTGCTCCACTATATAGCTATTTCTTGCTATTCTTGTAATTAAATAATACATGGAGATGCCTATCCTGTTTTCTCGTGGATTTGCAAACACTAATATGACTCTTGAATGAATTTTCTCTCATGATGGTAGTTTCTGAATAGTGATTCCTTACTTTATCATTCTCTGCAGATTCTCCTATAAAGAAAAGCTTTTCATTTCCTCTGATTTTAATTAAGTCTTTTTATAACCTCCTTGGCATCACAAATTTCCTCCCAAATTCATTGTGTCTATTGTTCATATTATGTGGGTTTGGCTTTGGTATCCTTTGCACACACCACAATTAAGCACACATCACAATTAATGTAGGTTTTTGTTTTGTTTTGTTTAATTTTTATTTTTTTATATTAGTTACAGTTTGTTAACTTTGTATCCCTGCTGTATCCCACTCCCTCTTTCCCTCCCAATCCCACCCACCCACCATCTCCTCTCTGCCCCTTTCCAAGTCCACTAATAAGGGAGAACCTCCTCCCCTTCCATCTGATACTGGTTTATCAGGTGTCTTCAGGACTGGCTCAAAGTCCTCCTCTGTGGCCTAGTGAGGCTGCTTCTCCCAGGAAGGGGGGGGGTGTCAAAGAGTCCGCCATCGAGTTCATGTCAAAAACAGTCCCTGTTCCCCCTATTAGGCTAGCCACTTGGATACTGAGCTACCAAGGGCTACATCTGAGCAGGGGCTCTAGGTTGCATCCATACATGGTCCTTGTTCGGAGAAACAGTCTCATAAAAGATCCCTGTGTCCAGACTCTCACCCCAACAACATTAATTTCTACTTTGCAGGCTGAGTGCTAGCTACACTTTCTGCTACAAGGTTATTATCACAACTAAGAGCTCTTTAGAAGAATTAAAACTTTTAAAGAATTGACCATGACAACTCTTGTTTCCAGTGTACCTGTATTTACTCATTTGAACAATGACTGGATTAAGAAACAAGTATGTGGTATCTACTCTCTCTTTCCACCTTTACACGGGATCTGGAACTCAAGCTCAGGGGTGTATCATCTCATGGCAAGTGCCTTTACCACAGGACAGACAGGCATTGGTTCCTCCTCGTCCTCCTCCTCCTCCCCCTCCTCTTCTTGCTCCTCTTTCTCTGAATTCACATTGTACCACAAATGTCATAGGTGGTTTTATTGTTGTTGTTTTCTGTTGTAATTTGTTTGAACCTGAACACAAATGAAGTCTATATGATAATTTGTTAATGTGATTTGTCCGTGCTAATTTTCAGATTTCCCCTTAAATATTTTGTTTGTTTTGGTTGGTTGGTGCAATATTTATGTTGAAGAGGCCAGGCAATTTGTCTTACAGAGTTTCTAATCAGCACTCTTTATAAAGAAATCAAAAAAACATGGAAAATCAAATTGTATCTGTCAACTGATCATGGAATCTATAAGATTGAATGTATAATACAAAGTGGTACCTAAACAGCTTTTCTAGGTACAACTACGAGAAAACAAATATTTATAAAAATTAAAAAGAGCCACAGAGAAAATCATATTCAAGCCCTGTACAAATTTAAATTCCAACAGAGAACACCATTGCCTACAAAGCTGGCATTGTGGAGCTGTAGAAGCAGAAGACCTGGCAGATAAGAAGAAAACAGCAGTAACAGGTCCCTAGTGCTGGGTTTTCTGAATATGAAGGGTAAACATGCCATGCATCTTTAAGAATGTGGAGGTTACGTGAGAGAAGAGGAGAACTGAGTTTTTACTTTTTTCCTTATACATAATGCATTTTATCTTATGCCAACGCTTACCAAAGCATTCTATGGTAAGGGGTCAGGCTAGGAAGTTTCCTGCCATTTGACCTAAAAATCAGGGGACTTCTGAGGGACACTGATGAGACGCTGACTGCTGACATTAGTTTCGTAATGTCTGTCACAACATGAAAAGTATTCACTTAACTGACATAAGACAGATTCAGATCAACAGAAACATACATAGATTTCTACGTGCCCATGCACGGTAGACTACAAGGATTGAGAGTATTCAATCATAACATACTTACATCAAGTGGAATGAGAAACCTTTCCAATTGTGGGAGAATTCCTTTTCTAAATGGCCCTATTGCAATATAATTTACATTAATTACATGACCTTAAAGTACACAATTCTGTGTTCCCTACTAGATCTATAGGATCATGTATCTATCACCACAATTTCATCTTTACCCTAAAATAAGTCCCTATCCATCAACCATCACTTCCTACTCTCCATACCTCATTGCCTAAGCAACCACTTACTCTCTTCTCTATTAACTAGCTACACACTGTTTTAGATCGCCATAGCTAACGCATCTCGTTGAAATTCCTTTTATTTCATACAAAGTGGTACCTACACACTATCATAAGAACAAGAGTGACTTTGAGCTCTCAACTGCATTAATTGCTATCCAATAAAGAAAGATGTAGCAAAATAACCCAAAGAGATGTTACGGAATCTAGCGACATGTGGTAGCTGAAGCCATCGCCAGGCACTGCTGCCCAGGAATGACAGAGCACGTGGTGTGGCTTACCATAGTCCAATTGCTTGTCATTTTAAATTTAAACTCGAAGCAGGCATGACTTGCAGAACAGTCACAGGAATACTAACATTTGCAGCCAATTCAATTTCTGACTTCACTACTCACCATTTGAGCAACTCTGGACACATACAGAGATCGTGATAAAGCAGGCTCATGAAGGTAGCCTGTAGATACATGTATGTGGTGCCTTACACCTAAGCTTTGCAAATCAGTGCTCAATAAATACTTTTTTTTTCTTGATCAAATTCTAAAGTAGAATTCTTCCCTACGCCAATTTACCCATGCCACATTTGCTTGGTGTTTTCAAAATCTCTATGCAAATTTTCTCCTTAAACAATAAATGGGAAATGAAGATGCTGCGATGCTGAAAAGACAGCACTGGTCAAGTACAGCTGACACTGGAGCTGTAACCCAGCCTTTACCCTAGAGCCATGAGTTACATAAGTAGCAAAAGTGCTCATTTAATTATGTTCCACTAGCACTCATATAGCAGACTTTGCTCTTCTATGCTAAAAGAAAAAATTACAGTGGTAATAAAGCCTGGCACCATGTTATCTAGAAGAATAAAGAATAGCCTTGAAAACTACATATAATCTGTTAGAACTGAAAATGTTTAGCCAAGCCCCTAAGAGCAAGCGTCGAAATCTGTGTGAGCTAAAGTGGTGATTTAATTTTGTGTCCATACATGTAAGAAAATGTAACCCTGAAGGGGGCCAGTACCTTCCATATTATGCAAGAAGGAATCAAAATGCATTTGCTTGTAATACTGTTTTATAATTTTACTTCCGGAGTATCATGTATTTTCTGTCCTTTTAAAAAGTGTGCTGTTCAGTATTATTATGTCCAATCAGAAAACTCATGATACACAACATTTTCATACTTGGGAAATGT
The DNA here is from genome assembly GCF_907164565.1 of Psammomys obesus. NCBI lineage: Eukaryota > Metazoa > Chordata > Mammalia > Rodentia > Muridae > Psammomys > Psammomys obesus. The sequence goes on from NW_026596046.1 coordinate 27,718,745, forward strand.
TAACACGTTACATTCCTTGCTTGGAGACATGAGAGAATTAATCACAGACAACACCTTTTCATTTTCCTTTGACCCATGAGACCATTTCAGTGACGTGGTTTGCATGTAACACCACTTGGGGTCCTAGAAGCCTCTGCATTGTCCATCTGTGTGTGTGTGTGTGTGTTTGTGTGTTCACACCCCAGGCTCTCCTCCTCTTGGCATCATTTTGTATTTGCATGAGAATTCATCACTGTTTTGCATGGAAAGTCATCTGTGATGCTAAAAAGAAGTGTCTAACATGGGATCACACACCATTAATTCTTACATGGTATTTTTCTTTTACTTTCAGTTACTGGGATTTAAATCTGCTTGAACTGTAAAAGCAGCATGGCACTGGAGTGACGCAAGAATATGTAACGTCCCTTTAAGGACAATATGGGGCACTTCCCTGCCTTGTCTTTGGCTGCCAATTCTCAACTGCAAGTTCTGAAAAAATTCTATGAGACACACAGGTGCTATCTGCAGACTAAGTTCCGAGAAAGCAGTGCTTTAATATGAAATCTAAAACTTTTCCTGATCTGGTATAAAACTAAGCTCCTCTGACATTGGTGTAAGACATTTCAGGACTTGAGTGTTTTCTGAATGGAAATAGTCGCCAAAATTGATATTTAATAGAGGAGCACAAGAGTACAAAACAAAAGCCTTATTTGCACCTTCGGGTCTTTGGTTGGTTGGTTTTTGGTTTATTTGGTATTTTTTGTTTGTTTAGTTGGTTGGCTGGTTGTTTTGGTTGAGCTTCTAACTAATATGGGCACATGACTAAGTCCCACCAACGGAACAATGCTCACCTCTCAACCGGCAAGTACTAATTTCCTCCAAGCTGCATCTCTGGCTGTACATTTGTTCCTGCCAGTGGCCAATGCTAACCCTGGTTTAGAATTCCCCTTTCCCATTGCCATTGGCAATTCAATTTAAAACATGAACAACAAGAAAACTTGTTCCATGGAGATTTTTCTAGCATTTTTAATCAGCTAAAAGATCCAAATCAGTCAAGTACAGATGATAATCAGGCTGAAGAGACATTTCTGAAACATTTTAAAATATGAAATCAATAAGACATTTCACAACAAATAACCCCACAAAGCATTCACGTACCAACAGTCACCATGTGAGGAAGTCAATAAAAATCTACTGAACCAGAATGTGCTAATCAATGGAGTTAACAAATTTTATAGCTGTGCTATCTATATTTCAGTTATAATCCAGCCCTCTTTAAACTAATAGACAGCTTGTACGTTAAAGGCATTTGGTATCTGGTATCCATCTTTATATTTTTTCCCCTTACCAAAATGTACAATGGTGACTGACTATCACGAAAGCATGCATGCGTAAAGTAAATACAGCGTTGCCAGCTTCTGGTTAGCATGCTGGCTATCACCAAGGAACTATGATACTGCCACTGGACCCCACCTCTCTGTGCTTCTCCATCTAGACTGTAATGAGGGTGTGAGGCTAAGTTATCTTTTGAATTAGAAATCTCACGCTATAATTACCAAATATCCTAATACCACATGCTTCCCTGTGCAGTCTGAGTTAAATCCAAGCTGAGATAATACAAATTCAGTATTAAGATACCTAGACAATTGGGGGGAGGGGAAAATGCCTACTTTTTCTATAGTCATTTTATGCCTGACAGTGATAAAATGAGAATTGTACAGCATAGCGTGCGGATACCGCCTCGCACAATCTCAACACCTGAGTGTGTTGACTTGCAGATGAAGATACAGAAGTTAAGATAGATCCAGTTACTTGTCAAGGGTGATGGGCAAGCTCTCACCCCAGGACAGAGTCTGGATCTTCTACCTTAAGACATTCTCTGTCACCACTGATCTGCAAAGGCTATTTTGACTGTAAAAACCACTTTTCCCAAGGTGTCATTATGCAGAGTTGGCACTCCTTGAAAATCAAGTCTGCCTCTAGAATCCTCCAGCACCTTTGTGGAATGTCCGCTTGCGTCACTACAGCTCTCTGCGCTTTTACAAACTAGTTGTTCTGTCAGCATGAGTGTGACAGCAATTAGACGTCCCCTGTTTTTGCCCCATGCCTTTTCTCCTTCACAGTCATTCAGTGACAAGCGTAAAAAGAGCTTCATCTTTTCACGAAAATTCCCATTCTACAAGAACAAGGAGCAGAGTGAGCAGGAAACCAGTGATCCTGAACGTAAGTAGATTCTCGAAGATAACGCCACCTGCAACACAAGAAAAAAAAAAAAAAACCTTCACAGGCAACACGCACAGCAGGCTCTCCCACGCCACACACCTAGGCAAACGACATGGCAGGCAGGCAGGGCAGGTTTTACTACTGTGACCAGTGTTTGACTGCAGTCTGGATCCTCGGAAGGGCCTTCCTGAGGCACACAGCACTAGAAGGGGCCTTGACAAAGCTGGGGCTTCAATTCCAACCAGCATTTCTCTGCGACCAGGAACAGGTCTGGCTTGATCATGCAACTCCCTAAGGCTTGAGGCAAATCTCCTTTCTACCTGGTCATATTGGATTACTTTGCCACATATGTATGTTGTCTTGGGTTCGAGCTTGGTGCATTAGTCCACTCTTACCCTCCAGAAAGCCATTAAACACTGAGAAGGGATATTCGTGGACACAGAATTTGTTATGAAATTTGGAGTGGGGACATTCTTCACAGTGAACAAAATTACATTCACTGAGCTTTTCCCCCCCCCTCCTCACAGTCTCTGGCTTCAACCTTTTCAGTTGATTACAAACCAAAAATTCCCTTTTATTAACTCAGTTCAGGGAGTTTGGGGTGAATGTGATTTTTCAGAAGGTAAGAGAGTGGGATCCAGACTGCTCGGGCAACACGGTCTGTCATGGTAGTATCCATTTTGACTCCACTGACTTCTACCTTCCTCTTCCGTGGCTGTTCTTCCTCTCTCATTGCTCTCTCTGGGGACTTCCATGCAGGACATCCCCGGATTAGGTGACGACGGTTATGGAACAAAGACTCTGAGTAAGTTTCCAGGAATGGTCACTGTTAACTTTTCCTTTCCTTTCCTTTTGAGTTTGGCTTTTGTTCCTTTTCTTGAGGGCCTTTCATTCCTAGCATGCACACGATACGAGTTTTATTTGTTACCTAGCTGTGAATGCTCCTACAAAATAATTTTTCGGTCATTTTGTTCTGCATGTCAGCATTTCAAAGCAAAGCGTGTCAGGCAGTCTAACTCTTGCTGCATTTAACACCTCCCCTTTCTGACCGTGTGATAATGGCCGACATGGTCTGGATGTCCAGCATGGCATCACTTGCTCAGCCACCAACTTCCTCTCAGAGAGCAAGAGACCATGTTGAAATGAAAGGGTGAGCGAAGTGTTCTAGAATGGCAAAGTAGAAATAGACTTTATGTTCTCTCTTCTGCCTTTTCAACAATGAAAGATATAATGACCTTGCCCAATTCTATAACTGAGCTATTCTTTGCTGTTAATAAAGGAGCTGTTTCATACTCAAAAGCAACATACATTCTCAAAATGTAAATATTAAACTATCTGAGCCTTAGTTCTTTGTTATTAACTTTGACTGATTTTTTTTTCTCTGACTTGCAGTGGTCCTGCTTGAACCATTTGTATGATAGTTTTAGATAAATATGAATACCTTTTCTTATCAATGAGTTACCAGCTATATTGTGTTTTCAGAACTTCATCTTGTAGCACAGAATGAAAAATAAGATATATAAGCATTTTCAGCTTATTCATGTCTTTGGTCTATGTCTCGTTGCACTTAGCAGTTAAGAACAAGTATCTATGTCTCGATTTTATGCTATGATTTTGCTTTCTTTGATCCTCACCCCACTCTGGAAGCACCAATGAAATAAGAACAGAATGCTGTATCTTTTGCGGATGTATCACATATTCAATTTTGTCCTGTTCGTTTTAATGTAATAGCTACAAGGAAATATTTTTAGTCATTCATTTCATTTTATAAAGCAAAAATACCATTGAGTTGGATTTCACATTCAAGGGCTGTTTACATAAGCCTGTGCATTTTCAATAGCTGTTGACATAAGCCTGTGTGATGATGCCTGCCTTTCAGGGTTCAAGTTTTGACTCTCACCGGCCTGTTTTAGGCACGTAGCTGTAGAAAACAAAATCTGGTTGAGTGCTGCTCTCCTTAAAGATGAAAACTTTATCTTTGAAAGACTGTATAGAATGTGGTATAAAATTTAAACATCAATTTTAGAATCATCTGGAAGGCATCAAGCACCACCTGGGGGAATTTATGCTTTCAATTTGGAAGGGAAGGGATTGTTTTAGCATATCGCTAATAGCAAACATCGTTTTTTAAAAAAAAAAAAAAGTATGTAATGCCCTGTTGGGTCCAGAATGTCCACATGTTTGCTTACTCTTTAAAAACTGAACAGATCCAATTGCTGAGGGGAAAAACAAAAAGCTACCCCCTACAACACAGCTTCAAAGTAGGTAAGACATGGATGTCCAACGAAGGTGCCCTGCGCTATCAGTCACATCTTCACTGTGGGCTCATCCCGCCCTTTCCCGTGAGTCCTTGAACTTGACAAATGTATGCCCAAATTAACAGCAAAGCTCTTTCCATAAAGTCACACAGAGAAGAATGGTTTGTGCTATAGAATCAATCCCATGAGCAGGCAAAAATGTATATCAAAGCATTTTAAAGCACTTTGGGGTTTTTTTGCTGTTGAGAATAATGTATCTTTTTTCTCTCTCTCTTTCTTAAGTATTGCCAAATAGTTGAAAGTGAGGTAGTCACATATATATCATTCCAGTACAGTAACATTTGAAGTTGATAAGTTTTACACAACTGACTCATAAGCTGAACGACATACATGCACACCTCTGTTGTGTTAGCCAGGTCCTTCAGGATGAGTTAAACATAATTCATACCAGATCCTGCCCTGGATATCGGGCCATTTCTCTTCTGCCTGCTCCATTCTCCCAGAATTTAATAGCTATTCAAGCAAGGATCATAGAATAAAAACTAAGTCATGAACCATTTCTCAGGGACTTCCTGCTTCCTCCCATATTTCTACTCACTGAAGCAGGAAAGAGCTTCAAGAATCTCTTTAGACCTGTGGATTCTCTTGCAAGGATTTAAATTGAAAATAAAATTTAAGGGACTCCCAAGTTGGGCAAACTTAGCCTTCCTTCCAAATAATTCAGGGCTAAAACAGAAATACCGAGAATGGCCTACATTACAGTGGGCACACGCTGTCCTTCCCTGTACCACCCAATGCATGTGTCATAGTATTTACAGAAAGAACATCACCTGGGTTGTTATTGTTTGATAGTGAAAGGTACTTTTTTTATTTGATAAAAAGGAAGGAACAGCAGTATCGTGTAAACTGGCAATAAAGTTTTCATCTTTCTCTTCTCTGGATTCTCTAGTGCGAGCTCTTCTGCGGCCTTTCACTTGCCTTTGCTCACATTTCCAGTAGCTTTGCATGGGTGTGTCCTTTTCGTTCTGGCTGCTCTCTGATGCTTGATCCTTCTTTAATTTGCTGTGCTGTCCTTGCAGAACACGTCTCTTCTAATGCCAGCGATAGCGAAAGTAGCTGCCGTAAGTTCCTGCTTGGGCTTGTGGATCTTTTCTTTGCCGTTGCCCCCATTGCCTGTGGTAGTCATTTCAGATTCTTTTCAACTGCTGCTTTTTTTTTTTTTTTTTTTTTTTTTTTTTGTCATCCTTCTCCAAAGCAAATGGCTTGAAATGAAATCAGCATTTGATGTGGAAAGGTACAAATGACACAGGGGCCATCAGTGGACCCTGACATGATTTGTGAATGCAAGCACAGATTTTGTAATACTAATTCAAACCTCAGCTGGTTGAGACCCCATGGTGGAGGATTTGACATTCTATCACTGTAAATCAATTTAACCTCTCTGTAGGAGGAAAGAGAGTCATGATTCTATTCTTCTCCTTTTGCCTTTTCCCTTCTGCTCCTGGAACAGAAATATTTCTAAATTACAGTGTTCCTTCTAAATCAGGTGTCTTTTGTATCACTTTCTCCTTGATTAATATTTTAAGACACATAGCTTATCTATGCGTCTAACCTTACTTTGGGGAATAGTTGAGAAATTTATGAAAATGCTTCATCTAATGCTGAAAGAATTTTTAAAACTTTTTAGGTCATTAAACATAATCAAAAAGGTAGGTGACTATTTTTAAATGTTCTCCGGTCTTTCTTTGGTCAAGCCATTTGCTTAGTGTATGGAAATATTCACCAAACGACAAGCACATCCTTCTAATCAGCCCTCATAGTTTCTAGCTGCCTACTTACTGGTCTTTGGTGACTGATATAGGTACCTGTTACCACTGAGGTCCTTATGATGTCTTTAATTTTAATTTGCACTCCTTAGCCAAACAGGTTACCCAAAAACAATTTTCAAGGGCCAATACCCACAGAATGACCCACAGAAATAAATACCAATGCAGAAATTGGTATTGTCTTTTGCTTGAATATTAATTGAAAAGTAAAGTTGTTTGGGGCATCCTGTCCCACCCTGCTATAGTATGATACATTATAGAGCCATGCTTTTTGAGGCAGGGTGCTAATTAGTAAGTATAATCTAGAGTTTGAGAAGGGTTTTGAAGAAGGAGGCTGGTGGTCAGTAGAAAACACACACACAAGAGATAGATGTCAGGTAACAATAGGGTCAGGGAAGGAAAGTGACACAGACCAAAGACTGAATTGACAAAACTGTGATATGAGGCCCAGGCAGACTATTAAAATCGCATGATTGTCATATTGATGGAAGTATTATTACAGGAGAAAATTCCATCAAATCTCGCTGATGGAGGGAGTCAGAGTTCTTGTGCTTAACGTGGTTGCACTCTTCCTACTCTTATGATCAACCTCACATTAGGATAAAAAATATTGCCTCCCCCATTTCTCACTGATTTTCAATTCAGAAAGTAGCCAAGAAGGAAGGGCCATAGCTTATCTCTCTGATTCCATGAGCCACCCTTGATTTTTCATACGGAGCAAAGCGACCTGTTAGTTTTCATGAAGATCACTGACACTAATTTCCTTAGTTTTCAGTTTTCAAGAACTCTTCTCCCATTCAGTAGACACTAGAGGAAAGGAAAGTGGCGTGCCTTGTTCTACAGTCCTCTTCATGGGGTGTATCTATAGTAACTACCTTCCCCTTTGGAAAATTCCTTTTTTAGCATACCTTTCCTAGAACCATTAAGTCACAGAAGGTAGTAAGCTGTTGGGATGATGTGCCGTGATGACATTCTTTTCCCTCCCAAACTATAGCTGTACACAGATATTCACTGAGGGGATAAAGGAAGCAATTCTCTACAGCATAAAATTCCTATGAGAAGAGAGGGAGTTGAAGTTTGAATCATGATGATAGCAAAGCAGACATGGTTATATAAACATTACATTCAGGGTCTCAGATTACAGAGGCTCAATCATGCAAGAGTCCGTCCAAAGGTACCGGAAACACTCACTGGGTCATTTGACAACTGCTACATGCAAGGTCGCCTTTCTCAGCACTATAAAACCCAATATGAAAATCCATCAAGCCGAGGTCTCAGTGCACATGTACTAGGAATCAGAGTTCAGTAGATGAACAGGAACTGCTGAGACCAGGATAAGAGTTTGACTCCAGGACAACAGATGCATCATCAGTGCTCCTTCCAGATAGGAAGTGTCCTGCAGACAGGAAGCGACCTGTGTGCTAAGCTTTGGAAAGAAGAGCACTTGGCAAAAGGAGAAAGGAACTTTCTGTGAGGGGCAATGCCATGACAAAAAGTCAGAAGTATGGCCAAGACATGTGTTCTAGAACGAGGCAACTTTGATTAAAAATAGGCTGTATTTTTGTGGTAAATTTCTGCCTTTTGCTGTAATTGAGACTAGTTTTGTCTCATAAATAGTAATGCAAATGAATATGGAAAGACCCTTTGCAAATGTTTGAACATGCCTGTTCAATCTGGATACAAAGGTAACTTTATAAAAACTGAGTGATACAAGATAGTCCAAAGCTAATACTGCGCAGTGAGCAAAACCCCATTCACACTGCACTCTGGAGACACGTCCCTACACAGGCATGCCTCCACGCCTCCACTTTTAAACATAATTCAGACATCCGCCACACCAAGTAAAGCATTACAGAATAATTTTTCCAAGTAGAACTATATTGATCAGCAGCTAAGATGAAATTAGCATGCATATTGCCTAATTATACAAAATACCACTTCAAAACCTGAACTATTGAATAGTTCCAAATTTTTGTCTGCCAATAAAGTAGTGAAGTTAAGGCTCATGTTTTTGGCCTTTCTGTATGTACTTTCCAACTGCCCTTGTATTGGGAGGCAATAAATACCAAGCAGGTATTGTCAAGACCAAGCAAACCTCCACAGCTGAAGACCCACCTTCTCAAAGCTCCGTCAAGCTCTTTGCACATAATGGATGTATGGGAGTTGACCATTATCCTTCCTGTCCATCAGTATTCATCAATTAAATTGGGATTTTCCAAATGAGGATCTCGAGGAAATGACCTGAGTACGGTCTCTGGGAGAGGAGACCCAAGACTTCTCCGAAGCAGTCGGTGACCATGGCTCTCATACTCTCTATCCTGCTCCACGTTTCACAAGCATTGCCCACTGCTGCCTTTAATCCTTTCAACTTTACTGTCTTGGTTGACTTCTGCGATGAAACTGTGGGTAGGTAGGTCTTATCTTGACAGCCTACTTTGCACAGGAGGCAGCCAGGGCTCTAAGAGGCTGTGGACCTCACCAGGAAGCGGTGGCCCTGAGGTTGCAAGGACATCTTGTGATTCTGGCTCCATGCACGCTTCCCTCCACCCTCTGCTCTGTAACCCCAGCTTCTTGCTGTTTCGTCCAATACGTTGCCACCATTCTGGACCATGGATCAGATTATTAAGACTAAAACTGCTTCCAGCATTAACTGTGCACTAAGCCTGGTTTGTTGGCTGAGCAATTTAATCTTTTGGCTGTCTCATGGAAACAGAGCTAAGGAATCGATGTAAATCAACATGTCAACTGTAACCAATTGAAGCTGCTTGAAGAATTGTATAAAGGAGCCAGAGAGATGGTTCAGCAGTTAAGAATACTTGCTATTCTTCCGGAAGACCTGAGTTTGATTCCAAGTACCCATATGGAGATTTAGAACTGTTTGTAAATGTTTGTTTCAAGAGGGTGCAATAGCCTCTCTTGCCTCCACAGGCACCAGGAATATGAAAATGTACAGACATACATGCAAGCAAAACATCTGGAGTCATAAAAGAAAAACTAAGAAATAACCATGAAAGACTTTTGTGACAACACTGAAGCTCATCAGCAGTCCAGGCAGTGACTACTGTATGTTGCCCCTTGAGGGCACAGAATGGAAGCGTGCCACCACAAGGTCCTTACTCGCCACCCTAAACTTTTCTGATGCTAACGTTCTCAGCCTGATTCAGAACAGCTGTCAGGTGTGAGCATTAAGAACTAAATTAAGAACTTTAAATACAACTCCCCTACTCCCTCTCTTGTTTCCAAGAACCTAGAAGAACAGAAGCTTTTTTTGGGGGGGAGGGTCTCTGGGTAAGGAGCACTGGAGTCTTGCTCTAGCCACACTTCACTGCAATGGGTTCTTGTTCCCCACACCCAGAGTTGTACAGAGTCTGTTAGAAAACAACTCCGCCAAGTGTCTGACGGCAACAAACCCCACAGCCTGCGCTGTTTGCCCACTGCCAGCCAACAACGTTGCCAAAATAAGACTGAGCATGGTTTGTACCTTTTGCCAGCTGTTATTCTAAGTGCCAAACTCTTGTGAGGAAAAAGAGGGAAAAAAAACTACTAAGGATGATTACAGAGGATGATATCAACAGAGAGCAAGGGAAAGCTGAAGTGCGGGTGTCTACAGGCGGGCCTCTCTGATCCTGCCCTCTTTTCTGAGCCATGCCCTTGGCTCACTGCAGTGACTGCCATGGAGAAGTCTACACCTCCCGCCCTCCTAAGACAGTGAAATACCCAACGGAGAAAAACAGCTGTGAATTTAAATCGTGGTTCGGCTATATACTAAGAGCAAATGGGCCTCATCAGATTCAGCTTCTCCATCTATAAAATGGGTCACCAGAGTACCAACTACCAAGAGAACAAGCCGCCAATGATAGGAAAGGAAAGCCCCTGTGTCCTGCAGAATGACATAGAGAGGTGCATTTTTCTCTCTTTTTTGCTGTAAGAATGGCTGTTTCCACTGTTTCTTTTCCACTACTCATTAGGCCGTTTTGTTTTTTAAACTGGAGCATGGAAACTGAGTTAAGGTGCTGAATCCATATGTCTCACATAGCCTCAACCTCATGGCTTCTCCAACCACTTCCCATGCACACACAGTACCTGCTTGAACAGGCCCATAAGGGCCAGGATGCATAGAGGATGCTTCATTACCGCCTGCTCTCAATGAAAACCAGTTCCTTCCATAAGAAGCATACTAAAAACCACTGGACAAACAATTCTGTCGTAAAAGAAAATCTGGGCTTGTCCCAGTTTTCTGAATCACAATGATGCAGACTGACATCAGATGTTATTTAAGATTTGCGTCCAGAAGATCCCATTGGGGTGCTCTGCAAGATGACTGGAAAGAGATTCAAATAGAAGCATGACGTATTATATTTATTTAGAGGAAACTATATTTCCCAAAATGAAATGATTATATTCACAGACACACAGAATAAAGTCTTCCTTTGGGCTCATTACTCATCTTGTTCTTTACAACGGAAATCACAACGTGACTTCTGACATCTTAAAACACTTGAGTCACAGTGGCGGATGGCATTTTTCATGGAACAACCAGTGTAGCAGGCAGCCTCTGATATTGGCCCCTGACACCTGCAGCTCTGTCTCCTTCTCAGGATTCTCCATTCAGACTATTTGACCAAGCCTTCCCTATGAAGTCAGAGTCAAGCGTTGCCACCATGGGTGAACCATGCTACTGTCCCTCAGACTTTTTCACCACAAACTCCCCCCTCCCCCACCTTCTGCATGTCAGTGTATCTGCAGATCAGATAACTGGGACTTTAACATCAGTCACTTTTTCCCCACTTCAACTCTGATTTTTGTGTTTGATTCTTTCCCTGAGTACATAAAATTCTGAAACATCCCACACTGATGCCTTTCTCAGACATAAGGGTTTGTCCTAAGCCCTTCTAGGGCAGATGTGGAGCAAGTCTCATTGTCCCTTCAAGATATAGTATGGCCTAGCAGTGCCAGTCCCAGCAATAAGTCCTCTTTGGGGTAAAGGTAAAAGTGACTTAAGTTGGTAGCCATTTCTTACCACTACCAAGGCTCTCTACAATTACAAACATATCGTAAGAGTTACCCAAATCAACTGCAGTTACCAAAACCATCTATGCATTTTCCACATTGGAGCTATGAAAGAGAAACTGGTAGTGACAGACTGTTTGGGATGGTCAGTCCATGGACACTATAGTACAGAACAATGAGGTTGACTCTCTTTTGGCCTTGGCAAAGAGCACCTCCCATCCCACAACTCCTCCAGTGTCTCCTCAAGCAGACACTGAACTGTTTCCAACATCTCTACCCTATTCTCACACCAAAGATTGGTCAACGCTAAACCTAATGCAAATATAGAAGCAGAAGGTTTGGGATTTGCAGCTGGACTGGGACAACCCCATGACCAACTATTTGATCTAGTGTATCAATTTGACTTAAAACTAATTGCTAAACAAAGCTGAAATTACCTCCCTATAGTAACCAGTTGGCTCAAGGCCCACCCTGAGGCAGAGGACATGCAACAGATGCTGGTGGAAATGCTGGCATTTTTGCAGCATTGCTTACCTTAGTTTTCATTCTGAGGCCTCGGGGCACGAGTTAGCAGCAGTCTTAACCAACTGCCTAGGACACACCTTTCAACTTGGAGAGGGACCAGGGCTTGAAGTAGGTCTCCCACATGTTAAGTGCATGCTCTGTCCCACAGCTATAACCCCAGTGTCCTCAATTTGAATCTAATTAAACTGACCAAGGGCAGACTCCTGATGACTCAGTATTAGACTAAACCCCTAGCATCCTGTAATAATATTCTCACAAAGTTTATATGTCTTAAATGAAATAGACACATGCTTTTGGACCACATACTTAGGAAAATAAAATAGGAGATGAATTACAAGGATCAGAAATTCTGATGAAGTAGCGTGGCATTATGGGATGAACCTTTCCTAAGTAGCTTTATTTGTAATGCTTGGTGTGAAGGCATGGCGCACCATTTCTAACGTCAGATAAAAAGCACTCCTTCAGATAACTCCCTCACTGCAGAGAGCTAGCAGCCCATTATCACTTAAAGTTATGACTGTGCAATAGCCAGGCTTTAGAGTTTTATGAGGATGGAGGCATTTTTGAATGGTTCAAGGAGGGAGTGCAAGGAAAATTAACCCTCAACTGTGCATTTCCTGTGTTTTGGAACAGGAACTGTAGTTATCGGCTGTGGCTGGCTGTTTGTTAACTGTAATTTTCCTTTCTTTTCTTCTCAGGAGGACAAGAAGATCTCATTCTTTCCTATGAGCCTGTCACAAGGCAGGAAAGTAAGTTCCCCGGCATACCCAAGTTCCTGATTTCCAGGCTATGACAGGTGACATCAAACTCAGCATAATACTCAGACACAGGCTCAGTAATGGCTCCCAGAGGACAGAACAGTCCTTGAGAGGTGGGACCTCAATAAAAAAGGCCCATGTCCAAATCACAGAGGGCCCTGAGCTGGAGGACGGATGGAAAACAGCTTCCGGGAAGCTGATGCCAGCCCAGTTTTGGAAGGGACTTCCTAGGAGACCTCAGAGGCAGGCCACCTGTAGGCTGCTCCAGGAGACATTTATACAGAGCTGATGGAGGCCGGCAGAAGTGTTGCAGAGAAAATTGAAGCATCCTTGCATCAAATAGTCTAAAATACCTTCTAAAACACAAGGGAATCACAAAGTCCCCAGCGGAGCACAGACAGTATTTTTAGCTGAGGAAAAAAAGTGCACATACATGAAGTGTTGTTGTTATTAACAATGACTTTAAATAATGGCCAAAAGGCTGGTTGGCTTTTTTTGCCCCTAGGCTCCCTAAATCCAAGTGTTTTGACATGGGGTAGTTAAAGTCTGAAAGAAGCAAAACTCCTCCTCCTTTCCATTGGCAGCTGCTGCAGGTGCTTTATTGTCTGTTAGTAAAAATCCAAACAGCAGCAGAGTCAGCATCCTGACTAAAGGGCTAAACTAGAGGGCTAAACGTGCATTCCTGCGTGCAGGGTTCTATGAGTAGTTCACCCCAGGATAAGGCTTAGGGCAACTTGCTGGCAGTCTGCCATGAAGAATCGCTTCTGAAGAGGGGCTGGACTGCATTTGAATTGCACCGTCTGCATCTTCCTTTCCCTCCCTGCAGTAAACTACACCCGGCCGGTGATTATCCTGGGCCCCATGAAGGATCGAATCAATGATGACTTGATATCTGAATTTCCTGATAAATTTGGCTCCTGTGTGCCTCGTAAGTCTCACTTTTCTTTTCTCTGGGCCAAAACGTGAATCCTTGATAGATAATCAAACATAATCCTGCCCTTCAAGGAGTGTCTCTGGTGTGATTCATATGTCATCAGTTACCTATTATCTGAGCACAGGACTTGGGATATCCACCTAACACTTTTCATCTGGGCTGTCACGTACTATTTTCTGTTGATAAGGACTGACCCTCATCCCTGGAAGATAACAAGATCTCCTGGAACGTCCCCTAGCACTTGAGACAACATGCTCTTTATAAGCCCCAGTGAGTTCTTCTAGATTGGCTGAAATGCCACTGTGACACCCTTATCCATTGAGCAAGGGTGATCAGAAGCAAAACCACACAGTGAAATTGTCTCTGAATGACTCAGGACAGTGAGTCCTCATGCCAAGCAGTCTTCAGGTGGGAAGGGGCAAGAGGAAGCTGTTGACTGAAGCTGAGAGAACGGAATCAGAAGAACTTTAAACATCATCATTGCCACTTGCCCTCCCGCCTTGCACACAATTCCCTTCTTCTTTTCCCGTTTTTCTTCCTCTTTCATGAATAGCACTGTTCTATGGTAATAAGTATATATTTATTTTACAGAATGAAAAGAAATTAGGTAACCAAAGAATCATGAAGCATATAGAATATCACATAATACTAAAATATGCTCATTCTTTCTCCTAATAAATTTTTAAATCTAAGCTGTTATATAATAACATTTAAAATAATTATATTCACCGAAAAATGTATAGACCTTTTGGATTTCCTTTCCTTTTTTGATATTATGGGTTATATTTTATAAATTACTATAGTGAGTATAGTTAGAAATAAAATGGTCTTAGCTTTCATCAACTTCAAGATTGAACACATGTTAACTTTTTAAAGTTATATGGCTATTCTCACATCGTCCCCTTAACAAAACATTAACATAAAATTGTTAGATTTGATCACTTTCAGTCCCACCTAAACTATACATAACTATATGTAACTTTAAGCCTATTTTAAACATTTAAACATATTCATAATTATGTGGTCTTCTTACCTCCTAAGTATATGGCACATTTTCCTTGCGACTTTACTAATCTATGCGCTGTCTGTGTTGTAGCGCTATCAATTTTGTGGTAGTGGTTATTTGAAAACAGGGGCTCACTATGTAGTCCCTACTGGTCTGGAACTCATGACCTTGCTTCTGAATCCTGAGTGCTAGAATTACATTCACTCACTCTTGGTTGTGGTGCTGTCTTGTTGAGAATCTGGATTTTGTTACTCTTTTTTTTTTTAAGCAATAATGTACTGACAGACCAGCTTGTTGTATTTGTAACTTTCTTTTAGACTTTTGAAGGCAGTCCTCAAATAGCCAACTGTCCAATTTTACATGAACTGCAGTATCTTTTACAACTGAGTGGCCTCTGGACTCTCCACTTAGACACAGCATCAGAGGAAGGATAAATAGAAACTTGCCCTCACATGTCTCTAATCCTTTATAATTACAACTGTGCCTTGTCTGCTGTTTGATACCTGAAACAAGTTATTTCTTGTATTTTGTCCTGTTTCATCATTGCTTATCTGGATGGTAAGACTGTCACTTGTTGCTATATTATGGCCCATCATATTACATATGACATATATCCGTGTATCTGTGCTGAAGGACTAGTAGAGAAAATATCACATGGAAAAGAAGTTAAATTATAAGTTCATCTTACCTTCATTATTTCTTCTTTTATAAAGATACTACGAGGCCAAAGCGTGACTACGAAGTTGACGGCAGAGACTATCACTTTGTCATTTCTAGAGAACAAATGGAGAAAGATATCCAAGAGCACAAATTTATAGAAGCTGGCCAGTACAATGACAATTTATATGGAACCAGTGTGCAGTCTGTGAGATTTGTAGCAGAAAGGGTACGTTTGCTAGTCCTCTCCTGACTCCCCTAAAGGTTTCTGGTAGCTAACTTCTTTGGTCTTTGCTCCTTCCTGATTGCAAATTAATATCCATGCAAAAAATTACCTTAAAGCAGTATCTTTAATCTTTAATTTAAATAAAATATTCTGACTGACTTGTGGATGAAGGAAAGAGAGGAGACCCATTAGGCCAAAGACAGCTAACAGCCTGTGGATAATGGGGACTTGATTTGTTCTTGGCTCACTATGTGACCTAAGAAAATAACACGGAATTTATTAAGGGAGCTTTGTTACCCTTAGTTACCTAGATAAGCTGTTTTTTTCTCTCTTTGGAAACTTAACATTGTCATGGTAGAAGGGAGATTCATGGGAGAAAGGTCTAACCTGTTGCTGCCAGCAATTTTGACACAGAAGAGGCACTGATGTTGCAATTCCCTTCTTCTTGAGAATATCAGAAGCATAGAATAGAGGGGAATATTAGAGGGAGACTAGGATGGGAAACCACTTTACCCTGCCTTTAAGATCTGCCCGTAGATAGAGCCTGTCTCCTCTAAAGACACATGCATAATTCAGAGGAAGAAAACATTTGTCTGATTGTTTGGCTCAGCATGACCCCTCTTTTTGATGTTACCTCCCTTTTGATATACTGATGAATTAAACAACTCACCTCCTCCACAGAGACCCAAAGTAACAGGTATATAGTTCCATTAAGGTAAGTGGGGTAAGAGAAAACTAAAATATGGGGCTGGGGGGGGTTGGGGAGAAGAAGCATTGAAGACTCCAGATCTGGGACAATAGCATGGAATGAAAGCAAGACATCTCCAAAACCAGGGGATGTGTCTTCCTAGCAGGAATAAGAGTTGAAAAGAGCTTCCCAGCAAACCCTTGCAGTGTAGATGCTGGCAATTCTGCCTACAGGAAAATTCCTCTATGATGAGCAGCCTTATTTTGGAAAAGGATTTCACTTCTTTCCCCAAAAGACATCCAACATACCAGACCCAGGAGCCATCTAGAGAAGAAAGCTACTTGTCTGATTTTGGACTCCTCTTGGGGTCAGAAAATCTCCTCTTTTAAAACCCCACATTTGTTCTACTCTAACCATTTAGGGATAGCTGGCTTGTGAATTCAGCCTAACTAAGCACAGTGGCTGTGGCCTGAGCCTCTTGAGTAACCTGCACTGTAAGGGATGGGGGTTGAGACATAGATAGACAGGGGAAAGATGTGCTCTATCACGTGTGGCTTCATGCTAGTGCCTGGGCTGAAGGCAGGCACCCTGTGGTGCTGGAGAGAATAGCTGTCTCTTTGACCATAGGCATACAAAGACAGAGACACCAAAGAGGAAAAACAAAACTTTGCCCAGATATCCATGTCCCACACATCCTCAATCCCAGAGAGGCACTAGAGTTGAAAGACAACAACAAAAGTTCCAACTGTCACATCAAAGGGCATCTCTCTTTCTCACAAGGGACTCTGGCTGAGGTCCTGCTCCTGCGCAGACACCATCAAAGAGCATCATGATTCCTGCTCCTGCCCTCATACATACTGCTACCCACCACCATACCTTGTCAAGACCGTCAGTGAACAGCACTGAGGGTGTTTCATAGTTCTTCCCTCTCCCAATGCTGCACCTGAGGTCATACTACTGCACAGAGGAAAAGTGCTTTAGACTGTCATGACTACCCAGGCTACCAGGCCTGGATTTTGATAGTAACATCATCAACAGTGAAAGAAGAAACACCTTTTGCTTACCAGGCAAAGATTCATATGTGTAAATGTTTTTTTAATTTTGAAAAAACTGCAATTGGTAGCCTCAATAACCAGTTAGATCAAATGGATAAAGATTTTATGAACAGGAAGACAGTTTTTTTTGAAATGGCCCAGTCAAACAAAAAGAGTGCTGAGAATATTGAAAATATAGAGAGCCATTAAATAAACAAATATCCGAATTTCAAAAGCACAAAAGATGGGGAGAAAAAAGACACAGAAAGCAACAGAAAAAAAATCTATGTATATATGAAAGAATAGGTAGCTTATAGGGCCCTGAAATAAGTATGACAAACATACAACTTTACCACGGAATATTAGAATATTGTATAGTATACAAGCTACCAAAAGTACAAAACAATTTTTTAATCTGCTAGAAAAAAAACTTTCAAGAGGATCATCATTAGACTAACAGCAGATTTCTCAACAAAAATTCTACAGTGTAAGAGGAAACACAGTGAGGTAGCCCAAGTCTGGAAGAAAAAAAATAAAAAAACTGTACCTAGCAAGATCAGCCTTTAAAAATCAAGGAGAAATGGGTACCCAGGAAGTCTAGGAACGACTGAAGTATTCATGACCATTAGACTAGCCTCACGGATACTAAAAAAGAGAAAAACAAAACCTAAAACAAAACATAGTCAAGTGTGATGATACCTGTCTGTAACATCAGCATTCAAGAGAGAGTGAAAGTTTCAAGACAGCCTGGGCTACAAATTAAGATACTACATGGGGAGGGGCCGGCTACAGAGAGACAAAGAGCATCATTATATAGTGCTTAAGGGAGTAATGCAACAAAAATATATAAAGATTATACATCTATATGCAGTTCACGTCAGAGGGCTCACTTTTGTAAGACTGTCCCCAGTACAGCAGTAGTGGGAACACGACTCAGGCTCTAATCCAACACCCACTTTTTATCAATGGAAAAAAGTCATCCAGACCAAAAACAAAACATAAAATCAATAGAGTTCACCTATGTTATCAATCAAATGGATTTCACAGACATTCACACATCAATTCTATTCAAATTTAAAGCCATTGAAGTGTTATCCTGGATGTGTCATTAAAACTAGAAGCCCACAATAAAAGAAATTTTATAAGTGAACAGAGGATTGAATTCAAGGAGTGACTCTTGAAAACATTAGAAAAACCTAAATAACCCCCCCAATAAATGAAGATAGCAATGCAACACACCAAAACTATAACAATAGAGAACTACAAAGTTAATAACAGTAAGCAGCCACTTACATGGAAATAAAAAAAAAAAAAAAAAAAAAAAAACAGATTTCCAATAAGTAACCAAACAATGCTCTTACTACTAGAGAAGCAAGGACACCAAGTGAGATTGCTGGAAGGAAACAAAGAACAATGATTATACAAGAAGTAGACGGTACAGAGACTGTAGAGACAATACAAAAGATGCCTGAACCAAAGTGTCGGCTTCCAAAAAGATAAACAAAATTGACAGAACTTAAACTATACTAACCAAGAAAAGAGAGATGACTAAATTAAAAGTTAAAGATGAAACAGGAGACATCCCATCCTATGCCCCTCAGAAATGCAAAGGATCATTGGGAAATTTAATGAAAAATGATATGATAATACATCAAAAACCCTGCATGATAGAGAAAATTTCCTGGATACATATGGCTACTTATTAAAATTGAACTGTGAGGACATGAAAAGTCTGAATACAGCAATCACAAGCAATAATACCTAAGCTGCTAATAAAATGTCTCCCAAGGGGGTGTATGAAGCCCCACTTCTCTCTAAAAATCTAGAGGCAGTTACTGGTTGCTGGGAAGATAGAACATGTTATCAGTGGCATAGCCATTAGTAAGTTTCCATGTTCCTGCAAATAACACCTCCCCTGAGCACCTATAGCCAACCCTATTTAAAGTAAGTAAAGAGGAATTCATTAAGTAAAAAGGGACTAGTTGGGAAGAGGATGGGGATCCAGTGGCCGTTGAACTGGGACAAGAGAGGGTAATAAAGGTTGAGTATGATCAAGATATATTATGACATTTCATATATGTACATACTAAAAATGAAACTCATGGAATAAAATAAGCCATGTTACACATTGGAAAAAAAATGTTTTCCAAGAAAGTAAATCAAGGATCAGTGGCTTCACAAATATTCTTTTAAGGAAGAATTAATGAAGTCCGTCATGGTGGTACATGCTTTTTTAATACCAGCCCTTCAGAGGCTGAAAAAATATGATCCAGAGTTCAAGGGCAGCCTCAACTATACAGCAAGTTTGAAGCCAACTTGGGCTATACAAGACCCTAGCTCAAAACTTTAGAGGGAAGGAATTAAGAAAAAAGGGAAGGAGAGAGAGAGAAAGAATATTACTACTAATGATAACTTTTCTACCTCCTTCATATGATTGAAATTCCCAAATTTATTTTATAGCCAGCATTATTCTAGTCCCAAAGCCACACAAGAATACAACAATAAAAGAAAAAGAAATTCATAGATGCAAACATTACTCACAAAATAACATTAAATCAAACCATTCATGGTAGTTCACCCATAAGGTCTAAACTACTTGAGAAATCAATAATAGGTGCATAATAATTGCACAAGTTTTTGAACAATCTAAGCAGTGTATCAAGGTCCTATCTCAGAAGAGTAGAGAAGAAAAAGAACAAACAAGAATGGAGAACATCAAGTTCATTCAATATAGTTGATTTCATCACAGGGCTAAAATAAAAGCAATAAAAATAAAACTGACAAACTAATTTTGTAAAGCACCAAAATATACAAATCAACATACAAATATCAGGTTTTTCTACATTCTATTAATTTTCTAGAAAACCGTGAAAACAATTCAATTTATAATTGCTATAAAAATAGTAAGGTGCCTAGAAATAAGCTTAGCCAAGAAAGTGAAAGATTTTCATGAGAAAATACAAGATGCTGATAAAAGACATTGAAGAGTCATAAAAAAAAAAAAAAAAGAAAAAAGTAAGACTTCTTACGCTCATGGACTAGAACTAACATTGCTAAAAGGTCCCCACTGCCCACCATGGGTAATCCTGATTGACAGTTTGATGGAACTGGCAACAAATCTCTCAGCATGTCTGGAGAGATTATTCAGGCAAGTTTAATTGCTGTGGAAAGACCCTCCTTAAATGTGGGCTGCTTGATTCCATGTGCTAGGGTCCCCTGGGGTCTCAGACTTCATTAAAAGAGAAAGAGCTGCACACCAGCATTTACCTGTCTCTGCTTCCTGTCTGTGGCCAGTCACTTCATGCTCCAGCCACCGTGACTTCTCTGCCATGATGGACTCTGCCCTTCCTTTCTTAAGTTTGCACTTTATTATCTGATATTTTATTGCAGCAACAGAGAAGTAACTGACAGACTGCCAAAATCACAATGCTGATACAGTACAATCCCTATCAAAATATGAATGATAGTCTTCACAAAATTTGAAGTAATTTAATTCTAAACCTACATGGAAGCACATGCACAAGGAAAGGAAACACAGCCAAAACCATATTGAGCAGAAAGAACAAAGACCCCAATTCCCAAATTCAAGACATACCACATAGCCATATTAATGAAAGCAACAATGATTTAGACAGAGTATCAGACACATGGACAAAAATCCTCTCAGAGTGAGTTGTGAACCTAAATGTGAGACCAGAAATTCTTTAATTGGTAGGGGAAATGCAGGTTAACATCAAGACATTGGGTAGGACCTTAAAAGCCCAGAAAACATTATTAAAAATTGATAGATGAGATTACATCAAACTAAAAAGTTAGCACACAGCAAAGTAAACAGTAAAATAAGGAGACAACCAGAGGATGGGAGAAAATGCCTGTCAGCCAGTCATCTGACAGAGATGATTTCTAAAATGTACATAGGGACTCTAAACACTTAACAAAATAATTACTCTAAATGTTTGAAATAGGCAGATGGTGTGGACAGACACTTCTCAAAGAAGACATCAAATGACTGACATATGTATTAAAGGTAAATATCATTGGCCAGCAGAAAAACAACTCAAAACCATTTTAACTGCACCCCAGTAAAAAACTGCTATTATAAATAAATAAATAAATAAGCAAGCAAGCAAATGCTGGGTAGATAGGAAGGCAAAGAAATCCTGTTATCTTTTTAAGGGAAATGCGAACTGGGGCAGCCATCATAGAGAGCAGTATGGGAGTACTTCAAAATTAAATCCAAGGCCTGCAGAGATGGCTCAGTGGTTAGGAGTACTTCCAGCTCTTGAAAAAGACTTGAGTTCAGTTCCCAGCACCTATGTCAGGCAACTCTCAGCTGTCTGTAACTCAAGTTCCACGACGTCCAATGCCTCTGACCTGCCAGCACCTACAGACGTGCACATGCCCCTACACAAACACGCATGCGGACACGTTAGTAAAAACAATAAATCTTGAAAACCGAAACTAGATCTGCCTGAACCATCTGTCCTACTGCTGGCTACATATCCAAAAGATGTAAAATCAGCATATCAAAGGGTTTTTTTCAGGTCTATGGTGCTTGTGGCAACATTAGTAATACCTAAGATATAGAATCAACCTAGGTGTCTATAGCAAATGGAAGGTAGGTATGTAGGTAGGTAAGTCGATAGATAGATGATAGATACCTATCATCTGCAGAAAAATAAATGGAACAAGGGTTAGAAAAGCCAGTCGCACTGACACAAGTACTACATATTCATTCTTTCTCATATATTAAACAATATTGACCTGAAAGAATAGCAATTACTAAGGACCAAGAAAACTGTTTGCTTAGAAAGAATATACTTGACTTGATCGGTGCATTCAGTGAGCATGTGTGAAACCCTGTAAATAGAACTGCTATCTTTCTGAACAGATCGACATTAGGAAGTTGACTGAGAACACACTAGAACAGCTCTAGTTTCCTTTTCCCAGCAGGCAGCCTTTCGAGCTACATGGACTATTTCTAGTCAGTAACCTAGAAAGCTGTGTGTATTTTCCCCCTTGAACATATAAACATGGCCTGTGCTAACTGAAAAGAATACCAGCTAGTACATAATGAAGCATCACTTAACTCCTTTCATATAACTACTGAACTTCACAGACAGCAAAGCTGGGATTTATTATTTAAGTGATAAGGCATGCAGCATCTTGGTGTACTCCTGATAAGCAGTCGAGCGTTTGCTGGACTCTTCATTTTATACAGACAACATGCTTCCCCCCCCCCACTGCTGACTTACGATTGCTTCTATCTACATAAAATACCCTTTTCTTGTGTAGAGTTCTCTTAGGCTCAGAGTAATAAGGCCATTTCTCCCCAGGAGGGAGAATGTGATGTGGCAAATCATTCTGCTTTCCCAGAAATATTTTATGAAGTAGCTCCTGGCACTCAGCATCCTCAGCTCCAGAAACCAAATTAAATGAGGTGTTTTATAAAGAAGAAGGCTTTTTATCTGTTAACAAACAAGTTTACATACTCTCTACAAGAATCAGCTTATAACCATATATGTATTATTTATATATATATATGTGTGTGTGTATGCCATATAAAACTGCCTTCAATCATGTATGTATCATGACAGAGTACACATAAGAGCTGAACAAATATATAGAATTGCTCAACGCTTCTGTGATCCCCATTCTGCTAGGTTTAGCACTGGTTAAAATGGTGAAATGTATATACTCTAACCACCAGTTCTGCCCATGCTCAAAAGCTGAGCTTCAGTCTTCCTACTAGTGAATTTTGGGTCATTGGTCATTATTGTCTTATACCCTGTAAAATGCTTTCAGTAATACCTCCCTCACAGACTTCAAATTACTCTTTGAAGTGAGATGTCTGTTCAGTCCTTATTAACCCAGTTTCATGCCTTCCTCTAAAACACTCTTTATTTTATTTCATTGGACAGTGGCCATTTTTCTTGATATTTTTAACCTAGTATTTTTCTCATCTTTTACCAGGGCAAACACTGTATACTTGATGTATCTGGAAATGCTATTAAGCGGTTACAAGTCGCCCAGCTCTATCCCATTGCCATCTTCATAAAGCCCAAGTCTCTGGAACCTCTGATGTAAGTGGAAGACAAGTCCTCAAGCTCCCTGCTCCTAATCCCCAGCCACGTGGTTTGTCATAGAGGAAGGCCAGTGTTGATCATTTAGCAATTCTTTTTTGCATATGTGTGTGCGTGCGTGTATGCGTGGATGTGGGTGTGTACACAGAACGTTTTGAGTCAGTAACATTTTGCTGTCTTACAAATTATTTAATTACAATTCCTATTTGTTGTAGCTTCATTTGGTCTAAAAGGTTTTTGGGTGGAGACAGCAGTTATTTTAGTGTTTGGGTTTTGTTTTTGCAAATGACAGGAGACTGTCATCTCTATATTATATCTAACTTTGAGAACAGTTTCACTGGTAAATAATTAAATGTGTGATTTTGTTTTGATTTTTTTAATAAAGGGAACAAATAATACTTGAATTTTCTCATTGACATTCTACATTGCCCTTCAGAGAATTCTGACTCTATGTTAAGACATATAGACAGTCTTCCCTAGTGACATGACTATTTTCTTAATTTATTCATCTCTACATCTGTGCAAAATACATAAGCACTTGTAAAATACCTCTCTTCACAAAACAGTAAGCATATTAGACAGACATCATGATCTGACAACGCCCATCTGGACAGTTCCCCTATAACAGTGACACTGCTGTAGGTAACAGTAGCAAAGCAAACAGGCCACAAGCAGAGACATGAAACGTGGACAGGCTAGACCAGCTCTTTCCTTTACCAGTGATCCTTCATATAACCTCAGCCCAAATGGCTAGAACTCCCTAGGATTAGATCCTCACCTATAAACTAGATGGTGACATGTATCTTGTAGAGAGAAGGCTGAACAGGGTCACAGAGGCTCATATAGTCAATGTCATATGACTGCACACTCAATAAATAGTATTATTATTGCAAAAGATATGAGGTTACTTTTTGGAGCATTAATTTAATCTCATTATAAAACACAAGCAGCTTCCTATAGAATGCCAGAGATAACATCAATGCATCCTAACTCAAAGACTTGCCTGTAGGCAGGCTGTGGGAGAGTATTGTTAGACTGAACCATACAGAACACACTGGAAAACAATGCTTTTGGAAAGATGGTGAAAATAGAAGGTATTCCCAGAGATGAAGGCCATTGTTTTCTGAGGCTATCAGCGACCTGTCTGGTCTCCTCTGAGAAAGAAGCTGCAAACTGAACCATAATAGTTGAAATGGCAGTTGAAAGAATTAACTTAAAACACATAGTTGATCTCTGGGGAAATTGCCAGAATTATATCCTTAAAGCAGAGTATATCCCCAGAAGTAAAAGTAGACAAGGGTTTTTGCCAAGACAGGAAAATAAAATTAGGAAGCAAATGTGAAGAATATTAACTAGTTACCACATAGACAAATGTGTGCTGATGATAATAAGTGTTCCTGTTATTACTCCAGGGGCATGTGTGAAGCTTCTTCTGTGTAGGGTATTTCATAGTTAGTTAAGTAACCACAAATGTCATTATGTAAAAGTGACTTATAATCTGTAGACTGCAGCACAAAGCTATGCAATGTTACCTTCAAGAGGAGAAAAGTAGTGCCCGCCTCTTGGGAACAGCAACATAAAAGCTCATTTTAGAAATAGAAATTAGTCCACATAACACAATGGGGTAGATGACTTTCTAGGGAAGGAAAGCCTGAGGGACCAAGAGCAGTGGCACAGTTAGTCCAGTGTGACGGTGGGAGACAGCCCATCTGGTGCTCAGTGGAAGATCTTCCTTCCATAAGTACCAGATGATTTATTTAGCTCTGCCTTAGGGCCCTGTCACAGGCACTTATCACCAAGGAAAATTAAGCATGCCAAAGACTGGATGCCACAATGAGGGCAGTGTCTTTGTCATAATTTGCTGCAGCCATATCTGTGGCCATGACACTCAGCCTTGTGTGATCTCATTACTAAGGGGAGCTGTTTATGGTTCACTCTTTCCTGAGGCTTTTTACTTCGGGAGCAACGCTGTCATGAGTTGCCCATTCCCCAAGAAGGGGCAAAGCTTGGTCAGCCGGAACAAAAGCATGGCAGCTGTCACAACGAGACAGTGACACACCATCACACACATTACTTCTTACATGCCTCGTGCACAAAGCTGATCAGCAAGCGCACAGCTGCCTCTTGAGAGGAATGTAAATTCAAGGGCATATACGAAAGAGATGTTTTCATAATGTGCCGCCTCCTGACTTCTCTGCCTACCCCAGGGCAATGAGAAGCTTTCCTGTGTCCATGTTCCTACCACCACCGATGGTCTGTTATAGCTTTGAACCCATGATGCACTGTGCTTACCTCTACTTGTATGTATGCCGTAATTATGTTTATTTGCCTCACTCAACACTATTTCACTCACTCACTCGACAATTGTTGAATCAAGCTCATGCCATGCGTTAATGAACAAGCCACAGGCTTCTCCCTCTAAGAACCCAAAGCTTAGGCATCAATCCTGAGGAGTACAGTGAGACTATTTAAGCAACAAAGGTTCAGTAAATACCTACTTTGTACTTCAACTTTCAGTGGCATCCAAACCCATGCCCAACTTCTTTCTTCACATAACCATGTTTCAAAAGATAGCCCACTTTGCTATAATATGACCCCGGATAGAGTGTGATTAGGAGGAGGGGTTCAAGTTCTTACTCTAGAACCCCTGTTATTTCATAGACAACCTACAACCTTGAAGTAGCAAAGTCCCCTCGCTACTTCAAGCCCCCACAACTTGCACCAGGAAAGAGATTGACAAAGACCAGGTGTTCCAAACCTGGATCTCTGGCCCGTAAGGGACATATAAGGCCCTGATGCTTTCAGAAAGGCACCTAACCAGCCAATCAAAATGTCTGTTCACTTGGTTGAAATTCTACTTTCAATGGCTAGAGGCTCTGGAAGGATAACACTAACCCAGAGTAGAAATCAATAAATTCCTTTTAGCAAAAATTAGAAAAATATGTATTTTCCTCCCAGCTTCTTTGCCCTTGAGACTAGGTAGCATTTAAGGTACCATATAATCAAATAACATTCTTCTACATAGTCAGTTATAAACCAGACGAAGACTGTCATAGGCAAAATTTCTTTGTAGTTCATTTCCTATCTGAACAAAAATCAAACAGCCATCAGAGTTTCTTTTTTGTTGTTGTTGTTTTGCCTTTTCAATACATTTTAATTTACAAAGAGTAATTCTTTGTGTTGACAGGATAGGGTATCATAGTTCTGTTCATAAATGTACTGATCAGATCAGGCTCCACGAATAGCCATCACTTCAAATCATTCTTGAGATCGCACCAAATCCCGATTAGCCACTTAGTCAACTAGTTGCTTGCAACCACATTTACCACGTGGTGCTAATAAAGGCTATTCCTTCTATCCAACTGTACCCTACACCCACTAGGTTAGAGATCCTTCTGTACAAAGCTCCCTCTCCTAGCTCACCATTTGACTAAACTGCTTGATTATAGTCACAGTTAAAAATACTGTGGTCCCAGCACTTTTCAGATATTCTGTGTCCACTGTAGCTCAGTCCTTCAGCAGACACTTCTGCTGTCACTTGGTCACAAGAACAGGAAGTCTAGAGTCCTCGTCACTATGGACATGCCTCAATGTTTGTAGAGGTTGAGTAGTTAGAGCCACAGCATACCTCAGGGATCTGCCCTACTTCCCATAATACACCAGAAGCTCTGTTTGTTTCTGCTTATCAGGCTTGCATGGAGCATGAACTGCAGACCTTAGAAGGGATGAAGGCAAGAAACTAAACCTTTTGTAAAGTAAGGACCTGAGAACAAACAAGACTAGTTCTGTTTGATATAGTGCTGCCTCACAAACCCAGATATAATTTCCTCTTTCTTCTGACCACTTCTAGAAGACTGTGTTGAATTCTGTGTCCTACATGCATGTTAGAGATGTGGAAATCTACTCAAAGTCAAACATAGGAAGTTTGGGTTTAGGAATACAACCGAAAAGTGGTTGAAGGACAGTCTGTTCTGTTGAAGTGGAACCTCAAGGGACACACAAGCACTTCATTTAAATACGGTAGTTCCTGTTGGAAAGGAAGTTTAGTCCCACTCTAGGGACTGCAGGGGAACAAACAGAGGCCACAGGTCACAAGGAGATGGGTTCTCCTTCAGTTCTTTGCTGCACATGATGCCTGTCCTCCAAGGGAGTGAACACCCTGGAAAGGAGCTGTCAACAACAGAAATGGCTACACCAGTGAATCCAAAGTGAAGCAGGGCTCTTTTTTGCTATGCATTTTAAAATTTGGAAGATTCAGTATACTCTTTGTGCTCTAATATCAAACGCTCGTTTCCCAGGGAGATGAATAAACGGCTAACAGAGGAGCAAGCCAAGAAAACCTATGACCGGGCAATTAAGCTAGAACAAGAATTCGGAGAATATTTTACAGGTAAGTTTCCTTGGCCCCAGGCACTACAGGAAAAGAAGATAAATTGCCTGGTGTTGTGCTAGAATCTGTTCCATGCCTGGTAAAGCCAGGCCCCAGAGCCTTCCAGTAGAGATTGCCTAGTTATGTTTTCTATGCTGTCTGCCTTGCCTATTTGGTTTAGGGCTCCAGATTCTCTCCTCTCTGAGCTAGCTCGCTTCCAGTTCTCCACTGGCCCTAAACCAGGAGTGGCAGATGCCTCTGAGCTGTCTTCTGCTATCAAAGAGATCTTAAACATACTCCCTCGTTAAACTATCTCCCTGATTGATTCAGAAAACATGAAAATGGATGTTTTTAGGCTCAAAATGGACAGTGTCTTCAACAGTTACTGTCCTGCGGTTCCTGCTTTGAAGACCTGTAGGCCTATCTCCTCAGTCAGCAGCGCAAGAAACAAACTTGGAGATGTTTCCGTTAATGCTGTTGTAAGTGCAATAACAGCTTTTGACTTTTTAAAAACGTCTTTGGCAACAAGATATTTTAGGGATGAAATATGAATTTCTTGTGGATGTCCTGAGTTCCTCCTTCTTCCCTGCTCTTAGGAAACACTGATTAAATCAGAGAGAAACCAGCTTTGGTTGAATTTATCTTACAGCTGATTCTCAATGGTTTATAAACAAGATCCTGAGTCTGAGGTGTAGCTCCAGGAGTAGACTTTTTGCCAGGCTTGTATAAGGCTCAGAATTTGACCCCAGCATCCTCCAAAATAACATTAATTACAACAACCCCCCTCGTGAATTACTGGCAGGAAGTGAGATGGTGTTTGTTGCAGTTGTTCTGAATACTCAAAGTGCCAGCAGCAGAGCAGTGTGTAATTATTTTTACCAAAGTTAACATTAAGGTTTCTCTCAGCAGTATGAGTGTTACTTCATTCTAGGATAGCATCCACGTGGGGAAAAAAAAAAAAACAAAGAGCTGGAGAGATGGCTCAGCAATTAAGAAGGATTGCTGCACTTCCAGAGAACCCAAGTTCTCATGATGAACATCAAGCCTCATGATGAGTTGTCTGTTGCTGATTCGAGCTTCTGTTGGGTGAGAGATCACTGTCCTTGCCCCCAACGGAATGCCTCCTAACTCTGGGTATTTTTGTTTTTGCCACAGCTATTGTCCAAGGAGACACCTTAGAAGATATTTACAATCAATGCAAGCTTGTTATTGAAGAGCAGTCTGGACCTTTCATCTGGATTCCCTCAAAGGAAAAGTTATAAATTAGCTACTGCACCTCTGACAACGACAGAAGAGCATTTAGAAGAACAAAATATATATAATATAATACTTGGAGGCTTTTATGTTTTTGTTGCATTTATGTTTTTGCAGTCAATGTGAATCCTTATGAATGTACAACACAAACTGTGTGAAGCCATGAAGGAAACAGAGGGGCCAAAGGGTGGGACAGAAAAGACATTGCAGTATGCAGGAAGGCTTTGGTTTGCTCAAAGTACCAGGTGTAGGGATAGACCTCTGATGGGCTCTCTGCCCTAGAGATGGGCAGCCTTCTCACCCCAGCAGATGTCCAGAGCTGATTTAGCTGCTGAGCTCTCTGTGTTTTTTGCTTTAAGAAAAGTGGCCAGCACTCAAACCTCGCCAACCTTCCCCTTCCCCACCTCTGTAATTGGTACATTCGAATTTTATAACTATGCACATCCTTTGATTTCTTAACAAGCAAAGGAAATAAGGAAAACAGGAAGGGGTCCCTTTGGAGACAACATATTGTCAGGGGAGGATGATTGCTTAGTTTCCTTGGCTGGCAAGTGCAAAGACAAGCGTGTCATAAAATTGACAAGTGTATGGAGGATTAATCTTACTGAGGAGGGGATTCCATCTGGCCTAGCTTTATGATTGTCATTGTCTATTTTGCCATTTATAAGCTGAAAGAAAGCACTAAAGATGAGAATAATTTATACAATAAAATATATTAAATGTATAGAAATGAATTTCTATAGGTTAAAAAGTTTTGTGAAATATTTTGTAAAGACTAAAAAAAAAAAAAAACATTGAAAGACTAAATGTACGCACTCTCAGCAGAAGATCAAATTCCAGAATTTGAGGCTGCGCTCACCCGTTTGTTGCCAATTATCCATTCAGAGTACCTGAGTTCCCTGCAGGTCTGATGAAGACTTCCCCCTCCCACCCATCCCCCATCCCCCATGCACACTAGCACACTAGCGATACACTCTTACGGAACACACTCCTTCATAACTTTCCCTCATAGATCTTTTTGGAAGAGATTTTTGTTACAATTCTTTTTTTTTAAGCCAATGGCTTTTCAGAGACAAACTCATGCAAATAATCAAAAGGGAACAATTGCTTTCCTCTCGTCAAACAGCCTGAGTCAACCACACAGATAGTCAAATAACTTTGACCCTAGTTACTGGCATACAGTTCAAGAACCATTCAGTATTCCAGCAAACCATAAGTCATTAGGATTATCTTTTCTTTTTTTTTTTTCCCACAGAGCAATGAGTGTTTTGTAAAAGCCCGAGTTGGCATTACAGGGGGAGATCTGTCCTTTCTATGAGGAAGAGAAAAAAGAGAAGTTATCTGGTTGGGAGTGGTGAGGGATGCACAATTTTTGTTTCAGTACATAGGGCAAAGAGAACCACAAGGAGAGGACGATTTCTGACTTTGAGCTCGATCAGTTGAATTGCCTTTCTTAGGGCTGCACCTGGACCAAGTTTATTTTTCTAACAATTATACTAATGATGATTTTAAAAAAGAAACCTCCCAAAGCCTATAAGCTGAAACATAAAGTTAGCTTCCCACGTTAGCGCTGATGGTGGCGTCAGCAATGGGTCTGCCCAGTGTTCAGAGAGAGACTTTTTAGTGTTATTAATAACCACTCATGTCTGGGTTCTATGCCTGCCCAGATTAAGCCCCATCGCCTTATTTCTGGGGTACATCAAGACCTGGCAGGGATTCTGCCACACTGTGCAGCCAACCAGCATGCAGGCTGGAGTACAAGAACACATGACAGAGCCATCAGAGTGATGGGGCTTCTTCTAAGCTAGAACTTCAGAACTTAAAACTGAGAGTCTCTTTCCAAAACCAAGGGTTGTTCACCTTTCACTAAAAACCATCGTCTGCCCAGCTGCAGGCACCAAAACAAACATTAAAATGCAGAATTATGTATCTACCTATAGTCTTGAGGCTGCCTTTGCCTGTGGAAGGAGAAGCAAGCAGCCATGCACATTTTTTTCCCTCATAGGAAAGTTTAATTTTTCTAGAGTTAGCCTTAGAGGGCTCAAAATGTTAAAAGATGTGTCCATGTCTGCAACTCACCAGTTTCAGGTCGAGGCCAACTTCCATCAATATTGCTCTCAGAAGTTTTCTGCCACTAGAATGCCATTCCTGATCCCAGCTC
The DNA here is from genome assembly GCF_907164565.1 of Psammomys obesus. Lineage (NCBI taxonomy): Eukaryota > Metazoa > Chordata > Mammalia > Rodentia > Muridae > Psammomys > Psammomys obesus. The sequence goes on from NW_026596046.1 coordinate 27,749,736, forward strand.
TCTTTATAGGCCGCCATGCTAACTTCTTTGGTTTCTCCACTGAGCATGCACCCATTTACCTTAGAGGACTGTCATTAATGAGTAGATGTTTCCTCCAGTTGTGTGATGTGCTTTCCATTTGATAGTATTGCTGTGGCTGAGTACAATCAAATTGAACCACAAACCATTGGTTTTGTAGTCATATGATTATTTATTTTCCCAGTGTAGATGCTTCCAAATTAGCATTTGCACTGATTTTTTATGTAGATTTATATAAATATATATACATATATATTTGCTTGAAGAATCACCAAGCACATTGGTGAGAGGGTCTTTTCCTATAGAATTCACTCATCCATTTTGTTGTGTTGTCTTGCGCTTCCCAATGTTGAGGTCTCTATGGCTCCAAAGAACTGGTGTATTTTGCAGCAAATCTGCTGACGACATAGAAATGGCATGAAAGTCACCCAGATCACATCTGGTGCAAATGCACCTGGAGCCGTGGGCCAGACTGGTGCTAACACTGCAAACTTTGTCCGGAGCTCTCTCCAATCTGAAGGCTCGCTGGGGGCACAGTGTCACCTTCACATGCTGGGCCCTTTCAGAAAAGTGCCAGATCGTGTCACTGGTGCTATTTTTCATGCTCTGGTACAATGTGTAGCACCATGGGGGTCTCAGCTTTACCAAAACCGAAATCCCACCTGTCAGCCAGTTATTGCTGAGGCATTTGCTTATTGCTCTTTTCCATGAGATTGATGGCCTATTCTTTGAAAGCCTTTTCTCCCAGACCCAAATTCAGGGGTTGGCTCTATACACTTGGCAAGCCCATCTAGATGAAGCTGCACTCGGTGCCTCTGTGAGCTGTCTTAGATCCTACTGCCAGCCCTTCAGGACTGAGCCAGGGGATGCTCTGTATACCTCTGGCTCTCGCCCATTTCTTCCCTTCATTTTTTTTTCTACTGCTATCCTCTCATCATCTGTCATTTTGATCCTCTCTTTCTCTCCTCCCTGGGTTGTTGACTGCCCCCCTCTCTCCTCTGTCTTTCCATCCATCCCTCCTTTACCTCCATCTCCTGTTTTCCTTTTTATTTTTCTCCCAAACCTGCCTTCCTTCTTATCTCCTCACATAGTTCTGATCATCAGCACATCCCATTCCTTTGTTTTCCTGTCCTATAAAGGGCTCATGGCTGATTCAGACAGCAAGTCCACACAATGGACTAACGACACAAATACTTGGGGTCACCATTTTACTTACTCAGCCTAGAAAGCAGAGCTGAGTACGAGGCCCTGACCTGGAGCCAGCCTGCACCACTGCCCTGGCAGTGCTGATGCAAGAGCTGTGGGCCCCCCAGCACATGGAAGCCTCTGCCTGGCCTGTCTCCAGGAACTCACTCCCAGCACCACCCAGGCTGAGGACACTTCCTTTCAACAGAGGCAAACTCTGGCCCCAACAACTGTTCTCACAAACCTCACTGAAGCCATGACACCGCCCTGGTTTGGAGAGAGTTTTCTCCCTCTACCTTTTTTTTTTTTCCCATTTCCATGTGAAGCCCCCTCTCCTTTTCAGCTTGTGATTGCTCTGGTGAGATTGAATGGACTTGCCAGTGAAATGACATCTTTTTTCCTGCCTTGGTCCTGCCTAAAATTCCTACAAAAAGCATTTAAGCCAAGGACTAAGGTTAGTTCCTAAATTTATTATACTAATGAGTCACTCCTGGGGAGACATCAGTTCCCTCAAAGCATGTGGGGTACTTCCTGTGACAACTGATTTTCCAGGAAACTCCATAGAGAATTCTGTGGATATGCATTATTTAAGTGTGTGGTATATATGGTATGCAAACCATGTATACACATTACACGAAGTATGGTTCAATGTGGTTGGAAACATACACACTTCAGTCTGTAAATATTCTTCCTCACTGAAACCTGTGCTTCAGAAATCATTTCTCGTACAGCTGTGCAGTTCCTTGTAGCAGCTGAAGACAAGCTAAGACAGGCAGAGAATTTAGACAAAGATGAGCTAAAAGAGCATAGTATCTCCCTCACATCTCACAAGGACAGACAACCAAGTGGCAAGGTTGACTCCCAATGGGATGGCAAACTTTTCTTCTTTTCAAATTTGTGTTTCCTAAGTGTATCTTAACTTCTGAGTGCACCAGGTTGTACCCATTAGATCCTTTTACTATGACGATTTTGTGCTTCTCTCTGACAGGGTGTTTCTCCATCGAGCTGTAATGCAGGATGGGAGGGAGGGAGGGAGGGGAAATTACTCCTTGCCTGGCTGGAGTTTACAGAGACACTGCACAGCTTACACTCCTGTTAAGTGTAAATATTCAACACTTCCATTCCATTTGTGTAAAAAAATAAAGCACACACGATTATAAAATCAAGATGTATATTTCATACTCCGTGTGTCCGTGAATATTTATTGCGTTTCCAGATGTCGTGGTGGTCCCATTGTAAAAATGCTTGATAGAGTGTTTATAAACATGTCCTGGTTTTCTTATATAAATATTAAAACATTTTCTACTTTATAGCAAAACTATATTCTCCCAAAGCATAATTTGTGTTATTTCATAAGAGGATTACTCATTTCTATTTTTATCAAATATGTCTGATTTCAGAGCAAAATTGCAGTTAAAGTGTGTTTGCACTGAAAAATATTGGCACCATTGAGAGAAACTGACAGTGCTGCATTTGCATATTTTTAAATATTTGATTTTCATCTTGCCTGCTTTTAATCAGAATTTTTTCACGAATGAATAATGTATTAAAAATTAGGCTTTCTAAGACATACCTCTATATGAAGAAAAAAATTTCCAGTATCACATGATGCAAAGACTAGATTTTTTTTAATTTATCTGATACTTATGGCACAAAGAAAGGCCTAATTTAGAGAGACAATGTCATGATACGTCCCAGGGCTACAAAATATACCAGCACCAAAGATCTGAGTACATCAAAACTGTCAGGTGAAGGACTCTAGATCTGCCAGTCCTAAATTCTTTGGTTTAAATGTACTCTGTCATCTTGGCATTTAGGTAACACAGGTGTGAGAGCTAAAGGGGCTAAACAAATTCCTCCGGTGGAAGGGTTGAAAATGTTTCCTTCAATGCAATGACGCTCAAGTATGACATGTAATTCATTATCATGTGATTGGAGCACCAATTCCGGAACCCAGCTCTGTTGATCAAATCATCCTGACCATCACTGTGAGCCGACAAGAATGATGAATGATGCTGGGCTTTGTGATTAGGGGTAGCCAGAGCTTCTCATCTAACACCCTGAGGCTGTAAGACCAGCGCAGTACAAATCTCCAATTGCAGTAATTCTATTATTAATATTCACATCGCCCTGTCTGCTTTAATGTTAATGTTATTCTTCATAAAAGCCAGATTAATTTCAATAATAAGCCAATTCAGAAAAAAAGGGGGGCTAGAGAAGGCTCTGATTTTTGTGTTCTATCTCATTTTCTTTCTTTTTTTTTCCATTAATTTATTTGTTCATTTTACATCCCAGTCACAACCCAATTCATCCTCTCCTCCCAATCCCAACCTCCCACCTACTTCCCCCATATTCCCCTGCCTTGCCCCACCCTGGCACATCAAGTGGCATCAGGACTAAGTGCCTCCTCTTTTACTGAGGCAAGACAAGACAGCCATGCTAGGGAAACGGGATCCAGAGGAAGGACACAGAGTCCATGTCAGAGAAAGCCCTCATTCCAATTGTCGGTGTACCCACTTAAAGCCCAAACAGCCCATCAGTTTCATATGTGTTGGCGGCCTAGGAACACCGCATGAATGTTCTTTGGTTGTTGGTTCAGTCTCTATGAGCCCCATGAGCCCAGGTTCGTTGACTCTATAGGTCTCCTTGTGGTATTTTTGACCCCTGCAGTAGCCCCAACCCTTTTCCTAACTCTTCTGCAAGACTCCGTAAGTTCTGCCTAATGTTTGGTTGCGGGTCTCTGCATCTGTTCCTATTATCTGCTGAATGAAGCCTCTCAGATGACAGTTACACTAGGTTCCTGTCTGCAATAACAGAGTATCATTAATAGTGTCAGAGGTTTGGTCTCAAGTTGAGCAAGTCATTGGTCAGCCATTCCATCAATCTGTTTCATCTTTTATCCCTACACATCTTTATATGGGGTTGAAGATTTTGCACGTGGGTCAGTGTAGCCCTTTCTCTACTGGAAGTCCTGCCTGGCTACAGGATATGGCTACTTCAGTGTCAGTATCCTCCTGCTGTAGGAGTCTCAGCCAGGGCCCTCCCCCATCCCAGGTCTCCAGCTTGTCCTAGAGATGCTTCAGGGCATGTGTAGAGGTCAGAGGGCAGCTTGCAGGAGCTTGTTCTCTCCTACTTTCATGTGGATTCTAAGGATAGGACTCAGGTGGCTAGGTTTATGTGGCAAGTACCTTTGCTCAGCACCACCAACTGGCACGCTGAGCCTAGGGAAGTCTCCTTTTCCTCAAAACCTTTAAATTTATTGCCAGTAAAGCAAACACACAAATGCACAGCAAACACACAAATGCACAGAACTCAGTAGGAGAGTAGGTACAAGAAAAAGAAAAGAAAATCAAGCTTTATCACAACAACAATGGCAATCAAATAACAAAGCAATAAGACATATAGGAACTACAAATATATATATACACATATATATGATTAATTAAATCTCAAGAGGCAGTTCATATCTCCCAACAGAGACCTTGAATGTAAATGGATCAAATTCATCAATCAAAACACATAGACTGGGCTGGATAGATGGCTCAGCGGTGAAGAGCACTGTCTGCTCTTCCAAAGGTCCTGAGTTCAATTTCCAGCAACCACATGGTGGCTCACAACTATCTATAGTAAGATCTGATGCCCTCTGCTGCCCTGAGGCACACATGCAGGCAGAATACTGTATAAATAATAAATAAATCTTTAAAAAATTAATAATAATACTTGTTAACAACTAGAAAAACTAGAGTGTGTCAGCAACATCCTAAAACTTAGAGACCAATGAAGCCTACCTCTCCTGCTCCCAGACTGCAAAAGTCACACTAAAATGGGATCATTGAGCTAGAAGCTACAATCACACACTGAGCATAGAAATTAGTCACTGGCTGGACTTGAATGAAGTTGAAGCCCAAAGTTGATTATTTCCTCTTTGCCATCAACTGAGAAAGCAGTCTTGGACATGAGTCTCAAAGGCTGGTCAAGTGATAGCACAACATACAGAATCACAAGTGAGCCCCAGGCTGGAAGCAAGGGACCTGGGTTCAAGTACTGGCTACACTCTATTCCAGGCTTGGACAAAGAGACTTAATATCCCGAAAACAATTTTTCTTATTGAAACATGATGCGATGACACCATCTCCCGCAAAGAAACAACCAGGGAAGAGCAGGAAAGCATGCAGCACAAAGGCAACATTCAGCATGACTTTATCCTTCATATTTTATATTTGTTGGACCTCAAAATGATCTTGTGTGTGAGAGAAAAGCATTTGCTTCTCTTCCTAGCGAGAAGATGGCAGAATCCAGGGATGCAGTTGCTCTCCCTAGAATGCCCTGCTGATGACAGGGATGAAATAGTCTGGCTTTGGCTCCCTTGGCTTATCGGCCTAGCAGTGTAGTGCCAGGCCGGTTTGGTGAGTGTTAATAATGATCCAATCCAGAGAACAATGATTACAAGAAAAGGGCCAGAAGGCCAACCCAATGGAGAGGCGCGCAGCCATCTGCCAGCTCCCTGGGTCATCTGCCCCCTTGTCTCAGGAAAGGCACTGCTCTGTCAAAAAGCAACATATTTCTGGAAAGGCCCTCTTAGCAATCATTCATGCAGGAACTAGCTGCCACAGACTAGAGTAGAGGAATCAAGAGGAAGTAGATATCAATGGATAGCCTATTCCAGAGTATAACTATAAGCCAGTCTTTCTACCATGTCAGGCAAGAGATGAGAATACAGAAAGAAAAAAAACAATCATGAGGCAGGGAAGTTAGCAAGTAACTCTGGGCAAGGCACAGAACATGAGCTATAGTAGCTTACTTCATCGATGCTATGGCCATTGTCACCCCCACACAATTAATGAAAAGGCTGGTGATACAAGGAAATATACATAGTTATCACATGAAAAAAACAAAAAGTGATTAAGATTATGGGGACTTTTTTTTCACCTTGCCAATTTTTAAATATTAACTCTTGCAGAATAATTTGAATTTAGAAGTTAGATTGAAAAAACAAAACAAAAACCAATACAGAGAATCCCAATGCTCCAGGTCTGGTTTCCTCCACTGTCAACATCTTATCATGATTAATGATCTGATACTGATATACTATCATCAGCTAGAGTCCACATTGCCTTCACTTTCACCTTGACCTTTTCTTGGATTCTACCTCAGACACGTACGACATTTGGTCAACCTATCTTCTCCTTTTGGTTGTGACATTTCCCCTTCTTTTAATGGCCCTGGGAGTTTTTCAGAGCACAGGTAAGGCATTTTAAACCCCGCTGAGGTGAGGTTTTCCGAGGTTTTCCTCATGATTAGTCTGGGGCTATGAGTTTGGGGCAGGGACACCGCCGAGGTGGCATGGCACCCTCATTCCAACCAGTGGCGAGTCACCGCTGACGGTTCCCTTGATCACGTGACCTGGACCGCGCTTTTCAGACTTTCCCACTTTAAGTACTATTCCTCCCTTTCCCAGAATCCATTATTTCAAAAGAAGTCACAATATGCATCCCACACTTACTGAGTAGCAAGTTAAGCCTCTTATTTTTGAGGGTAAAACAAGTACATGAATTCCTTGGGATTTTTCAATGTGGGAAATCAGTGTAGTCTCAAATTTGCTTACTTATTCGGTCATTATTTTGTATTGGGAGCCACTCAGATGTTTATTTTCTAATTAAAATAATAATATAACACCATTTTAATATGTTACTCAATGTGTTTCACCTTTTGCTACTGAGAACTGCCTTCTACATTCCTTTGAACAACGCCTCATCTTTGTGGGATTTTTTTTGTTTGCTTGTTTTTAGTTTGCATTTGTTTGCTTTGTTTTGCATTCCCTTATTTTCTGTCAAAAAAAAAAAAAAAGTTCAGTCACATTTTGACTTCTTATTAGAGTTTATGGACAACCTTTTCTCCAAAACGCCCAGGTTACTTCTGTTGGAAACTGGGATATGGGTGCTGGGTGACTCTTTGCTATCACACGACATCATTTCTTCTGGTTGATGGTGCACACGGAAAAATGCTTACATACTAACCAGGGAATACATACATATTGAAGATTAAAGGTGTTTTGGTGCTCAGTCTCCCATTCCTGTATTAAGCTACACATGAGCACATCCTGGTGTTTCACTCTAACCATCACAAAGACATAGGCAGCTTCATTCTCCTCTGCTTGTTTGTCAGCAACCTACAGCTCCAACAAAGAGAGACCGAATGCCGAGTTTCGCTTTCTCTTATCTTTTTCATTCTTTCTAGTTAGCTGATCCAGGTTGGGAACCTGTGCTCATGAAAGTTCAAGGGCCAGGCAAGCCTCTAATCCAGAACTCAGGAGGCAGAGGCAGGTGTATCTCTAAGTTTCAGGCCAGCCAGAAATACTTAATAGAGAGATACCCTGTAAAAAAAAAAAAAAGAAAAGAAAAAGAAAGGAAGAAAGGAAGAAAGGAAAGGAAGGAAGGAAGGAAGGAAGGAAGGAAGGAAGGAAGGAAGGAAGAAAGAAAAAGAAAATTAAAAACAACAAAAACCAACCAAACAAAAAGCCTTCAGGACTCTTCTCACATTTTAGCCTTTAGTCTTTCTGCTCTACCTCAGGCTGAGGCTACTTCACTCCAAACTTAAGAGTCAACATCTTCCCTGTGATTCTTCCAGGTTTCACACATCAGAACAAGAAAAAACAATTAGGAAGTGTGTAATTGATTTAAAGGTCAACAACCCCAACTTCATATGAAAGAAATTTTGATGACGATATCAATCGCTTCTATCTTTGTCTGATCATTTCAATCTAGCTCTCAGCCTCAGCTTTCTCACAGAGGAAAGCCTCCTGCCCATGGCACACCCCTTAACTCTGCTCCCACCATTTTTGCAAACAAGTGTCCAGGGTGATTTCTATCATTTCCTGACATCATGAGGTAAGTTTAGTTTCTCTTCCCCAAGTCTGGCCCTAGTCTCCTACTCCCACTCAGGAATGGTCCTATTCTTCTCCATACCAACAGTAAACACTCTTTTATATAATACTAAGAAAGGCCCCAGCCAGCAGGAAAGATTGTTATCTTCAAACAGTTGTGTACATAATCTGTTGCCTGCATCAGCTAGAATTCTTTGGTCAAAAGGAAAACAGAAATAATTTAATAATAGTGTTGTAGACTCACATTTACATTATTTCTCTAATTAAGTAACCTGCCTGTGGGGAAGGAGAAGCGTAGAGGTAAAGCTGGCTGCTAAAGAAGAAGTAAAGGGTTAGAAGATGACTTGGTGGTTAAGGTGCTTCCTGCATAAGCATGAGGACCTGAGTCTGGATTCCCAGAATCCACATAAAAGCCAGGCATTGTGTGTGACACATGCCTGTAATTTCTGTGATTAGAGGTGTAAATAAGAGCATGCCTGGAGTCACAAACTGCCAGCCTATCCAATTAATGAGTTCTAATGTTAATGAGAGCCCCATATAAAAAAATATAAATATATACCCACACCCATGTACAAACATCCACAAAAACATAGAGGAAAATAAAAGGAATTAAGAGAGATAACAACCGATGATATTTTGAAGCAACATAACAGGTTAGAAAGTCGAATCTTTTTTCTCAGATTTTACTAGTGTATATTAATTGTCCAAATGGGTTCCACAATGACATTTTCATACATGAGCATGATATGTGTTGTCATATCCAAATGACCCATTACCCTCTCTTTTCCCCCTGAAAGTCTAACTTTCTTTTGTCCCCATTTAATATATCAGCTTGATACAGAATTTTCCCTATGGTGTAGATAAGAGAGCCATAAAATTGAAAGTGATAGAAAAGGTACTTTAAATCAAAAAAGGAATCCATCCTGTATAGTCCAGAGCTACTGAAAGCATAAGAGAGAAAACACTAGTAAAAGTATGTTCCAGATTCTATCACCAAACAAAAACCCTAAAAAAACTGAACAATTGGCGCAAGAGTTCTCCCTTCACCCACTCCCTGTCTGGAATTCTGGGAGGTGGTCATCTTATGGCACACATACTCCAGCATGTCCATTTATACACAGAGACTCAATGGACATTTAAACTCAAAAGAGATGAATGAAGTTGGCATCCAGAAAGCATTCCAGGCTCTACCGGGCTTGCAAAACCAGCATTGACTTTCAACACCAAAAGCAATCAGAGTAAGCATCCTTCAAGGGGATAAAAGATGTCATCATGAGAACCAGAATGGTCTGAGGATGCCATATGAAGCTGCATAACTCTTTTCTTCCCACTGACAAAACAATAGAGTAAGTCATATCCTGCTCCATTGATGTAGGCACTACAGTGACGGCGAGAGGCATTCTGCAGTAAGAAATCTGAAGGAAGGAATTCTCCTGTAAGGAGACTAAGTGCCACTTAAAAAAAAATAATAATTGTTTCAAACTAGTGTAATGGACTAACTCTGAAATTCTGCTGAAATAAAATTTTATTTTATGTGGCGCTTCTGACCCATAATTCAGTCAAGAAAGGTATTATGGGAGACTCAAAGGTGGAGAAGAAACTAGAGTAGCAGTCTGGGGTGAGGACTAGAGAGGATGTTCCCTCCTGGGAAAGAGGGCAGAAGACTGAGAGTTGCTGCCATGGAAACAGAATGGACATGGAACAGAAGACTGCGGCACATGTGGGCCATTCTTCTCTCAGTGACCAGGGAGACCAGGAAACAATTATGCACTTAGTGATTGTCTTATTGTTATCATTGCTGTGATGAAACCATGACCAAAGTAACATGGGGAGGAAAGGGTTTATTTGGCTTATAATTTCACATCACTGTTCATCATAAAAGAAAGTGAGGAAAGGAACTCAAACAGGGCAGAAACTTGGAGGCAGGAGCTGACACAGAGGCCACGGAGAGGTGCTATTGCTGCTTACTGGCTTGCTCCCCCTGCTTTCTTAGAGAATCCAGGACCACCAGCCCCAAGGATTGCACCACCCACAATGGGCCCTTCCACATCAATCACTAAGAAAATGCCCTACAAGCTTGCCCGAAGCCCCATCTTATGAAATCCTTTCCTTAATTGAGGTTCCTTCTTCTCAACTGACATAAAATTTATCTAAACAACTGACCCCTGTCAACTCAACACACAAACAAATCACTGCTAAGCCACAAACCTTTTCTTTCTTGTTCATTCCCAAGATTACACATTAATATTGACATCACAATATAAAATATTTTCAAACCCAGAAGTCCACATTCTGACAAATTCAAACACTTTAAACATTCAATCTTAAAAAAAAAAAAAAGTATCTTTTAAAATCCAAAATCTCTCAACTGTAGGCTCCAATAAAAGTTTAAAAAATTAATTAAATACTTTCTTACTTCAAAAAGGAAGAGCCAGGACACAGTAACAATCTGAACAAAGCAAAAACAAACTCCAAAAATGTAAATAACTCAGTGTCTAATCACCCGGGATTCACTCACGATTTTCGGGAGCCCGGGCCGCCTTTCTGGCTCCAGCTTCTGCAGCACACACGGCTCGTCTTCACGCCTCCGGCTGGCCCCACAACACGGCTGCTGCTATTCTTCGTGGCCATCCTTGGCACTGGCACCTCCAAAGTACCAAGATACCAAAATATCTCCCGCTGCAACTGGGCTACCCTTTCACCAGCGGCCTCTCTTGGGTTCTCTTAACGCCCTCTAACCCTACCACCCAGTGTCAAGCCTCAGCTGCTCCCATGACTCCTTCACACCTTTAAAACACACTAGCAAGTTCGGCTGCTAGCACAAGGTACAACCCCTGGCCATGTCTGAAACACAGCCTCTCTGTGCCGATTCTCGTGAAACACTTCCCAGAAGGATTTCACCTCAACCATGCTGCTCTCTTCCTAATCATCACTAATTTCTCAGCTCCAGCTGACCAGCATTGAGTATCCCAGAAAGCAAAGGTTTTACTTTTGTGTTTCTGAAATCTTGTTAATCACAGCTGATTCTTCAGCCCCAGTTAACCAAAACCACAGAATCTTTTATTATTATATTATTTATATTTTTTATATTAATCACAGGTTATTTACTTTGTATCCCAGCCGTAGCCCCTTCCCTCATTCCCTCCTAATCCTACCTTCCCTCCCTTCCTCCCTCATCTCCTCCCTGCCCCTTTCCAAGTCCACTAATAGGGGAGGTCCACCTCCCTTCCATCTGACCCTAGCTTATCAGGTGTCTTCGGACTAGCTGCAATGTCCTCCTCTGTGGCTTAGCAAGGCTGCTCCTCCCTCAGGGGGATTGAGAGGCAGGTCAAAGAGCCAGTCATTGATTTTATGTCAGAAATAGTCCTTGTTTCCCTTACTAGGGCACCCACTTGGATATTGAGCTACCATGGCTACATCCGAGCAGGGGTTCTAGGTTATATCCATACATGGTCCTTGGTTGGAGAACAGTCTCATAGAAGATCCCTGTGCCCTGATATATTTGGTCCTTGTGGAGCTCCTGTCCTCTCCAGGTCATACTAACTCCCTTTTCTTTCATAGGATTCCCTGCACTCTGCCAAAAGTTTGGTTTTGAGTCTCAGCATATTCTTTGATACCCTGCTAGGTAGAATCTTTCAGAGGCCCTTTGTGGTAGGCTTCTGTCCTATTACTTGTTTTCTCCTATTTCCAATGTCCATCCCAATGTCCATCCCATTTGTCTTTCTAAGTGAGGATTGATAATTTTACCCCAGGTCCTCTTTCTTGTTTATATTCTTTAAGTGTACAGATTTTAGTATGTTTACCATATCTTATAGGTCTAGTACCCACTTATAAGTGAGTATATACCATGTGTGTCTTTCTGCTTCTGGGATACCTCACTCAGGATGATCTTTTCTAGATCCCATCATTTGCCTGCAAATTTCATGATTTCCTTGTTTTTCATTGCTGAGTAGTATTCCATTGTGTAGAAGTACCACAATTTCTGTATCTATTCCTTAGTTGAGGGACATCTGTGTTGTTTCCAGGTTCTGGCTATTATGAATAAAGCTGCTACAAACATGGTTGAGCAAATGTCCTTGTTGTGTACTTGAGCATCTTTTAAAACCACAGATGTTAATGCTAAATAATAAATGGCCTGGATAACATCTTTAAATTTTCCTCTGAAATTTCACAAGCCAGACCTCTATCATCTGCATTGACCTCAACATTCTTTGACTTCCACGCTCCTACAGAACATTCCGCTGAGTGCTCAATACTCCATTGCTTTTCTAGTCCAAAGTCCCAAAGTCCTTCCACAATCCTCCCCAAAACAGTACCCCACTATCTTGGTACAAAAGTATGCATTAATCAGTGTTTTCTAGAGGAACAGAACTTATATAATGGACTTCTCATATATATGAAATCTTTCTCTCTCTCTCTCTCTCTCTCTCTCTCTCTCTCTCTCACACACACACACACACACACACATACACTCACACACAGGGGATTTATGGTCCAGCTAATACAACAATGGCTGCCTATGAATGGAAGGTCCGAGAATACACTGGTGTTCAGTCCATTAGCCTGGATGTCTCAGCTGGTCTTCAGTATGCACCAGAATCCCAAAGAAGTAGGCTCTAATGAAGAAATGGACTTCTAGCAAGGCAAGAGCACAAATGTAATGAGCGAAACTTTCTTCTTCCATGTATAAGGATATAAGCTTCCAGCAATAGGCATGAGCCATAACAGAGGTGGGTCTTCCCGCTTCAAAAGAGTTTGATGTGGCCTATTTCCCACATTAGAGATCCAGATTAGATGCGGATCTTTCTACTTTAAAATATGCATAAATCCCTCTCACATGTGCCCCATTTTTGTTTAGGTCATTCCAAAGTAGTCAAGTTGACAACCAAGAATAGCCATCACATTGATCAGTTATCTTATTTTAAAATAGCACATAAAAACATAAAATGTGACCAAACATGATAGGGTACATCAATAATCCCAGCATTTGGACAATGAGTTCATTACCAGCCTTAGCTACATAGTGAATTTGCAAGCTAGCCATGGCTACGTAGCAAACTCTGCCTCAAAAAGAAATAGGGGCTAGAGAGATGGCTCAGTAGATAAGAATACTGGCTACTTTTCCAGACATGGGTTCTATTCCCAACACCACATGGTGACTCACAATCAGCTGCAACTCCAGTTCCAAAAAAATCCAACACCACCTTCTGGTCTCCAGGATCACTACACACAGATGCATGCAGGCAAAACAGCAGATGCATAAAATAATACAGTTTCTAAGTACTGAGAAACAAAAAGTATACATATTAGTATGGTACTATACAATATTTCAATACATGTATTCTCATTTTTTTCTCATAGTGATCTATGCAGGGTGGCCTAAGGCTAGACTGCTTTTTTTTTTGTACTTGCTACATACTTTTTTCTTTTTATTATATTTTTTTTTACTATTTAAATATATTTTGATCATATTCTTTCCCTCCCCTAAGTCCTTCTAGATCCTCTCTCCCAAACAAACAACAACAACAAACCCCCCAAAACCAATAAATAAATAACCAAAAAAAAATACCTACCAAACTGTAACCAAATAAAAGCACACACAAAAACTATGGAGTTCGTTACTTGATGGTCAACTACTACTACACATGAGGCCTGCCTTGGAGTAAGTAATTGATATACCAACTGTCACTCCATTGAAGGAAACTCATTTTTCCTTTCTTGGCAGGTATAAAATGAGAGTTCAGTTGTTAACCTTTACCCTAGTGACTGGGTTTTCATTCATTCATTTATTTTTTTAAAAAAATATACCAAAATAAAACATAAGATAAAACAAGAAACTGTCACATCAAAGTTGGACAAAACAAGGATTTTCATCCTACACAGAGACATTTGCTCAACCATGTGCATTGCTGCTCTATTCATAAATGCCAGAAACTGGAAACAACCTAGATGTCTCTCAACAGAAGAACAGATAAAAAGAAAATGTGGTTCAGTTACACAATGGTGTATTATTCAGTTGTTGAAATAATGACATCATGCACTTCCTGTGTTCTGAGTTTGTGGATGGTATCACTGGGAATGTGAGCAGCCTGCTGAACTTGCCAGAGTTTGACAATGGCCAATTTTGACAATAAATGAAAAGGACAGAAGTCCAGGAATGTACTTCACATAGCCAGCCAAAAAAACATCGAGCCTACTCTAGATCTAGCTCTTGGGAGTCTGTTTTGTATTCATTAACTACTCCTGGGCATGGGCGCTGCCCTGGAGTAGTTGATATATCCAGGGAGACTCCGCTGGAGGAAACTGAATTTCTCCTTGCCAGCAGGTATCAATTGCAAATAATTTCTTGGTTATGCATGGGACTTCATATCCATTTCCTCTCCTGTGTTGGAACCCTCCCATCCAGCTTGGCCCTATGCAGAGCTTATGTATGCTGCTACAGGATCTATGTGCTCGTATTACACCAATCCTGTTGTGTCCAGAAGATGCTGTTTCCTTGGCGTCATCAGTCACCTCCGACTCTTATGATCATTCTGTCTCCACTTCTGAACAGGTCCCTGAGACTTGAGGGGAGGGCTTTGACGAAGAGACCCCATTTAGGAGTGAGTGCTCCAAAGTCATTCACTGTCTGCTCATTGTCCAGTTCTAGGTCTCTGTGTTAATTTTGTTAATTACCATCTACTTCAAGAAGAAGCTTCTCTGGTGAGGGCTGAATGAGGCACTAGTCTCCAGTACTGTATCATTAGGAGTCATTTTATTGCTATGTTCCTTTAGCAAAATAATATCAGTAACTTTTTTTGTAGACCCATGACCTATTGAGTCTCGGGTTCTTGGCCACTTTAGCAGTGTCAGGTACGTTTCTCCTCTAGGAGCATTCAGGGTTCCTTTCAATACCTTCCATAAGTGCAGGTAAATAGGGGTGAAGCATCTTGTTGGGCACTAGTTTGACTGCTCTATGTTCAATGACATAAATAAATGTTCTCAGGTATAGAGCCTTACCAGCAGGATGGGGAAGCAGTCAGTAGTCTACGATGTTTGCAGAGTTCCATGGGGCTCCACTGGCCAATGACTCAACATGACCTAACCCATTCTTGGCACTGGAGGTTTTATTTGGTGGCATAAGATGTCTAGTTGGGGCATTATCTCCCCCATCCTATGGTGAGTCCATTTAAATTCTTTTGATATATGTATATATTTTAGGAAGCGTCTGCACTAGTAGGTTTCCACGTGGCTTTTTGAAAAGCCTTCAGTGTTAGTTGCCACTCCCCATATCCCCTCCCTTACCCTGCTTTCCCATCGCTCTCCCCATTGAATACCCCTATTTTAGGTTCCCCTCTGTCTCTCTTTGATATGATGAATAAACAGAGCCAGAGACAGCAGTGGGCTTTTTTGTTTCCAGCACTAGACAAGAAGACTTGCTTAATAACATCAAAATATAGTCATGCTCAAGGATTTTTTGACAGCTTAACTTACTACTGTTGTCTAGAAACCAGATAAATTATGATTCACAGAGATTTGTATTTCCTCCCAAGTTCTAATTTTATATCAACCATTTCCCTTTTGAAACTATTAAACCATATACTGTGCTGACACCAAAAGCATCAATCATTAACACTTCAATGAGCCTGTTCTTGAGTGTTTCTAATATGGAGTGGAAGATCAGAGTGGCTTGTATTCAATTTTCTTGTGACATAAACCAGAAGTGCATTCTGCCTCACCAGTCACTGAATCCCACATCCATCATCATCTTCTGCATTGCCTGGCCCAGCTAGCTTCGGTGCCTCATCGCTACCAGCACCCAGTACATACTCAAGGGTTTTAAATACAGTTTCTGATAATCATCGCACAGAAAAGGGCCTCACTATGATAAAGTCATGGAAGTGAGGTCATGGGTCAAGCCATATGAAGTCAAGGTTCTTATCTCCTAATACTTCACTATCCGGGAAATTCCCATAATCTATCCAAAGGAGGACTACACATTGAATATCCTGGTCCTGACAATATTATTGTTTCTTTCTGAGCCCCTAGGAGTATCAATGTAACCAATTCCAAACTGCATCTCTTCACGTAGTCTATTCATTGATTGCTAATGAACTTCCCTGCCTCTCCTTACTTAGAGTAGTGTGGCATATAAAGCAAAGAAGCATAGCTGATACTGCTAATTATGATTTCAAAATGACTGTTATTCTAATTTACTAAAATATCACAAGGTTAAAGCCCCATAATTCCTTTTTAAAACTCCTCTTTGTTCTCTCCAGTCTGTTACCTTCCTGTTTGTTGCTGATCCCTTTTAAAATTTTCTTTATCCCTTCCCCAGTAAGACCTTTTCACCATGCACAGCTTACCATTTCCTTCAAATTCTCCATTGGAACTGTCTTGTATAGAAAATAAACTTTTGTTCAAGGCAAAAGAAGAGTGATAAAATTTAGCCTTTCAACTTTGATACATTCCTAGAAATTCAGAGTAACCAGACCTCTGCTCTACTGTAACCAACAGATGAAGACAGAAGTTCTTAACCAATAGATGAAGACAGCAGTTCTTAATTCAAACTATTAAATATAAAATCAATATTCAAAATATTTCCTTATATCAATAATGATTATGTTAGGAAAGAAATTGGGGAAGGGAAATCAATAGCTTCAAAAAATAAAATGCCTTGGAATAAGCATACACTAGAAGAAAATTGCAATACAACTTTAAAGCATTTAAGAAAGAATTTGAAGAAGACACTAGTTAGAAAGACTTGCTGTGCTCATGGATTGGCAGAATTGTTACCAAAAAAAAAAAAAAAAAAAAAAAAAAAAAAAAAAAAAAAAAAAAAAAACAAAAAAAAAACAGGCAGCTGATTCTTAGTGAGATTACTACATGAAAAACAAGCAAGATGATTCCTTTAGTGGCAACTTCCTCCCAGCATACTGTGCCCATTAAACCTAGTAAGTAGGACAAAGAAGTTGGAATTTCACTTCCCAGTAAATGGCCAGTACAAAACCGCATGCCCAGCTACCTAAATCGAGGTTTTTGAGAAATACTGAATGGGGTAGAGACTTGCTAGCAAGAAAATAAGCAGGATAAATGGTGCAGTATTACAGAAGGATCTTCCTTGCTTAGAGGGAAAAAGGTGCCCCTGGATGTTAACCACATTCATGTCTGGAGCTGGATTGCCTTTTGTTTTCATCTGTTCCTTTCTGTATTGCTATTTTCATCTTAAGCCTGAAAAATCAGTACAGTATACTGAGGAGAGTGAGCAGGTCTCCAGTGGTGCATAGTTATGTAATATGTTTTGTCATTAAAGGTCACATCCTGAGTTGCTCTCGGGTGCCCCAGGATGTGCCTGTGAGGTCCGTCCTTAGTCACAGCCCACTTGCTCCCAGCCTGGACCGCCAGAGGCACCAGACAGTCAGGAAAGCTGAGTGAAGAGCAATTGCACAGAAGATTAAGGAAGGGAGAAACGGGAAAACAGGTGACTCTATTCTGTACAGAAACTGACAGCACTGTGTTCTAGGTCACATCTGCTCTGAGAGGCGGTAGGACAAAACATCTGGAGAAATCTCCTCAGACACAAGCCCCAGGGTCTATCTTTGCACTAAGCTAAATCTGGGTGCTGTGTTTCCATGGGAACAAGCATTGTCCTTATTGTCAAGCTTTTTTTTCTATGAAGGTCAATTTGCAGGCAATATTTAATATGCCTTAAAAGTTTTCAGAAACCAAGGATAGTGGCCAAGAAACCTTCATGGAGACACTCCAATGTGGGATCCAAAATCTCATCTTCCTCAAAGGCTTAGAGCTCAGTTCTGTCAATTCACCAGACAGCTCCATTTCTGTGGCATACATTTCACAAATAAAGTCATAAAGGACAATTAATCAATTAATAATAATAATAATAATAATAATAATAATAATAATGACACTGCAAGCTTATTGATTGAAAATAAAATTATGCAGTTACCATATAACCCAGGAATTCTACTCCTAAGCATATTCCTAAGAAAATTGAGAGCATGGAGACATGAATGATTACAGTATCACCATTTGTAACAGTCAAAAGCAGAAACATTCTAAATATTTATCAACTGAGAAAATAAATTAAAATGACATTGAGTGACTGATAATATTCTATCATATGGATCTAAGAATGAAGTGCAAACAACCTTCTCCAATCTGAATATAATTTCCAAACTTCAGAACAATTAAAATTAGCCTGACACCAAGTACCACATTTATTCTACTTGTGTGAAATCTCCAGCTTATGAGAATTCCTAGACGGAAATTTAAATGAATAGTATACAGAGGTAGGGAACAAGCAGCACATGGGAGAAATTTCCAGTAAGCCAAGGCTTCTTTGGAGAAGGAGGGAAATGTTGTGCAGTTAGACAAAAGTCTGACATTTGGTAATGATCTGTGCCCTTTAAAGAGGTGAGCTCCGTACCACGTGTACGTTAATCTCAGCCTTTAAGAAAACGTTAAAAGAATAGATAGCTAGGGGCCAAGATCAGCTGGTTAGCTCATCCTTCAGGACCCTGTAAAACACATGAGTCATAACCAGAATATTTGACCAGTGTAGACTCTGAGTGAGGGGATGTTTGTATGATTTCAATGGCTCACAGTACCTACCTGGTCCACCCCTGATGAACAGATCTCCTTGGTAGGCATAGATGTGCTCATGACTCATCTCTGGGCACATGCCTAGGTATTGACATATGCAAAGGCCAGCCTGAGACTTCTGTCTCCATTTGCTGTGGCCTCTAAAATACTGCAGCAGATGGGGCTTATTTTAGGTTTTGAACATGACAGAAAGTTCAGATATTGCTATTGTTCTGTGTGTCTGGACAAGATGGATTGGGCAAGCCCCGTAGTAAAATAACCCAGTTCTTAGAACTAACTAGTGGAATACCTGATAGTCAGTCTGAAGCTTGACATCCCAGTCAGCCTGCTGTGGGCATAGATGACCTCATTTGGTCATCCAACATCCTCACACTCTCTTAATTAATAGTCAAACATTTTCCAGGAGTACCTGGCTGGGTTAGATGCTCCCTCTAGGGGAAGGACAACCATCATAGCACCCTGCACTCTCATTCCAAAAGTAGCCCAAGTGAATCATTTGCTTGTTGACCTTGAACAACTGCTAAAAAAATGATAGATACAGAGGGATCCACTTGGGTTGCCTCAAAGGCAGTTTTTTTTCCCCCTAAGTAATGGATCTGTCTTTTTAAGATGGTCATGCACATCTCTGCCCCAACTAGGTACATAGCAGCAAAAAAATACATTAATTGGTTAAGTCTAGGCCAGATGGGTGTGACATTCCCCATTAAATGGCATTTCTCATGTGAGGGAACACACCTTCCCTTTTTTCTTTATTATTTTTGAAAACTTTAATCTTTATGGAAAAAGCATTTGTCAATGCAATTCTATACTAAATTGCTTTGCACCCTTCTGCTGAATTATGGCATTTCCTACTTTTCTCTACAGCTCCTCCAACTTTGCTACATATTTTCATCTACTGGACCTTATCTGTGCCTCTTACAAGGAAGGATGTTTATGCAGCCTACTGGATCTCTATTGCTTTTTCAAAGCTTTTAAGAGTTTCTTGAATGGGGCAACCATAATAAGTGAAAAAAAGGTCCTGAGAGCAGGTAAAAGAATCAAAGACACCCCCATGCCCACTGCGTGGAGTCCCACAAAAACTCTAAGCTAAACAACAGTGGATCTGGTATGGGTAGTGTCTGGGAGGAGAAGAGGGAGGGGAGGCTGGGATCAGTCTTGTTGTATGAGAGAAGAATTCATAAAAAGAAAGAAGAAAAAGAAAATTTCCTGAGTTTCTTTCTTTTCTTTTTTAATCAATTAAGAAAATAGATTTCAGGAAGGACATGCCCTGCCCCTTACCAGCACAGCAGAGGTCTAGGCTGACCAACTCAGCTACCACCCAGGCCCAGATCTAGACTTCAAGTTGGCCCACCCCAACATCTACTCCATCTATTAGCAACTGGAGCATAAGAAGGAGCGGTCCTGCAGAAACAGAACTGCAGGATCTCCACGACCCTAGGCAACAGCAGGATATCTGAGAGGAGTCTCAGCATCGTCCTGTATTGATAGTATAGTACAAGCCAGAGGCCTTGAACCAAATCAATGATTGATTGCAATGAACATTTGTAGGTAAAGCTGTTTGGGCAGAAGGGTATATTGTGTGGCACACTGCAGCTTCCAATGCCACAATGTTGAACAGATATATGATGGAAAGGTGGGAAAGACAGAGGAGCAGAGCTGTGTGTGTACAGTAAACTGGAAACACAGTGGCTGTGACAGGTTTGAGAGAAGACTGTAATTGACAAAGGAACAGGTCGTTGCCTAGTAGGCAAGTAGGCAATCAGCAAGATGATATATGCAGCAGCCTGGAGCTTTCAAAGACTCAGCTACCCAGCCTGCACATTTCCCCTGGCTCTAAACAGCTACAGAATATTGAGATGAAGATGGTCCATTTACTGGACTGGACACCTGTAGGGTCTATGCTTCTCCTGGAGACCATGCTGGCCCATGGCCCATGCTTCAGCAGAGGACCATGTTGAGGTCTGTGGGCCACACTGCCACCAGAGACCAAGTGGAGGCCCCTGGCACGCTGATGCTGGAGACCATGTGAATGTTTGTGGTCCTTCCTGCTCCCGCTGACTGTAAAGAGCAAGGAAGCTACTATCGCAGTGGTATTCATGACTGCAGATGCACAGCTGAGAAAGAAGAACACAGAAGGCTTTTGTGACAACCCCTATCTTCACCCCAACTCCCCGCCCTATCCCCCCCAAAAAATAGCCTGAAAAGGAAGCCATCAAAAAGAACGCTTACAAATTGTGATGAAGATGCTGAAGTGTAGCTCTCCACAATTGACAGCTTCTGGTGGGTATGCAGGTGAAGGACTCAGCTATCCTTAGGGGGCCAGCCACTGGAAATTTGACCGTACTCCAGTGAGTATATGAACAACATAAAATGGACTTTTTTTCCTTTCCTTTTATCCTCTTTCTTCTTTTTCTTTTTTCTTGGGGTAGCATCCCAAAGGAGGAGAAACAGACATGGCAGGACTGGGAAGTGAATGTGATCAGGGTGCATGATATGAAATTCCCAAATGATCAATAAAAATATATAGGAAAAAAAGAAAATGGACTTCTTAAACTAGAAAAAAACATTTTTTATTAAAATCCTGCATTTTATTGTTTGTTTGTTTGTTTGTTTGTTTGTTTGTTGAGACAGAGTTTCTGGCCATCACTGTCTTAGAACTCTCTGTAGACCATACTGGCCTCGAACTCATAGAAATCCGCCTGTCTCTGCCTCCCAAGTATGTGTCACCACCACCCAGCTAAAATCCTTCATTTTGAAATATTGATAAAACTGGGAGAAAGTTGCTTAACTTTGCCACTGGAATCATTTAAAGCAAGAATGAATTTTTAAGTGTCATTCCACCCTCCTCCCCACCCCCAACCCTCTATTCCGGTTTCCATCATTGGTAGCTGGTGGTTAGGAATGTTTATTTTTCCCTGGAAGGAAGGAAGGAAGGAAGGAAGGAAGGAAGGAAGGAAGGAAGGAA
>NW_026596046.1:27771398-27809524 GCF_907164565.1 Psammomys obesus
GAAGGAAGGAAGGAAGGAAGGAAGGAAGGAAGGAAGGAAGGAAGGAAAGGAATGGAGGGAGAAAGGAAGGAAGGAAGGAAGGAAAGAAAGAAAGAAAGAAAGAAAGAAAGAAAGAAAGAAAGAGCGAGCAGTCACCATGAAAAAGAATACCATTTTAGGTCATCTACAGAGAATTTAAAAATTGCATGTGTTTCACACTGCCTATATTAAAATATTTTTTCAACTCAGGCTTATCTGGTATTTCTGTGACAACTTGTATACCATAACAAGTCATTAGACTGACGTTAAAGAAGAGGCAAACTTATGGTTAGGGATTTTCATTTTGCTTTTGGAGGAGGCTATCAGTTAAAGGCGTAGGTCCCCACTTTGAAGTCGATGCCTCCCTAACTCAGATTCATATATTTCAGAGATAAATCCACTCTCAGTTTTCAATTATTATTGTTAAAAGCAAACAAAAAGTAACTTTAGTGCAGCAGAGAGGAACATCAAATCAAAAGGAGCTCCACAAGACAATCCTTTTAGAAAGGGTGTCTGTCCTCCACCTTTATCCCTGACAGTTGTGACTGCATCTCATCCCGTTGGTAGGAGCTCAACTTCACAATCTGACTTGATGATCTCAAAGGGAAAGGAGAAGGTTCAGGAAATATGAGTCCTTGCCATGCTAACTACCTTTGGTAAGAGAAAAAAAAAAAAAATGCTGGAGTGTAATATCTTGAGTTCTTTATATTTTTTTGGATATTAGCCCCCTGTCAAATGTAGGGTTGGTGAAGATCCTTTCCTAGTCTGTAGGCTATCGTTTTGTTCTGATTACACTGTCCTTTGCTTTACAGAGCTTTTCAGTTTCATGAGGTCCCATTTATTAATTGTTGATCTTAGAGCTTGAGCTGTTGGTGTTCTGTGTAGAAGTTGTCTCTTGTGCCAATGAGATCAAGGCTCTTCCCCACTTTTTCTTCTAATTGGTGTGTCTGGTTTCATGTTGAGGTCTTTGATCCACTTGGACTTTAGTGCATGATAAATATGGATCTCTTTGCATTTTTCTACATGTAGACATCCAGTTAGACCAGCACCATTTGTTGAAGATGCTGTCTTTTTTCCATTGTATAGTTTTGGCTCCAAATAATCCAATTAAAAAATAGGGTACAGAACTAAACAGAATTCTCAACAGATGAATATCGAATGGCAGAGAAACATTTAAAGAAAGGCTCAACATCCTTAGTCATCAGGGAAATTCAAATCAAAATGACTCTGAGATTCCATCTTACACCCATCAGAATGGCTAAGATAAAAAACTCAAATGACAACACATGCTGGCAAGAATGTGGAGAAAGGGGAACACTTCTCCATTGCTGGTGGGAGTGCAAACTTGTACAACCTCTCTGGAAATCAATCTGGCACTTTCTTGGACAGTTGGGAATAGTGCTACCTCAAGACCCAGCTATACCGCTCCTGGACATATACCCAAAAGATGTTCTACCATTCAACAAGGACATTTGTTCAACTAGGTTCATAGTAGCTTTATTCATAATAGCCAGGATGTAGAAATAATCTAGATGTCTCTAAATCAAAGAATTGATGCAGAAATTGTGGTACATTTACACAATGGAATGCTACTCAGCTATTAAAAACAAGAAGATAATGAAATTTGCAAGCAAATGGATGCAACTAGAAAAGATCATCCTCAGTGAGGTAACCCAGTACCAGAAAGAAAAACATGGAATATACTCACTTGTAAGTGTATATTAGCCATTTAATACAGAATAACCATACTTCAATCCACAGACCTAAAGAAGCTAAATAACAAGGAGGACCCTACGAGGACGCTTAATTCTCATTCAGAAGGGTAAATAGAATAGACATGGGAAGAAGCTGAAGAGAGGGAACAGCAAGACTCCACCCAGCAGGGGATCGAAGCAGATGCTAAGACTCACAGCCAAACTTTGGGCAAAGTGCAGGGAGTCTTAGGAAAGAGTAGTGGAACAAAAGGACTCAGAGCAGATAGGAGATCCACAAGAAGACCAACAGAACCAACAAATCTGGGCCCATGGGGTCTGCAGAGACTGATGCACCAACCAAGGACCAGGCATGAAGAAGACCTAGACCCCCCTGCTCAGATATAGCAAACAGGCAGCTCAGTCGCCATGTGGGTCCTTCCCTAGTAAGGGGAGCAGGGGCTGCCTCTGACATGGACTCTGATACCCACTCTTCCCCCTGATGGGGGCCATTTCCAGGCCACAGCGGAAGAAGATACAGGCAGTCCTAATGAGACTTGATAGGCTGGGTTCAGATGGTAGGGATGGAGTACTCTCCTTTTCTGAGAAATAGGGGAGGCGAATAGAGGGGAAGAGGGAGAAAAGGTGGGACCAGGAGGAGACAAGACGAGAGAGGAAGCTACAATCGGGATGGCAATTTATAAAAACTAAATTTAAATAAATGAAAAATTGCACTACCATGAATAATGGAAATCAAATTTTTGTCCTCCAATCATATAGCATGTCTATGATAAAGATCACAGAATGTGAAAGGGCTCTTGTTTTAAACAACAGACTTCTCCATACTTTCCAACGGTATGGTCTACATTCTCCTCCCTGTATTCAAATCGATTCTTCACCTGATTATCTCTCCCAATAGACTGAAATACTCTCATGAGGGCAGAAGCCATATCTAATATGTTACCCTCATCCCTCCTCCTAGAACACAGAAGGTGCTCAATAAATAACTAGCTTGGAACAGAAAGATTATTGAGTCTAGAAGACGCTGGAGGTTTCAAAATTCTAAGTTGAAACTCAAGGTTTTAAAATACCCATCAACTAGACTATTAACTAGATACTGTTTGCAGAAGCACAGTACAGAAGCTCCACACACTGGCACTGACCACCCCATTAAAGGCCACAATGTAGCAAACCGAGTGTTTGCCTTACAGTTTAGTTGTTTTTAACTCCTGTCTAAAAAGATGTTATACCCCAAATAATAAAATGAACATCTGTTTGCCTACCAGATATAACAAAACATTGAGAATTGTGACTATTTAGTCATATTTGTTTTTTCTGGATTTGTAAAAATATGTAGGCATTTTTGTAAATAGCTGTCAAGTCTAAAAAAAAAAAAAAAAAAAAAAAGACCGTTTAGGGAAAGCAAATCTGAAGCAAAGCTATGAGAGAGGGATCCCACTGAGCACAGAAGGAATCAAGTCACTTCTGGTGACTGGCAATGCCTGTCCTTATCTAGAGCACATGGGATACCTTTCTGGGTTGTCTCCTGCAGTCCCTCCTCACACCCGGCTGCAACCAGGCTAACCTATTCTAAATTCTAGGAACAGCAGCCAGCGTTCTCTTCCCCCACCCTCACCCCCCCCACGGGTCTTTCTGCACTGCTATCCCACTTGCCTGGTATATCCTTTCTTGACCCTTCATCCTGCTTTGCTCTTGTCCACACCCTCTCTCTCCTAGAAAATATTCCGGACACTCTCATGCTATTTAAAAGCTCTGACTTCTTGCTTTGATTGTGCTCTTATTATAGCTACTTGCCAATCACTTAGCTGTTCACTGCATCCCAGGCCGCTTTCTGAGTCTCCCAGAGATTCCACACATAGTTGTTACAGAAACAGCATCCCTCTGGGGGAGGTTTTGTATGTGCGCCAACACAAAATGCAGGTTAAGTTGGTCTCTCTGAGATGGGTGTCCTAATAAAGGCTGACTCACAAGAGAAAAACAGGAAGTAACATCGAAACAACCTCACACCATTTGTTACAGCAAAGCAGCACCTAACGCCAGCTTATTTAATGCTCACGTGAACAGAGGAGAGTGGTGATCACTCAGCTCTGAGGATGTAGGGGCTCTTCTGGGTTCACGAAGTGATAGTGTAACTCTTGACTGAAATCGAAGTCAAAATCTTAAAGGCGAGGACTTGCCGCCTCAGAATTCAAGGAGACACCTTGATAAGTAAGACCTTCGATATCTCACACTTCAAGAAAGTGAGATCCCTGGTTCCAACCAGAGATCAGGCCCTCCCCAAGTCTCTGTTCTCCTCCATCTAATGGCAGCCGAAGATTGAGAGCTGCTACCAATCAAGACAGCGCTTCGGGGCTCTCTGCACTGGTGAAATCCAGGACACGAGCTGTCCCAGGTGAGGATAGCCACCCCTCCCAGAGCTTTACCCCCTCTCCTTAAGCTCTTGTAAGGCTCACGAAAGATTCATTAAACAAGGAAGGGTTCTTGTGTCTGTTTTACAGATAAAGCCGGTACGGCACAAAAAACTCACTTGCCCAGAGCTAAATAGCAAATATATGGCAAATTTAAAAATTAAAATTAATAAAAAGAACTTTTATCTTCTGACTGTAATTCCAAAATACTAGAGTTTTAGCCCTAGTTTCAGATGGCATGGCTAGCATGGGTGTTATAATGACGACACTGCATTTCATGAAACCAGTGTGTCCAAAGATGATGGAAGATGAGGCTCCCCATTCAGATTAGGCATGCTCACCACACCGCTGAGCGGTGATGACTGCCCTCACTGTACAGGCTGAGCAACTAAACTCAGACAAGGGAAGGGCCTCAGTCACCAAAGCATATGGCAGTACTAGCTGAATTTCAACTCAGATGTACCTCATCCCAAAGCCCAAGTGTCATTGTAGCGCATGATTAAAATCTCCACTACAAGACAACTAGACTTACAGAGAATATCAAAAGTAGTTCCTCTCTATAATCTCCACAACAAGACTACTAGACTTATGGAGAATATCAAAAGTAGTTCCTCTCAGACTCATAGATTCCTTAGTTTAGTGTGCCTCCCCCTACCAAATCCAAGCCTGTTTAGGGCTATCTATCACCAAAATTACAGCAAACTAAAGATTGCGCATTATTTTTCTTTCATATTAAAAAAAAAAAAAAGACACAAAGGCAGGTAGCCTCAAGGATAATATGGAATTTGAGAATGACCTGAACCTAGAACCAAGCAGCACTTTCTTCAGTCTTCCTCATCTTCAGGGTGTAAGACTTGGTAGAATCCTCCCTTCATTCTATTTAAACTCTAAGCAAAATGGAGGGAGGAATCAAGAGTCTCACAGTGCCTTCTGTTAGCAGACTTCCTAAAATTCTGTGCAACATACCCTTAGCCGAGCTTAATCACACATATCTTCCTCTCCTAGGTGGCAGGCAGGCGGACAAGCATGTCATTTGATGGAGCACTCTGTTACTGAAGCAGAAGAGGGAAATCATGATAAAGAAAGCAACCACCTGCACCAGGCATGCCAAGCTTTGATGATCATCATTGCTTCCATCTCTTCCTTGAAGAGTTCCTGACTTCCAAGGCAAAATGTGCTCTCTCTTCTCTAGCATCTTATTTCACCAATGTGGTTTTCTTCTATGCATTATGTTAACTTACAATTCCTGGAACAGATGGTGAGGTTTTGTTGACCCTAAACAAGCTAGAGTCATTTGGGAAGAGGGACTTTCAATTGAAAAATATTCCCATAAGATTGGCCTATACGCAAGGCTATTGAGCATTTTGATGATTGATGATTGATTGATTGATGATTTATGTAAGATTATCACAGACTGATGTTATCATATTTAAGAAGACTGCACTGGTCAAGCATGATGACCCACACATTTAATCTCAGAATTCTGGGAGCAGAGGCTGGTGGATCTCTGTGAGTTAGAGACCAGCCTGGTCTACATAGCTTTGAGAACAGACTGGTCTATATAGTGAGTTCCAGGACAGCCAGAGCTAGTGAGAATCTATTTTTAAAAAAAAAAAGGAGGAAAAAGAGGAGAAGAAGACAATGACTACACTGAGTTTCAGAGAAATAAAACCATTTGCCTAGAGTTAGCAATGTTGATGGATTCACTACTGACACACGAAGCAAACCTTTCCTCAAATCTTGAGCACTTAGTTCAAGATCTGTCTTCTGACTTCCCACTCTCATCCTGTCCACTATAAAGGAAGCTTTCTCTGATGTCATTTCGTCTTCTGTTTTAAGGCTGCCTAAGCTGTGACCTCCACTACACATTGATTCGTGGTGGAGGGGGTGGGGTGTTTTTAATTTTCAAGATAGGGATCATTTTCATATGAAATCCATATAGGGTAGAAAATCTGGTTAGAAATATCTTACTTAGAAAATCAGCTCCAGGCAGTCTTTTAGACTAGCAGAGGAAGAATGAGGGAAACCAGATGCATCTAAATCAAACACTGAGCTGCTCCCCTGCAGAGCTGAAATTTAACATTCCAAGCTGCCTACTCCATTTGCTCCAAGTTCAAAACAATTTGAATCTCTTTCCAACTAAGGATGAAGATATTTTCATAAGCAATAAGTTGATTTTGAGAGATAATTGCCCTTGGGAGGAAAGGATTAGAGAGCATCCACATACATTCCTAAAAATTAAGAGAGATGCCTGGTTCTCCACAGCTGATAAGCCTCTCTACCACAGACACTGAGCTGTGACCAAGGGCTTGGGTCCTTTAAGGAGCTGCGGTATTAACAGTTTGCATTCAGAGTGAAGACCCTGGGGCTGTTTCTGGATTTCCCTCCATGACTGTTTGCATTTCAGCTTTACAGCAGAGAGAGAGAGAGAGAGAGAGAGAGAGAGAGAGAATTGGACTGACCCTTTAGATCTCCACTCACCAAAACAGTCTTTTATAAATCTGGCATTAATTCTGAGCATTTGAAAATGATGAAGTAAAGCATACTAACATCTCATCGTTTGTCTGCTGATCTGTTATCATGAATAGAAAATTTCTCATCTTCATTTTTTTCTCCTTTAAGAATGCAGATAAACAAAACATACACACAAAGTAGTAAAATAATTTTTTTTTGCAAAAGTCGGGCCTTTTATATTCTAATAACAAATATTCCAAAAAAGAAACATGAAAAATAGTTATCCATAATATTCCAAAAGTAAGAATAACGCAAAATAAAATAAAAAGTTCGTAACTAGGCATAAAAATCAATCAAAAAACTTAAAAGCCTCCTCAATATAAAAACACTGAATGAAGAAATTGCTGAAGAAAAGTGATATTAAAATGAACATGTTGCCAAATGCTACACACAGATTTAAGAATATTGATAGGGGCCAGAGGGTGATTCAGTGAGTAAAGAGCTTCCTCTGAAACCTGACAACCTGAGTGTTGATCCCCAGGAACCATGGAAAGGTCAGACATGGCGCTGTATGTATGCGATTCCACAGTGAGCCGGGAGAGTCCTTCGAAACTCGGTGGGGGTGCAGCCAACCCGGAGTGTGCCGCGCAGCGACAGCCAGCCTGGGGTGTATCACCAAACACCAGATACCCTGGCCTAGATCAAAGCTGAAGACAAGAACCGACACCAAAATATGTTGTCTGACCTCCATAGACTCATAGCGACAGGCACGTGCCTGACACACAAACATTTGCGTGTTGCTGACACGCTCATTGATGGTTTTCTTTCTTCTTTTTTTACTTTTTTAGACAATATCTCATATAGTCCAGGCTGGCTGTGGACTCGCTACATAACCAAGAATATTCCTGACTCTCTAGATTCCCCTGCATCCACCTCACCAGCACTAGTGTTACAGATATGGCCACCGCACCTAGTGTGTGCAGTTCTGAGACGCAAACCCAGGCCTTCACGTCTCTCTCATTCTACCAACTGAACTACATCCCCCAGCCCAAATGAGTATTTTTCTAAAAATCTAACATTTAGTCTTTTATTCATTCCAAAGCTAATTCATTGTTACTCTCTCATTTGGTGTTCATAATGAGCCCCGAGGGCAGAACCATAATTTTTATGCGGAAGGAAAACATGGATTTGGGAGTTAAGGAACCCAGGGCCAGGTTTTAGCTCCATCTCTTTAGAAGTTAAGAAAAGTTGGGAAACTTAACTTTGTTGGACTTTATCATCTGGAAAACTGAGGAAATGGTCATAATAAATGAGGTTTGTTTTTTTTTTTTTTCCAAAAAGCTTCAACAACTTTATTTTCTCTTTTGTCCTTTTATACTATCGAAGATCAAAGTCAAAATTCTCTATGTAAGGACAAAAAAAGAAAAAAACAAACAACTACCCCATAGCCACAAATTACATATTCTCTAAAAACATACTTTTCAAAAAAACATGTAAGATCATTACATAAAAGGAAATTAAAACAAGATTATTGATTATATACTTTTCTTTTGAAACTCCTTTTTAACTAAACATTACCCATCTATCTTTCTCTCCAGCAGTTCATCATAACCCCAAGGCGATAATATAAATGAGGTTTTTAAGTATACTCCCTGCCAGCCCTGTGACAGGTCTCCTTTTATCTTAGGAGACCTGTAGACTAGAACATTTAGGAGCACTCCTAAAATCAAGAAGCTGCCATCAGGAGCTTCAGCTTATAAGGAGATAAGGGATAGACAAATTTCAGATCCTGAGGACTGAAGAGAATCTGCCCAGAGAGCCCAGGAATTCCAGAACATCTGTGTAACCTACACATTCATCCTTGCATCCAAGGACCAGTGATGGAGTGTGTAATGTCTACACAAAGAACTTCTAGGAATCCATAGAGAAGGGAAGAAAAAGAATAAAGAATTTGAGGGTTCGAGCAAGGCCCTAAAAGTCTTAGGATTTTCTCCCCTATGCCTTGTTGAGGGAGAAAGGACCCTGAGATACTGGTGTGTTCTAGGTAGGTTCTCAAGTCTCTATTTTGTTCAGTTCTTAGATTAGGTAAGAGAGATACAAGTCCTGATCCTCAAATGGCTTATGGTCTAGAATGGACGCATCAATAGTCCAGGAAGGGCAAGAATGCTCAAAAACAAGAGGAGCAGAGAAAAAACTGTTTCTGTATGGAAAGGGCACAGGGATTTGCTGAGGAGGTGATGGGATGGCTTGCTCTTCAAGGTAAGGCTGAAGAGGAGCTCACTAAACCCACAAGAGGAGAAATTATCCCAGGAAGAGACAAAGCAAAGCCTAGAGTATTTGAGGAAGTACAAACAGGAATTCAGAAGAAGCTTATAGAAGAAAGAGTAGTGGGTATAAAATAATAAATAAATTTAATAAATTAAAAAAGGTATTAGGTTCACCAGTACTTAAGGTGATATCGTTGAGTATATCAGAATAGGAATTGACACCTTCCTGTAGGGAGTGAGAAGCCAGCCAGGTTAAGTAAGGAATGTACATGCTCAGTCTCCTTAACTGCTCCCACTGGCACACTTACTTAATGGAAGAAGTAAGGTTAGCACCAACTGGAAGACATGGTGACTGCAAACTCTGTAAATCCTAGTTATGTGGATGGTAAGAATTTTCCACTTGTTTTCCATAAAGATCTAGAAAAGAATTGCTTTTCAGAACCAGTCTTGCTCTGAGGGAGCTGCACTTTCTATAGACTGGAGTTGAAGCCAGTTTTAATACTGACTTGATCATTTATCTGAGTAATAATTTTATAAAAGCTTCTTAAACCATGTCTATTTCATCATATAAAATGACAGTTGTGGGTTCTTATGAGATTAGGGTAGTATGCCCAACGGTGTTCATACTTAACCTTATAAATTATATCATTATACAAATGTTAATATCTTAAATTGTCACAGGCAGTTCTAAGAGTGCATTTAATAAGACACAGAGAGTTTAACCTATTTTTAAATCTATTTAAAGATGACATCCCAAGAATGTAGTTATGCCTTAAAAGGACATTATTTAGAATCTTTAAACTTTTCTATCTTTCTGGGAAGGATGACTTCGTAAAATTTGGAGTGGAAGAATTGAGAAAAAAGAAGAAAGGCAGGAACATAATAAATCACTACACTGTTACCTAAATCATTTGAATCATGAAGTGACACCTAACCTTTTTCAGCTTTCCTTTCATTTTCCTTCTTTGTCCTAGGCAGCTGAGACAACGGAGTCTACCCTCATGCCCTTGAAAGACTGTGAGTTCCCAGCACAGCCACACTTAGCATTGCAAATAAGATTTGGTCTTTTCAGAGAATGTGCAATTGTTCTTTTATCAACTCTTATGATTTCCTAATGTCAGTCATTTAGCCAGCCTTTATTGGGTGATTTCTATTTTTGGTGGGTTGTTCAGAGAGGAGAAAAAGACAACTGTTCTTTTTATTTTTTAATAATTTTTTTAAAAATTTTTCCAGTTTATTTACTTTACATCCCAAGGTGTCCCTTCCCTCCCCTCCTCCCAGTCCCCCTTTCCCCTCCTTCCACCTTCCTCTCTCCTTTTCCTCCAGAAAAGGGGAGCCACCCCATATCAATCCTCCCCAGCACATCAAGTCACATCAGGAGTAAGCATATCCTCAGCCACTGAGGCCAAGCAAGGCAGTACTGCCAGGGGGGAGTGATCCAAAAGCAGCCCCCCACCTCCACTTGTAAGGCACCCCATATGAAGACCAAACAGCCCATGAGCCACAAATGTGTCGGGGGCCTAGATCCAGACCATGCATGCTCCTTGGTTGATGTCTCAGTCTCTGTAAGGCCCCATGAGACTGAGTTAGTTGTCTCTGTTGGTCTTCTTGTAAGGTTTCTGTCCCCCTCCAAGCCCTTCCATCTTTCCCCCAACATTTCCACAGGACCCCCAGAGCTCCACCCCATACTTGGCTTCAAGTCCCAGCATCTGCCTAGATCTGCTGTTGGCTGGAGCCTCCCAGACGACAGTCAAGTTAGGCTCCTGTCTGCAAGCAGAGCAGAGCATCATTAATAGTGTCAGGGGCTGCCTCTCTACCATGGGGTGGGTCTCAGGTTGGACCAATTATTGGCTTGAACATTTCCTCAATCTTTGTTCCCTCTTTATCCCTGCACTTCTTGTAGGCAGGGTAATTGAATCAAAGGTTTTGTCGGGGGTTGTTGTTCCCCTCCTTCCATTAGTCCTAATTGGCTTGGAGGTGGTCACTTCAGTCTTCATGTCCTCCCCTGTTAGGAGTCTCAGCTACTGTCACACACATGTCCTCCCAGGAGCCTACCCTGACACAGGCCTCCAGCTTGACAAAGAGATGCCTCCCTCAGTTTCCCTTCTTGTTCCCAGCCTTCTCACCTCCCACCCACACCCACTCTCCCCACATCTGATCCACACCTTTGTTTCCCTCCCCATTCCAACTCCCTCCAGTTCCCTCTCTTCACCCACCTCTGCTGTCTATTCTATTTCCCCTTCTGAATAACATTCCGGCACCCTCCCTTGGGCCCTCCTTGTTACTTAGCTTCTTAGGTCTGTGGATTGTAGTATGGTTATCCTGTACTATAGGTCTAATACCTGCTTATACCTGAGTACATACCATTTCACTCCTTCATTGCTGGTGGGAGTAGAAACTGGTTCAACCTCTCTGGAAACCAATCTGGAGCTTTCTCAGAAAATTGGGAATAGTTCTATCTCGATACCCACCTATACCACTCCTGGACATATATCCAAAAGATGTTCCACCATACATACAGACATTTGCTCAACTATGTTCATAACAGCTTTATTTGTATAGCCATAAACTAGAAACAACCTAGATGTTCCTCAAATGAAGAATGGATACAGAAATTGTGGTACATTTACACAATGGAATACTACTCAACTATTAAAAACAAAGAAATCATGAAATTTGCAGGCAAATGGTAGGAACTAGAAAAGATCATCCTAAGTGAGGTAACCTAGACAAAGACAATCATTCTTATATGAAATTAACAGCATGGGCTTCTGGCAAAGCCAAATGAAAAAAAAAAAAAAAAAGAAGAAGAGGGGGGCTTTGGACTGGCTTGCAGATTTTAGGTATTTTCATGGAGCCTGGAGTTTCTAACACTTAACAGATTTTTCCATGTGTGATACTTAGCCCTCTGCAAAGAGAAACTGTTGCTTACAAAGGACTTATGACATTTTTGTTTTTGTATTTATTTTTTAAACATCCCTGTAGTTTCCCGTCCTTCCTCTCCTCCCAGGCCCTCCACCAACCCCATCCTCAACTTCTTCCCCATCCACCCTGTCCCATCACTCATCCCCCATTTCTCTTCAGAAAAAGGCAGGCTTCCCATGATATCAAAACAGCCACAGCATATCAAGTTGAAATAAGACTAGGCACCTCCACACCTACTAAGGCTGGAGGAAGCAACCTAATAGGAGGAAAGGGTCCCAAAAGCAGGCAACAAAGTCACAATGACAATCACTGCTCCCGCTGTTAGGAGTCCCACAGGAAGACCAAACTACACAACTCTAAAATATATGCAGAGGGCCTAGGTCAGTCCCATGCAGGCTCCCTGGTTGGCACTTCAGTCTCTGTGAGCCCCTGTGGATCCAGGTTAGTTGATTCTGTAG
Organism: Psammomys obesus; assembly: GCF_907164565.1. Lineage (NCBI taxonomy): Eukaryota > Metazoa > Chordata > Mammalia > Rodentia > Muridae > Psammomys > Psammomys obesus. The sequence goes on from NW_026596046.1 coordinate 27,783,641, forward strand.
GGTTTCTTGTGGTATCCATGAACCCTTTGGCTTCTACTATTCTTCCCCATGCACACACACACCCCTAAATAAATAGATTTTTTTTAATATATAAAAAAAGAAATTCATTGTCTCTCTCTGTCCTGGAGACTACAAGCCCAAGATCAGAGTGTGAGCAGATTTCATTTCTCTCTCCTTTTCTTCGTGTCTTTGTAGACTTCCTGCGTGTAACCAGATTTCCTCTTATAAAGATATCACTCACATGTGAGGTGTGTGAGGTGCTGGAGCCTGATGCTTTAACTATGAATTGGGGACTGGCTGGGGGTCTGACCCAAAACAGGTCATAATATCTCCTATTTTGTTGATGAAAAAATACGGGCTCAGAGATGTTAAATCATGCCTCAAACATCACTTAGCTAATGATAATCAGAGCTGAGACTGTGGTCCAAGATAACTCATTACCTTTCCATGAATTAAACTTTCCTACTGCCACAAAACATAAAATAAATCAAGAATATTGAGTCTAAAATAAATAGGAAAAAAAAGAAGAAAAAAAATCAGCTACTAGAAAGCCAAACAATCCAGAACATACTGTCAATTTCAGTATACTTGTCCAAATAGTCTAATAGATAACAAACCAGGTGAATAAGCAGAAGATTAAAATGGTTAGTGGATGAATATTGACTGGGTCCCAGGCCTCATGGGAAGGTTGAGCAATAAGGATTACAAAATAGAGCAGAATCAAAGAAAGACAAGCATCCTGAGTATTATCCAAAGGCACACCTATGCCAACAAGCACTGGTCTGGACGCTGAGGCCACCATACACTGTCCACCTCAGGTGTTCTGACTCCACCCCCAAATTCAGAACCCCCCTCCCTCTTTTCTATCACTTCTTCAGATTCAAAGTCCCAGGATGAGGCACAGAGTGAGCCCAGCCTAAGCAACATCCATGCTCTGGCTACCAGGAAGCTGGGAAAAGAGGAAGTGGTCACTGAAGTGGCATCTGGGCTACAAATTAAAGACAGGAGTGCTAGGAATTGAGACAGAAAAATGACACCTGACCTCAACAATTTTAGCAATGGTCAAAATGGACCAGAAGCTGTGCTTTTACTATAACATATCCACAGAGGACGAATAGTAATAGGTTTGAACTTTGTAAAGGACATAATGACATTGCCAAAGCTCAACTTAAATAGAGGGGTGTGACCCTGAAACAATGTGATGTGCAAGCTGGGCCTGTATTTTTAGAAAGCACATTATGCAACCTGAATTTATATTCCTGAGTCTATTTGCCTATCCAATACTCCAGAAATACGTGTAATTTAGAAGCCATGTATAATGCCATTAAAAATGCAATCTCTCTTGAGCAGTTCATTAATTGATATGTGTATGCCAGTTGCTAAAAATAAAAACGGCATGAGACAAGCTTTCCTTGAGGAGAGGTTACAATCTGATAGGGACCATGACTATGAAGTACAAAGTTCAAGTGCTACAGATGAGACAGACAAAAGGCTTAGGAGGGGCCACTGTAATGAGTGGCAGGAACTACAGCAGTGTGAATCAAGGAGGCAGCTTTTGAATTTGAACTGGTTCTTTCCTGAGACTTGAAGGCTATGGGGAGAAGTTAAGGCTGGCTTCTGAAATAAAATAAATAACTACATCCCTCTCCTGATCAGTATACTGAACGTAACTCCTCACAGGAGAGGCATTGAAGGTGAGGCCTTCAGGAAGTGAGGCACGTGGACAGAGCCCTTGATGAGACTGGTGCCATTTTAAAAGGAGCCCACTGCTCTCCCTCAGCATCTTCCACTGTCACGTGTGAGAAGTGAGAAGATCCAGCAAGCCAGCCCACACCAGAGCCTGACTATACAAGCACCTTAATCTTGAACTTTTTGAACTATGAGAAAATTTGTGTTGTTTATAATCCACCCAGGTTATAATACTTTATTATTTATTTGAGACAGGGTCTTACCTTGTAACTCTGACTGGAACCAAGCCCGATATGCAGACCAGGCTGGCTTCAGACTCACAGAGATCTGCCTGCCTCTGCTTCTCAGCTATGGTACTTTTTATTTCAAATCAGGCATGGTGGCAACATACCTTTAATCCCAGCACTCAGGAAGCAGAGGTAGAGACAGGCCTATCTCTCCGAGTGAGATGCCAGCCTGTTCTACATAATAAGCTCTCGGCCAGTCCTCAACCTTCCTAATGCTGCGACCTTTTAATACAGTTCCTCGTGTTGTGGTGACCATAAAATAATTTTCATTGCAACCTCATAACTATACTTTTGCTACTGTTATGAATCCTAATGTAAATATTTTTAAAAATAGAAGTGTGCCAAAGGGATCATGTCCCATAGGTTGAGAGCCACTGCTCTAGGCCGTCCAAGGCTGTAAAGAGAGACCCTGTCTAAAAGAAACAAAAACAACAATTTTTAATTAATGATAATACTTTCTAGGTAACTTAAAAAAAAAGACAAATGGAAGTATATACGCAAGATAATGTTCTTCCCAGCTTTGGAACTCACATTTCTTCACTCTAACATAAAATATGTGCTAAATCAGTGATTTCTGATGTCCCTTGCTGGTGATGACATTTTATAGTCTGCCTCTCAAATATTTTTAAAATATTCAGTTTCTCACTTCAATTCAAGACATTCAAATTTTTCAAATTAAGTTATTACCAGCCCAAGGACTCCAGCTGTTGAGATTTTGGTAGATGGCTGATTTCCTGCTGTCTTTAGTGGCTGAGACTGCATCTATGAAAGATCAAAACAGCCACTGAGCTCTGTCAAACAGCTCATCAGGCTGATTGAAGGGAGGGCAGCCAGCTCCCCAGTCTGCGAGGGAACAGTTACCTCGGTTAAAATCATAGACTGTTGGCGGCGTTAAGGCTGAGCTCCTATGTGGCTGCGGTGTTAGCGGCGGCTGCAGCCAAGCGTTTGGCACAATGTCTCACACCATTTTGCTGGTACAATCTACCGAGAGGCCAGAAGGGCAGGACTTACCTTGACCATGAGTCTGTGAATGAGTGCATGGAAGGTGTTTGTAAAATGTATGAAGAACATCTGAGGAGAATGAATCCCAGCAGCCTCTCCATCGCACATGAGTCAGTCGTTTGATTTTGTTGATGATCTGGCGGATCTCAGCTGTCTTGTTTACCGAGCTGATACACAGATGCGCCAGTTTTATAACTGGTATCAAAGAGAAGATCTACGTGTTCTTCCGTCGACAGGCCCAACAGGCTTGGAAGTCATTGAGTTGGCAGCATTAGAGGCTGGGCCGGGCTTGAAACAGGTGCATACAGTGCTGCATGAACATTTTGTATGATAGCAATCCCGTTTCCATTCTGTTACACTAGAGCCCAGACTGAATGGATGACATGAAACCTCAATGATTCTTTCATTCTGAAACCATTGCCCCTTTGCCCCTTTTCTTTTTTTTTTTAACCAAATATTTTTTTGATAAATACAGTAGAAAGCGTTTTTTTTTTTTTTTTTTTTTTTTTTTTTTTTTTTTTTTTTTTTTTGCCATTTAAGGTTGGTTCTGGTCCTTGAAACTGTTTGCACCTGCTTTATAGCAGTTAGGGCACTAATCCTCCCTGGTGGGAAGGGGGGTAGTAACAAGATTAGTTATGTCCTCCGGGAAAGTCTTAGTGAAAAATAAAGAAATGGTCTGTAGTTGTAAAAAAACAAAAAAATGCATAGTCTACCACCTCAAGCAGATACAAGTTTCACCGGCTGTGGCATCCGTGTCTGAAAGCCACAGTCTCAGCTTCCTCCCTATTCACTTCAAAAGCAAATTTGGTAAATGCATGTATCTTCTAAAAGCAGTTTGATAATACCCTATCAGGATGCAAGCTTATATATTATTGACAATAGTGGTGGTGATCTAGAAAAGTGACATGGGGGAGTGTACCGCAATTTAGAAGATAGAATTAAAGCGCATCCGTAGATCCCATTTCTATGATGCTTAGATGAACTTATATTATTTGCATACCTGAGAGCTAAATAAAAGAAAAAGATCGAGCATGCCAACCCCCTTCTGAGTGTCACATTGATGCTGCACTAAATGTCAACACTTCCTTGCCGGATAAGGAGAGAAATGTCCTGTGCTGCCATCTACTAAATGGATGGTGGAAACCCAGCCATCTAACATATCGACATTAGTTCACTCGTGTATAATATGGGAATGGAGCTCTGTGCTGTGCAGAGACAATGAGAGAAACTGTGAGGGAAATCAGAAAACACAGCAGCCTAAATGGTATATATTGTTATATCAGTGGCTCTCTCAATAATCATGATACTTTAGACCGGACTTTTGCTTTCGCAATTTATGAATGGCACAACAAAATCCCAGACAGGTTAAGTAAATGGTTTCAGATGATATAGCTAGCCCACAGGTGTATTTACTACTTCTATGTTTTATGCTTATGTTTTTTTTTTCTTGTCCACTTTTTTTAAATTTTATTTTAATCACAGGTCATTCACTTGTATCCCAGCCGTAGCCCCCTCCCAATCTCACCCTCCCTTCCTCATCTCCTCCCTGCCCTCTTCCAAGTCCACTGATAGGGAAGGACCTCCTCCCCTTCCATCTGACCCTAGCCTATCAGGTATCTTCAGGACTGGCTGCAATGTCCTTATCTGTGGCCTAGTAAGGCTGCTGTTCCGTCGGAGGGCGGGGGTATCAATGAGCCAGTCACTGAGTTCATGTCACAAATAATCCTCGTCCCCCATACTAGGGAACCCACTTGGATACTGAGCTACCATAGGCTACATCCGAGCAGGGGTTTTAGGTTATATCCATGCATGGTCCTTTGTTGGAGAAACAGTCTCATAGAAGACCCCTGTGCCCCAATATATTTTGCTTATGTTTTATACATGTATTTGTTTGCTTAGAGCAGAAATGTATAGTCAACAAATATAATTACAAAAAAAAAGGATATTTATTTACCATCAATAAAACAGTTGTCATCTTCTTGGGCAACAGTAAAGAAAGAACCATGATGGGGCTGGAGAGATGGTTCAATAGTTAAGAGCACTAGCTGCTCTTCTAGAGGAAGAGCATGTTCAATGTTCAAATCCCAGTATCACACAGCAGCTTACGACTATCTGTAACTCTGCTAGCAGGGTATCTGATGGCCTCCATGGGCCCCAGGCACACACATGGTGCACAGACATGCACGCTGACAAACACCCACACACATAAAATAAAATGTAAGTGAGAATGGACGAGCCATAAGTCCAATTCCTAGTTCAGGCTTTGAAAAATAATTTCCCTGCTTTATTTGTTTCTATAAATCAAACAGGAGATCTAAGAAGGATGGAAAAGCACTCACTTCAGACTTTCACAAGCTGCATTCTTTATGCTCTCTTTCCCTCCCTCTGCACCCTACTTCAGCTGTGGCCTCTTGAAATGCCTGCCAATTGTTAACATATGGAGGTTCTGTCTCACTTTCCACAGTTCTCGAAATGACAGCTAGCGCACAGGTTGCCACTGTGAATGCCAGATGCAAAGACTGGGACTTGAACGTTTGCATTATTCAGACGGGAATCATTGAGCTGAGTGGGAGTTCTTTACCGTTCCAGGCTGGCTTGCTAGCTGTTGCACACTCCATAGAACTGAACGAGTTAAATGACATAAAACACAAGATGGAGTCAAAAAACCTAAACAGAAAAACTGGCGGATGGCAGATAGGAAGAAATTGCTTGCTGCCTATGAAAATCATCATGGTATAAAGGCTGTGCCTGAACACTGCCCTGGTAACCTGGTTTTGAGTCCTGGCTCCGCTATTTACTAGTGTGCACACGCCTGTACTGAGAATTTTGTTTTCTTTAAAAACAGAAACTTGTGAATGTTTTTGATTCAATCCCAGGTGTGGGATATGGGGCTGCTTCAGACTAACCACAGCAGCCGACTATGATTTGCCTTGTGCTCCAGCAGGAGCTTGATTTTGCCAGCTGAAAATAGTTTACATTTGGGATTCGAGGGGCTCTCCAGAGGGTATATAATGCTAGAACCCTGAGGGAATGGGGTGGCGGCTGCCTCTGCCCCCGCCGCCCCTGCCCCCGCCGGTTGCTGTTTGTTGTTTGTCGTTTGCTGGATTGCTGTTTGCCAGTTGAAGATACCCTGACAACGAAGATCAAACTCACCCCAAGGACCTCAATGCCCCTAGTCAGCAGGAAGTATTTTAAATGATATCAACACCCTCTTTCCCATCTGTCCTTCTTTCTCTCCTTCTTAGTGTTGGGGGTTGGAAGGGATAGGGGTGAGTAGAGAGGTAGGAAAAAGTAGCCAAAAGTCTGGCTATCCATGCCCAAATCCATTATCCTTCCTCATGTGCTTCTACAAAGTATAAATAATGGTGATACCTATATAATAATGATTAAAAATACATAGAACAGAACATGGCATCATGTAAGTATGTAAATTTGTACAATGAATTACAAAGAGGTCACACTCTGTCTAAATTGGACATGGGAAGAAAGGAATCAGGGGAAACCATCTCAGACAAATTCACTCTTCTAAAGACCTAATACTACCCCTTGCTCTCGTTGCTATTATCCTAGCATCATCTTGATCCATTACCACTGTATCATCCTGGTGGCTCTGTGACCTGGAAAAGCTGCTCCTCCCTCAGGGGGAGGTGATCAAAGAGCCAACTGCTGAGTTTATGTCAGAACCCACTTGGAGACTGAGCTGCCATGGGCTACATCTGAGCAAGGGTTCTAGGTTATCTTCATGCATGGTCCTTGGTTGGAGTTATCAGTCTCAGAAAAGACCCCTATGCCCAGGTTTTTTGGTTCTGTTGCTCTCCTTGTGGAGCTCTTGTCCCCTCCAGGTCTTTCCATCTCCCCTTCTTTCCTAAGATTCCCTGCATTCTGCCCAAAGTTTGGCTATGAGTCTCAGAATCTGCTTTGATACCCTGTTGCGTAGAGTCATTCAGAGGCCCTCTGTGGTAGGCTCCTGACATGTTCTCTGTTTTCTCCCTTTTCCGATGTCCATCCGTTTATCTTTCTGAATGAGAAATGATCATCTTACCCAGGATCCTCCTCCTTGCTTAGCTTCTTTAGGTGTACAGATTTTAGTATGTTTATCCTATAATTATATGTCTAGTATCTACTTATAGGTGAGTATATATACCACATGTGTTTTCCTGCTTCTGGGATACCTCATTCAGGATGATCTTTTCTAGATCCCACCATTTGCCTGCAAATTTCATGATTTCCTTGTTTTTAATTGCTGAGGAGTCTTCCATTGTGTAAATGTACCACAATTTCTGTATCCATTTCCTCAGTTGAGGGACATCTGGGTTGTTTCCAGGTTCTTGCTATTATGAATAAAGCTGCTACAAACATGTTGAACAAATGTCCTTGTTGTATACTTGAGCATATTTTGGATATATGCCTAGGAGTGATATAGCTGGATCTTGAGGTAGCACTATTCCTACTTGTCTGAGAAAGTGCCATATTGATTTCCAAAGTGGTTGTATAAGTTTACATTCCCACCAGCAATGGAGGAGGATTCCCCTTTCTCCACATCCTCTCCAGCATGTGTTGTCACTTGAGATTTTGATCTTAGCCATTCTGATGGGTGTAAGGTGAAATCTCATGGTTGTTTTGATTTGCATTTCCCTAATGATTAAGGATGTTGAACATTTCTTTAAATGTTTCTCTGCCATTTGATATTCCTCTATTGAGAATTCTCTGTTTAGCTCTGTACCCCATTTTAATTGGATTACTTGATTTGTTGCTTTTTAACTTCTGCATCTGAAATTCTTAATAGTTATGATTATCTCACCAAAGTCCACTTGACTCAAGAGAAGTCCAAACCATTAAGATTCTTAAAAGTTCCTCATTCCCCTGAAGACTATCAAAGCAGATGTTGAGACTTATGGCCAAACTTTGGGCAGAATGCAGGGAATCTTATGAAAGAAGTGGGAAATAGTAAGATCTGGAGAGGGCATGAGGTCCACAAGGAGAGCAACAGAACCAAAAAATTTGAACACAGGGGTCTTTCCTGAGACTCATACTCCAACCAAGTACCATGCATGGAGATAACCTAGAACCCTGCACAGATATAGCCCACAGCAGTTCAGTGTCCTAGTGGATTCCATAGTAATGGGAACAGGGACTGCTTCTGACATGAACTGATTGGCCTGCTCTTTGATCACCTCCCCCTGAGGGGGAAGCAGCCTTACCAGGCCACAGAGGAAGACAATGCAGCCACTCCTGATGAGATCTAACAGACTAGAATCAGAAGGAAGAAAAAGAAACCCTCCCCTACCAGTGGACTTGGGGAGGGGCATGTGTGGAGAAGAGGGAGGAAGGGAAGGATTGGGAGGGGAGGAGGGAGGGAACTAGAGGGGGGATACAAAGTAAATAAAGTGTAATTAAAAATAAAATAAAACAAAAATTTAAAAAAAGTTCCTTATTCCAGTTTTACAAAGGTAACTCAGGCCAGGAGTGAAGACCTTTACTCTGAGCTGGTTATTGGTGTCACCTTTATTCTGAGTGAGTCATTAGTGTCACCTTTATGCTGAGGTAGGAGGGTAACATAGCACACACAGGTACCAGCTCTCTTCCCAATAATGCACACAGTGCCATGTTCCAGCTGCCAACCCCAGGGAGGTCTTCAAGATTAAATCCAGATCATCAGGCTTAGCAGCAAATGCCTTTACCCTCTGAGCCATCACACCAGACAGTTATTCTACATTGTAACCAGAATATCCACTGGCTTTTATTTTGCTTTTCACTGAGGGAGAGGACTGGAATATACATCCAAGTTTCTCTAAAAATGGCAAGCACTTGGATTCCAGAGGGCTCATTGTGATTTCTTAGGAGTGTGCTGATTGCATTTACCCAAGCCATGTGTTCCTGTTCCAGTTGAGCAACATACACCCTGAAAAGCTTCTGCTGTAGGAAAGAGCCAGTAGGGAAATGGATAAAGAGGAGCTCCCTAAGGAAAGCAAGCTGGAATGGCAACCACTGAAATCCCTTCTGTGCAGATCCTAGCACAAAAGTATGGCACCAGGAAAGTCTGAGCCCCAGCCATGTAGAAAAAGAATCTCAATAACTGCACAGACATCATTTAACAGATATATGCAAGTTTGTGGTGCCAGGAGCAATAAGGGCCATCTGAAATCGTTCCTTTTCCTGAAGAGTTTGAGCTGAGCCTAGTGGGTATTTTAGGCAACACTGTAATTATAATGATGGTCGCTATTATGTGCAGGTGTTCCACATTCCTTATTTCTCAGTCTCACAACGACCCTGTAATAAAGGTGGTATGATTGTTCCACATGCAGTAGATGTAAAAACCAAGTCTTGGAGAAATTAAAGGTATTTAAAATTACATTGCCTAAGGAAAGACAGCTGGAAATTGCTAAGCGCCAGACTGCAGACTTAAAACTCTGGAGGCTGTGGGCTCTTTCCACTTACCTCATGCTGACTCTTTAGATGTCTCTCTTCATCCATTCCCACATGTACCCCCGAGAATGGGGCTTCCAATAGAAGCAGGGATTATAGCTTCAACCAGAGAGTCTGTTTAACAAGGTCTAAGGCAGATGTTCTCAGCCTGTGTGTCGACGACCCTTCAAATGACCCTTTTACGATCCTGTATATCTGATATTGACATCACAGTTCATAACAGGAGCAAAACTATAGTTATGAAATAGTCACAAAAATAATGCTATGGTTGGGTCGTCACAACATGAGGGACTGTATTGAAAGGTCACAGAAATAGGAAGGTTGAGAACCACTGCTCTGAGGATATTTCCTCTTCCAAGGAAGATGTTTTCACATGTGTATTGAAGTTCCCTGAAAAAGTTCTACAGACTGACTGATTAAAACTTCGTGACCACGGAGAGTTGAAGTTGCTGCCTATCCAAAGCTAAAATTATCTTGGGCCATCTCTAATCCCCTTCATAGACATTTCTCACCAGCCTCTGTACCCAACCTAGAAACCTTTGGTGTGTTAGGTAAATTCTCTGCAATGTATTAAATTGCCAAGCCGCTACCTTCCACCATGCCAAAGCGTAACAATGTCACCAGAAGGTATCAGACCTAGAGCAGAGACTTCTGCTTAGCTGTAACCCACCTACCCGACAGACATTCTCACCAGCGTGTTTGCTTAATATGCTGATTTATATTTTTGTTCTGTGGCTTTAAAATTTTATGTGACCACTTCTACAGTAGGATATATCATTCAGGACAGCCTAACTTCAAGTTCCAGGCCATTGTCACTCATGTTTGGCTTAAAATAAACTATTACTCCTTTCTAACTAAAAGCTGTGTTTTTAAGTTTTTATTCATTCCTTGATAATTTCACACACACACACACAATATATTTTGACTATCTTCAGCCTCCTTTTCCCCTTCCAAGTCCTCTTGGATTCCCCTCATGCCTCCTCCTCCTCATTTCAGTTCTTTATTTTTCTTTAATAACCCATTAAGTTCTTTTAGTAGAGAACTGTATTTTCCATTGACAGGTTTGGTGACTCAGCAGGGGGCCCCTGGGATGATCCCCATTCTCTGGAGTCCCTCAGATTAGTGCCGGGGAGCAGTACAGGTCTTTTTTGACCAATCATTCATGTAGCCTCCTTGGTAGATGATGACTGGTTCTTCCTGGGACCAGGGCATTGTCTTTGTTTGGTTGGTAGTGTTTTGGTTTACTCTGAGCTGGTTACTGGGTAACAGCTCACTTATTTCAAGGTCTTCACGTGACAGCATGTGTTGGAAGCTTTGCTTGCTAACATCGAGCCTTTTCTACTGCCACTCCTCGAGTACCTCATGCCTCCCTATTTATTCCAAGCTTGGCCCTTTAGAAATTCTATGAGCACATTCTCATAAAGATTCCAAATATAGGAGACATTTGTTCCTCCAGCCCGAGGGTCTCCATAAGATGTACAACAGCCTGGCAGAGAAACCCCAACCCAACACACCTTACTCCTGGGTTAGAAGGAACTATATTGGCCCAGCCAGAAAGGTGCCCACAAGGGGCGGTCACCCAGTGTCTTACCCCTGATCACATTCCCAGAAGTGTACAGGATAAACCTGAGACCTGGTGGAAGGGACTGAGCTTGGGGTCACTGCCCCCATAAGCACCACATACATCTTATTCAGAACACAAATTCCTCCAGCTAGCATAGAAGGTTGCAATTTTTAGGAAAAAAAAAAAAAATAGGCGGGCACTAACATGAGAAACAGGAATTTAAGGAAAGTGGGAGTGTTCACAGAAAAACCACCATTTGAAAATTGGTTTTGTTTCATAATCACAATGATTCCTTTGAAAGTATTTCAAAAATTGGGCAATGTTTGATGTTCTCATTGTGGTTTTGTTTTGGTTTGTGTGTGACCTGTATACTAAACTGGAAATGCAGGGCTACATAACAAAAGATGATTCTTGGCCAGCCTATGTTAATGAGAGTTTAAAAGCATACAAGAGAGAAAATAAAATTGCTAAATTATAAAAAAAAAAAATGAGAGCTTTAAAAATTAGGAGTTTAAAAAAGATAGAAGTTAAAGTGCTGTCGAGATAAGCCAGTGGATGAAGACATTTGCCTTTAAACTACCAACCCGAGTTCTACCCCCACGACCCACAGGGTAGAAGAGAACACACCCCTGCAAACTGTCCCCTGACTGCTACATGCGCACACTGTCACACACACAGGACAGAGGGCAACTTGCGGTATTTGGTTCTCTCCTTCCACCATTTAGTGAACTTTTCCTACAAGCGCTCTCTCTCTGTGATATTTGAAAAGAATTATTTACTAACTATTTATATATGTATGTGTGTGTGCTTACATGAGTTTATAGGCATATTTATCTGCTCTATAGTATTCCATTGTCTAGCCACAACATATTTTCCTTTTTTTAACCAGTCTGCTGACAGATTCCTAAATTTTCCCAAATCTTGAAATTATGCAAATTAAAACAGAATAGTGTATCAGCTCTGTGAGTGTTTTAAACTATGATTTTCATTCTCTTAATACTTATTTCTAATTTAATTACATTGGAATTAAAAAAAAAAAAAAAACATGGTCACAGGCTACTGATTACGCCCAAATTTGATGAGGCTTTGTTACTCTTATGTGAGCAGATGCTTGTTTTATTCATTTTTAAAGATGTATTTATTTGTAGTTACTGTGCATGGATGTTTTGTCTGGATGCATGTTTGTGCTTTGCATAAGCCAAAAGGAGTTGGAGGCTCTGGAACTGGAGTCACAGACAGTTATCAGCTGCCATGTGGCTCCAGAAACTTAATCTGGATCTCCTGAAAGTACAACAAATGCTTTTAACCGTTTATAGCCATCTCTCCAGTCTCATAATCAACTTTTGAAATAATCCTTAAGTATTTTATTTAAAGAAACCTTTCATATTTCACGGGTACAGAACTTTCTCTCAACCTTTCAGAATGTCAGGAAGACAGGAAATTGCAGGCTTGGGGCTGGGAAGATGGCTCAGAGGGGAAAGGCACTTGCTGCCAAGCTGCTGGTCTAGCTTTGATCCCTAAAACCCACACGATGGAAGGAAAGAACCAAGTGAGTTCTCCTCTAGTGTCCACATGCGTGTGTGTGTGTGTGTGTGTGTGTGTGTGCACTATGACATAAGCACACACACACATAAATAAATAAGTGCAAGAAAATTATCACTTAGGGGTCAAATCTGTCCCATTTCCTGTTTTTACAGTTTCATCTGGACACAATTCTGTTCATCCAGTTATCTTATCATTCATCAATAAAGAAAAAATTACCATGCTTTTATTAAATAAAGGTTTTTATAATTATGGTTCAAATTTTTCATCATTTCTTAACTTCATGCCCATTAAATCATGTTCCTCACAGTGGTATGAAAATAAATCTCTTACTATAATTGTCAATGTATCTTTTACTTCTGCCCAATCTTGGTTCATCAATGTCCAGGACCTACTGCCATCCAGCCCCACTGCGCTAGAGAATTCTTTAAACATTAGCATCATTCCTGGTAGCTGCAGTTTCCAGGAAACAAATGTCAAGCCTTCAGAATGCTCCTTTGACATGAGGAACACATTCAGCACCTGATAGCTGTCAGGGGAAGATACATGTCCACACTGTGGAGGCAAGCTGCCCCTCCACTCTGCAAGTCCTAATTCTCTCTGGCCCTCGTAGAATTCTGACCCCTGGGGGAAAAAACACAGAGGGAAGGAAAGAGAGAGAGCATGAGTTGGAAGCATAGGATTATGGGGAAAGAACTAAAGCCAATGTATATCAGGAATGTTCCATGAAGCACAGCAGGCACAACTGGAGAGGGAATCAGCAGGATAGTTTGTTGGAAAATAAATTAACAGTTAGAGAGACTAGCTACATTTTGCTTACCACTGAACTTTCTGAGAAACAAGAGACAAGCAGGAACTAGGAAACATGGCCAGTCCCTCCACAAACGTTTTTGCCAACTGAGGACATCAGCAATGACCCACATAAGACTGTGGACATGACAGATGCCTTAACTAGCATTACCTAAGCATTACTTCAAGCAATGCAGACTTGAAGCCAAGAGAAACAGGCATAGATTGGAACATTATTACACATCAAGTAAACACGTGTATAGCAGAGCCTAGGTGCCAGGCTTTTCAAGAAAATCACTTTCTTCATCTAGCTTAGATCTCGCCAAAGTTCCCACTCCCAGTGACTAAATTTTAGCTACCCAGCTAGTAACTGAGTTCCACAAGGAGGTCCTATAAAAGTAACTTTTATTCACTTGATGTAATTGTTGTCTTGGAGGTTTATTGCCTCTGTCTGCTAACCTAGGCCTAATCTTGGAAACGTTAGCCTTCATACAATCTAATCTAGGCCTAGAATGTTTTCAGCCTCTGAAACTTACAGCTGAATAAGCTCACCCTTTCTAGTTCTCTCTCCCAGCTGACTTATTCAAGCTGACTTTTCTTTTGGTATCTGGATTGCTCTGCTTGGCCTCAAACTAACTTCAGCGATCTGTTCTAATCTACTGGCTCCTTCTCATTCTCTGTCTTGTTCTGTCTTCACCTGTGTCTCACTTGCTTTCATCTTCAACCTGTCTCTCTAAAACTCTCCCGATAAAAATGCCTTCTCTCTCTCTAATTCTCTGTGTTCCTCCCTTAAGTAGCTTCCCTTTCCTCTCTCTTCTCATGAGAGTTGGGCATATCAATTCTGTCAATCTTTCTCTGATTCGTTGTTTTGTCTGCCCCTCAATTAGACATCACTTTCAAACGTTGGTACTTCCTTCGACAAGCTAACTTTACTTTCATTGTTTGGGACTAAAAGTGTACTAAAGGCATGTCTTATCCAGCCAGAGGGATTAAAGGTGCGTGGCATCTCTGCATTCCAGCCGGATCACGTAGACCTAGGTCTTTTGATGTAATCCCTTGCCACAGCAGCCATGTTCTGAATAAAAATTCCTCTACAAGGTTTAGTTTATCAAACTGGTACTCCTCTGTATTTTTTGCTGCTTTCTCAGACCTAACAGGGGGATTAAACTGGGACACAGATATCCATGAAGCAAAGCATGGCAGCACAGTCATTCTGGGAAAGATGCAAGGTGTGATAGTGGTAATAACCAAGGAGAAGACAGCCCATTAAGTGTTAGAAACAAACTTTTAACTCAGCTCATTCTAATTCTATCCCTTCCTATCATGCCATTTTCTGAATACTCACAGTTATGCAGCCTTGAATAGGTCTTTAGAAAGAATACATTATTTTTGCCTGTATGTGGAAAGATGGGTAGGATTTACATGGCACAGAAGGAGTGGGAGTCGTTTCAGACAGGAAGACTGCAGAAGCAGAGGTTTTGCTCAGGAGGTGTGTCTGGGACAATGGGCCATATGGTTTACATGACCATAAGACACAGGGAGCAAAGAAGAGTCAGGCTGGGAACATGAAGTAAAGGCTGACCAGATGGTCCTGACATGGCAGCACAACCAAAATGGGGTTTTCTCACCAAGGAGAGCAGCTACTGGGGCTGTGGCGAGAGGTCCATACACAACTATGCTACAGTCAGTTTAGCCGTCAGTGTGCAGCGGAAGGAGGAGCAGGCCATCTGGAGGCACAGACACTTGGGGGTTGAGGTAAGCAGCCATCAATATTCACAGACGATGGATGGGTAGACACACAAGTCCAGAGGGAAAGTAAAGTCAGATTCTTAGGACAGCAGAAATGCTGATGGATAATAAAATACATTCATTTGCCCACAAAATGAAGGAAATTGCTGTATACTATAACATGAATGAATTTTAAAACATGATGAGATAAGCCATTCTTAAAGGGTCAAATGTGTAATTCCATTTAGATAAGACACTTCAAGAGGTCAATGTCATAGTGATATTAGGGGTGGGGTGAGGAATTAAATTTTAATGAACACAGGGGTGCAGCTTGTGAGAAGAAAACTTTCCAGAGATGGAGAGTGAGGATGGCTGCACAGTAGCATACATATAATTAACATCACTGATCTGCATTAAAAAATGACTAAAATGGTAAGATTTTGTTCCATAACTATATCACAATTTAAAAATATGATTACAAAATTATGTATTCAAACTAGAAACTGATACATTTATATATATATATATACACATATATACATATATACACATATATACATATATACATATATACATTATGTTTGCCTGTATATGGAAAGATGAGTAGGATTTACATGGCACAGATGGAGTGGGAGTCGTTTCAGACAGGAAGACTGCAGAAGCAGAGGTTTTGCTCAGGAGGTGTGTCTGAGACAATGGGCCATGTGGTTGACATATATATATATATATATATATATATATATATATATATATATACATTTGTAATGTTACTTTATTACTTGCTGGAATAATGAAGTTGTGGATGACCTCACTCTACATGTTTGTTGATATGAAGTAATATAAAATCTTTAAAGGGAATAAATGAGAAAAGGTTTTAAATAGACTCTTCTAGTGCGATGATTCAGTGGGCAAAAGGTGTCTGACACCAAGCCTGACACTTTGAGTTCAATCTCCAGGACCCACGTGGTGGAGAGAGAGAAGCAACCCCTGAGAGTAGCCTTTGACTTTCACATGTACCACAGCATGCAGCCTGTGAGCACACACACAGACATGCACACACACACTCACAATTTATTTATCTAATAAGTAAACTGTATCATTTATAATACCAAAGAAGAAGTAGCCCAATCAGTTGATGAATGCATAAATAAAATTCAGAATGTCTACTCATTTGAAATTAATAATCCCTAAAGGAATGTCTGTGGCATCACTCTTCTTTCCAATCAATTTTGCTGAGAACTAAAAACTTCTCTAAAAAGTAATGTTGAAGTGAGTTAGCACAGTCTGGGAAGTGCAGCTGTCTCCCCTCACCAAAGAAGCTACTTCCTATTACAGATAGAGACCACTACAGAGACCTAAAAATGGCTAAAATGCAGAGAATAAATGTCAGTGGGACATTTAATCCGAACTGATACATCTGCATCAGGACCCTTACAGCCAAGGCTCAAGGAACACCAAAGATGAGCAGGCAGAAAGATTATAAAAGCCAGAGGACCGGAATGTCTAGTGTCCACTAGACATGATAAGGAAAATGTATCCATGAACTCTCAACAATGGTGTAACACCACCAGTTGACATACCAATATGGAAAGAGAAATTCCACATGGTCCTACCTCTACATAGAGTGATGAGTAGTCAATGCCTACTGAGTGAGGAAGAACTAGTTCCCTCCAAGGATGAGTTTAACAGTCTGTCCAACCCCCAAATGATCAAGCATGGGCATCTGTACATACAGGCAAGGCTCAGTAGATTGGTGTGTGTGTGTGTGTGTGTGTGTGTGTGTGTGTGTGTGTGTAAGACATTAATAATTAAAGAAGAAGGGGTCATGAATGTTGGAGCGAGGTTGTACATGTGAGGAACAGGAATGGGGAGTCAGGAGGGGAATGTGGCAGTGATATATAGATTCAGTATTTATATATGATGTTCTCAAAAAAATTAAAGTAAATTTAAAAATAAAAATAAAATAGAAATGTTTATTACAATCGAGGGAGGAGGAGTAATGGCTGGAAAGAGAAAAATTAGAGCTAACGCTTCGTTAGTCACTGTCCTAGTCATAACAGGCTACAATACCAGAGACACTGTAGATGGGTGGCTTAAGCGACAGATATCACGTCTCCTTGTTTGGGGAAGTGGCAGATTGAGGAGCCAACTGCTATAGCTGCTGGCTTGCAGATGCCTCCCCTTCCCATTGTACCCTAGTAAAGAGGGGAAGCTCAGCGCTGGAAAGATTGCTCAGTGGTCAAGAGCTCTGGCTACTCTCCCAAAAGACCTTGCTTCGATTCCCAGCATCCACATGGCAGTTCACAACCACATGGAACTCCAGTTCCAAGAAATCCAACATCCTCTTCTGAACTCCTGGGGTATCAGCCATGCACGTGGTACACAAACATGCATTCAGGCCCCATACACATAAAATAAAATATTGAATTATTTAAAGAAGTGAACTCGAGTGCCTGCTTCTCTTATAAAGCCCCTAATTTTATAATGGGCTTTACACTATCATAATCTCATCTAAACAAAAAAAAATCTTTCCCAAAGGTCCCAGTCCCTAATACCATCACACTGAGAAGTCAGGCTTCAACACTGGAGTTTGCAGAGGCTGGTAGTGAGAATGATTTATTCCATATATTACTACTACACCATTAGAAATACAAGCTACAATGTGAATGAACCTTGTCAATATTGCACTAAGAGAAAAGAGCCATATATAGAAGACCATGTGATAAGTGATTCCACTTCTATGAACCATCTAAGATAGGCAAGTCCACTGAGGAAGATGGCAAAGAGTGATTGTCAGGACCCAGGGACAAGGAGGGGCAGGGAGGGACTCCTTACTGGGTACTGGATTGCCTTATTTGATAAAAAGTTGTCCTCAGGCTAGACAGATAGCTCAACGGTTAACAACATTGGCTGCTCTTCTAGAAGACCAGGGTTCAATTCCCAGCACCCACATGGCAGCTTACAACTATCTGTAACTCCAGTTCCAATCTAGTAGACATCCTCACAAAGACATAGATGCAAGCACAGCACCATTTAATGCTCAAACAATAAAAAACAAATGAGCTGTCTTTAAAAAAGGTTTTTTAATTCCTTATATAACAGGGTGGGGCACACATGCCATAGTGCACGCGCAGAGGTCAGAGGACAACTTTGTGGAGTTGATTCTCTCCTTCCACCTTACTTGAGTTCTGGGGATGGGACTATGTTTAGTCAGGCCTGTGGAACCAGCACCTTTTACCTTAGTCTAGACCATCTCACTGTCCTCTTAACAATTTCAAAGCTCATAATACAAGTAACATATAACACATTTTCAAGCTTATATGTATGCACACCAGTAATAAATAAATAAGACATTCTTAAAAATTAAAATTTTCTCTCAGGTTAAAAAAATAGAGCAAGTTCTATAGGTTTTTACCACAATAAAATACTATTACTCTTCTTTTTTAAAAGTGCTACTCTGCAAATGTGCCCAAGAAGATGAACTTTAATTGCAAATTTGAGATAATAAGTAGAAAGGAAAAGTTGTGTTTCTTGCCACAGGCAATAGATAAACTGCTTCATTCATATCTTGAAATATTAAGCAAGAGTACATGAATGAGTGTTGTTGCAACTTTATTCACAGCAGCCTAACTTAGAAATGACTAAATATAATCAACTTACTTTAAAAAATAACAACAAATAAGGTATATCTAGTCACTGCCTCCACTTACAGCCATCACACCAATCCTTGTGTCCCCACCCATGGAGAAGCACTTTGAAGGACTTCTGACAATAGATACGATGATCTCCGCCTGTGGGCCCAAGCTCCTCTATTGTCTCCTTCAGGAAAAAAGCCATCACTCAGCCCTGTGTCAGCCCTAGAGGAGCACACACTGACTGCTCTGTACTCCACTGTACTGAAGAGAACAGGCCTGAGAGGAGGCCTATGTAGAAATGGGACCACTGAAGCATAGGGTTCTGGAGCTCTGGGTTTCCAGGGATCTAGAGAGCTATTCACCAGTGTGGAGGTCATGGACAGAGGAAAGCAAAAATGAGACTCTCAAAATTGTGGAACACAGCAGATTCAGAGCTATAGGTGGTACCAGATTTAATTAGCTATGGCCCATTGCTTACGGGATCTCGCAATGTCAGCTATACGACTTGGACTCTCAGCATTTTGTCCCTGTACAAGCCAAAGAACTTAGTGTGGTCTCTCTGGGTGACTGAGTTTATAGGTTGGCTTAGGAGGCAGAACAGCAGAGCTGGGCATTAACAGCTGCTCAATAATGCTACCAGTTGTGCTCCATTAAAGACCCCTGAGGAGAATTCTGAAAGCGGGGTCCCATGTGATTGCTGGTGGTTGCAGCAGTTTTCCTCCTGGAAGTAGCTGTGTTTCCGCCACTACTCAAGTCATCAGCTTTTCACCTTCTCTTATTCCCTGGGTAAAGGTAGCTGCGGCTGACTTTATATGGAACAGTACCCTCTCAGCTCCTTGCTTTCTGTGAGCCCTCTTCTTATTCATGAACGTCTTTGGATCTGAAGCTTTCCTCCAACAAAGACAAGTAAGAAAACTGTGCATCAGTTGTGGCTGTGGTTGGCTAATTTCTCCATCAACACACTGCTCGTCCCAAGTTCTGAACAGTGAGGGGAAAGCTTCGGATACCCACATCCCTCTTGTAGATGTATGTATTTGCAAAGTCAATGATCAATGAAGCAGATTGTTGTCACTATATGATTATAACGATTGTAATGCATATTGTACCTCCCTGAATTTTCTTTCACATCTTAAACTTTCAGAGATAGAACATCACTTCTTTGACATTATATAATTTCAGTTCTGACATCTATAGTAACCCTGCTTCCATTTGTTATACTACATTTTATAATGAGATTTCATTTTATTTCTTCTGATTTACATTTTTTGGTTTTAAAATCAGACATTAATTCATTAAGTGGTCTCTTTCTGTATTAGTTACTTTTCTGTTGCTGTGATAAAACACCTTGACCAAGGCAAGTTATAGAATAGAGAGTTTAATTTAGCTTATGGTTCCAGAGGGCTAGCATCCATAATGGCAGAACAACAGCAAGCAGCAGGCTTGGCTCCAGGAACAGAAAACTGAGAGTTCACATCCTGAACTACAAACACAAAGCAGAGAGAGAGAGACAGAGAGAACTTTAAACTCTCAAAGCACTCTTCCAGTGGCATACTTCTTCCCAGCCACCTCCTAACTCTCCCCAAACTGCAACACCAACTGAGGACCAAGTGTTTAAATGCCCAAAACTATAGGGAGGGAGGCATTTCTCATTCAAACCCCCATAACTACATTAGAAAATGTAACGGTACAGAATCATGCCGTGGGACTACATGTAGCCGTGCTACTCACAGAGCTAAGACAGGTGGAACCTAAGTTCACTGCTAACATAGGGTATATAACACATTTTGTGTCAGCCTGTACTACATAGACAGATACTGTCTCAAAAGACAAACATGAATGAATGAATTTTAATGCTATAAATTTCATATTGTTAATATATTTAAATATCAAAATATACCCATTTCTTTCTTAAGTTCAATTTAAGTTCCTCCTGTGGCGGTCTTTTGTAGGGGGTCTTATAACTGATAAATTTTCTCAGCCTTGATGTTAGCATTTCTCTCAGTCTCCAATGAAAATTTATTTCTATAAGCATATTTCTTTGAACACTTAAAGATATTTATTTCCATCTCCTGGTCTTCATTGTTTTACCATGAGAAATCTATTTTAAAATAAATTAACAAACTTGCTTTTCCTTTTAGTTGTACCTTGGATTAAACTTAGATTTTCTTTCTTTCTGTTTTTCTTTCCTTCTCTTGCGCCTTTTCTTTCATCCTTTAAGCTCTTCTGTAACCCAGGCAAGAGTCAGATATGATGCAGAGCCAAGAATGACCTTGAATCCTCTTGCCTCTAGCTCCTAAGGACTTGGAAGCAGATCATGCTGAGCATGCCTTTGAAGGTTACATCATATCTCTGGCCCCTTTCTTCCATGTTCTTTCTGCTTCTTGATCCCTATAAGAGGAGATCTTTTCCTCACAAAGTGGTCCCTACCATAATGTTCTGTCTCACTGTGGCCCAGGAACACTGGTACCAAACAAATGACTACAAACTGAGACCTCTGAGATGATGTGCTAAATCATAGTTTTCTTCCTTTAATTTGATTCTCTTAAGTGTTTTGTTACAGCAGCAGAAAGTCAATGCAAGCATTTAAACAAATGCATCAAGCTTAAACATTTGCATCAAGCTTATTATGTAGTGAGTTGCTAGTATAAAGAAGGCAATGCAGTCACTGAGACTGAGTCATTTCCCAAAACACACAGCTGCACAATTCAAAAGTATATGTCCAGTAGTTTAGATGGCCAGTTATGGTGCACAGACACTGTGATGTGTTTATTTAGGTGTTTCACAGGTAATAATGCATGTCTGTACAGTAGGTGACCACATGATGTGCAGAACTATTCAGATCAGAACTTTGTTATTGTTGACTTTATTCCTAGTTACATAAAAGTTTTCTGTCTTAAATGACCTTATATAGATAAATGGATGAAAAAAGAAGCTTTAATTTAGCCATGGACATCAAATTTCCTTCCCTTGAGACTTGGTTTGGAGCACAGTAAACACATTAGAACATCAGACTTTCTATGAGTCAAGAGCAATGTATCAATTTCACTTTATTTCTCATAGTCACAATAGTTACTTGGAGCCAGTAATAAGAGAAGCTCCTGGAAAAGCACAATGCAAATGTCCTCCCTAATTATTGATAGTGAATTTTATTAGCACTTTTCTAGCGATAATGCAGAAGCCTAAGCATTTTAATTAAAAATCATTTTGAGCTCTTTTGTGCCATCTGCTTTCCAGTACATTTCATCCCTAGGCCTTTGTGTGGAAAGGTTACCATCAGAATGGAAATCAAATGTGAGAACTGAATAGAGACACAGGTGAACTGGAAATGGAATAAGTAGGCTCTAGTCCCTGAACAGGATTAGACTAATTAGACTTTTGAACTCAGCATAACTATCCCCTAAGTTGCATATTAATGTAGGACTTCACTGTATATTGATAAGGTTACTCTGATTCTAAGGATGAGCTGCTGGGTGTGTTCCTGGAGGCTCAGTTGTGCAGAATACCTTAGAGCAATTTTGTATTGAAATGTAATAATAGCCTACACACCATCCTTCCTGTGTATAGAGGTTGGAAGCTGGTCCATCTAAATTACCATTTTAAACTTTCTGATATCTACCTTTTAGAACTGTGTCAAAAATAGGTAGGGCTTATCTGGAGTTCAGACTAAATTAAGAAATTAAACACAACTCCTTGCATTAGTGTGGCAACTCATTGATTAAGAGGCCCCCCGCATCAAATAGTCCTCAGGGTTAGCAACAGGCCCCTAGAAGCAGTTATGAAAACTGCTTCTCAGAAGAGCTTTGACAGTTATACCATCTCAGGAGAGGAATCAGGAAGGATCAGAGAACCCACAGGTGGCCATATGGAAGGGAGAAGAAAGTCAGTGAAGAATGAGAGACACATTTGCCTGACAAGCTTAGAGCCGAGGGAATCTGCAGCTCTCTAAAGCTGAACCTTCATCCAGACACAGCAGGTTCACCAGGTGACCTGAGAGGGAGTCAGAAAGTCGAAGCTCAGGCAGGAAAAAAAAAAAAAACTATTTAGATATTATTTTCTTTTTTGTAGCTTTCAGTGAGACATTTTCCTCCCAAGACCATCTAGATTTGAAGACAGTGGTGGCTAGCTGACTTTGAATCCTTTACCTTATTCTCTCCCACACCACAAAGGGAAATCAACAATGGAGGCAAAACCATAGGAAAGTTGGTTCTTCAGCATTGCCAGGAGACATAATATTGTTATAGTCAAGTTATCTGTAGAGAAGATGAAAAATATGTAATGCAACTACCATTATTTGTCTGCCGTTGCAGTACTGAAGGATATGGGGGGGGGGAGGAACGGGGTGTGGGATGGTCTGGACCTGAACTTTGCCTCCCTTTTCACATCTTCAACCCAGAACCAGAAAGTCTTCAAGTTTGTCCTCTCTCCAGGAAGGAATTCCTTTCATCTCAGCTGTTTCCTTCAGCCATTCATACTCATGGTAAAGTCCAAGTTGAAGAAACATGTGAGAAAGAAACAATCAGTAGGAAGTGAAACACAACCACAGTTATCTTTAGTAATATTATGTTCTTTACATAAAATATTAAGCATCTAAGGAAATGTGTTAAGTGCTTAATCAGGTTCTAGAGGAGCTCAGAAGAGTCAAAGGGACAACCTGAACCCTGTTGGTAACAATGGAAATTAGCCCAGCCACTATGGACGTAAGTATGGAAGCTCTTCAACATAGTAAACCTAGAACCATCAGGTGGTCCTGCTGCACTACTCCTGGGAATAGCCACTCAGGGAATGGAAGTCAGCCTACAGTAGAGAGACACCTGCAGCTCACATTGGTGGAAGAAGTATTTATAATAGCTAATGTGTAGAATCAACCTAGATGTCCACCACCAGGTGAATGAATGAATAGTGAAAATGTGGCCTATACACACAATGGAGTATTATTCTGTTATAGTGGAATGAAACCATGACATTCACAGGACAATGGATGGAACTGGAAAATCACCACATCACACAAGATAAGCCAGCTGCAGGAAAACAAACAGTACCTGTTTTCTCTTATATGCAAATCTAGATTTTTTATTAAAGCATGAAATAAAAGGAACTATTTGGGAAGCTGAAAAAGACAAGTATAAAAGAGAAGGATGAACAAGAGAAAGTAGGAGAGAGTGAATGATCCAAGTAATATATATGTATATATATATCATTATTTGGTAAAAATAAATATATACTAATAAAAATATTTAAAATACAAATAAATGTGACAGGAAAGAAACAGTTTTAGAATCTTAGATAGTTCAGGAAGGTAACATGAAGTCTAGGGATTCAATCCAGGTTTTGGAAGTTACTCAAAGCAGCAAAAAAAATGGGAACTAGAATTCCAGAGAGGGGGTAGGAAGACAAGAAAGAGCATGGCACTCTGAGGTATCCCAGCCTTCAGCTGAGATGAAGCAAAGAGTTGGTTTAGGGGAAGAGTGCAAGACAGGATGAGATAAGGCCAGTCATATTATCATAAACTTTGAAGGTCAACAACGCGTCATCATAAATGTTGCCTTTCATATCTTCAAAAGCTCAAATTGGCAGGCAATTCCTGTATCCCCATTGTACATTTGAGATAAAGATGCTCCAAGAGAGTAAGTGCTTATTGCCAATAACCAGTTAGTTGCAAATTTTGTTGCCATCAAATCTGAATCTTCACACAGATAAAATTAACTTAGAGTTGATGAGCAAGTTAGTGTCCACGTATCAGACATTTTCAGCCTCATCCCACACACTGAGTTAATCTCAGGTCAGCGTAAACTCTTTGTGCAGTTTGAACTTTCACGTGTCATAGGCACAAGAGACAGCATTATTATCAACAGTTGAAGGTAAACTGAATCTCCCCTCCACCTGCACGTGGATATAAAGTGAGGACATGACCACTGAGGAAGGGGAAAGAGAGAGCGAGCACAAAGAGGTGAGAGGGGGCTGAGAGCAAACAGTGAATGTTTGGACCAGCAAAAGAAAGCGCTTGACTTGGGAGAGATGCTGGGCATCTGAGTGAAGGGCACAGTGCTCCAAGGGAGGCCAACTAACACAAACACTTCCTCAGCCTCTCACCGTGCCGGCAAACAGCATCAGGATGATGAGACTCTCAACACGATGCTCATTCCCTGCTTAATATCTCCACTTAGAAACCTCAGATAGACCTCGGTGTCCTTGAAATGATAGCATTCTAAACTTCTCTTAACCTAATTATAGTCAGTGCACTGCAATTAGGCTAAGAGAATCCTCTTTCTATTGTAATCAGTCTCAAGCCTGGAGATGTAGATTTTTTTATTCACTTACTTTTTTTTTTTTTTTTTTTTTTTTTTTTTTTTTTTTTGCTTTTCAGTATCTATTTTTAGCCTTTGTCTCTGAAACTTGCTTCAGAAAATGGAGCAAAGCTCTCAAGTGACTCCATATTTTAATGGCTAATGGTTCTTTTCCTTTAAAAAAAAAAAAGCCTAGTCATTTTCATTATGCAATCATAGCTTTCAGAGTAAACCCTCGTTTTCACATACCAATGGATTCAAGACAATGAACGAAGCGTCAGTAGTTTTTAACAAATACTCAGAATGGGGTGCTCCACGACGAGCTATCCTGTGCCTGGGTGTTTATGTGAAGGCAGGGCCTCTCCAGGAACTCCCTCTAGCTCTCACACTCCACTCAGGTTACTTTCATCGGGGTTTGAAGCTCAGGCTGCTTAGCAGTTGCCTGTCTCTGTTTTTGTTGCTTGATTGGTTGGCTGGTTGGGTTTTGTCAGTTTTTGTTTTTGTTTTGTTGACTGGGCACTAAGTCACAAAATGAGACCCTTTCCAGCTCGAGTACCTGGAAGATTTTGTCTGCCTACAAGTATATCCCTGCACATAATTACTCTTAGGTTTTTGTTGTTGTTTAACTTGTGAACACTTTACTCGATTGCTATACCTTAATATTTTTAAACACTGCCACCTACCTGCACACACAGATGATTCCCAAAGCACAACAAACAAGAGAATGTTTTCCATATCTTAGAATCCTTGAACACTTTTTTCTATCTTAAGAACTAAGATGCCAGCCTCCCAGAAAAGCTTCTATAAGTATCCCTAGAGGGATAAATGCTTCCCTGTCTATGTTCTAACTATAGTTTACTTTTTTTGTTTTTTTTTTTTACATGGAGTGGCGTGTGTGTGTGTGTGTGTGTGTGTGTGTGTGTGTGTGTGTGTGTGTG
>NW_026596046.1:27809534-27822143 GCF_907164565.1 Psammomys obesus
GTGTGTGTGTGTGTGTGTGTGTGTGTGTGTGTGTGTGTGTGTGTGTGTAAACAACTCATAAGACTATGTATGATCTCTCTTTCTACTATGTCGGTCTCAGGAATCCAACTCAGTTCATCAAGGCCGACAGCAAGCACCTTTACTCTCTGAGCCATCTTACCAAGCCCCTAACCACACTTCACATACAGCAGTCCCGCTTTAGCCACAGTTCCGCAGTGTTAGTTGACCAAGTTCCACCACAATCTGAAAACATGAATGAAAATTTCAGGAAAAAAAAAAGTCATTCACTAATTTTAAACTGTGTGTTCTTTCAAACACTGTGACAAATCTGACAGTGTAGCATTTTTGTCACAGCCAGGAGTAAAACATCACTGTGTCTAGCACATTCACTCTGCATACACCCAGCCTTTTGTTTGGGAGGCTTTTGTTAGTAGCTATCTAATACCTACTGAGTATTAGCATACAAATATAATATGGCCTATCAAGGTATCACTGTGTGTGTGTGTGTGTGTGTGTGTGTGTGTGTGTGTGTTCAAGTAACCCTGTCTTACTTAGTAACAGTGCCCCAACCCAGTGCAAGGATGGTAATGCTGCTAGTTCAGTTCTGCTGACCTGCTCTTATAAAGTGTTTCTTTTCAGTGAAAAGGTGAAAAATCTAATAAAATATGTTGAAAGGCAGGGGTATTTATATAATTTTATTCAGTCTATTATAATTGTCTTTTATTGTTGCTGTTAACTGCACCTATGCATAATTCGCACATGAAACATTGCATAGTTTTATTATTGCTGCAGCTTACCTGTTTCTTTACCTAGTTCACATAACAAACATTATATAGATACGCATGTTTAGACTTTCGTACCATCCAATTTCTTGCATCCGTGGGACTCTTAGACCATATCCCCTGTGGTGAAGACTAATGTAAAATTGCCTTGAGGGCAATTTCCCCCCTGGATTCTAACTGTTTGCATGTCTGCGTTGAGGAGCACTGATGTGCTGAGACAAGGCTTTCACAGAAATGAAACCAATAAGACAAAGAATGGTCCTCAACTTATGATGGGCTTCTATCATGATTAACCAGTGGTAAACAAAAAATGCTGTAAATCAAAATGAATTTAACACACCTACCCTCCCAAATCTCATAACTTAACAATGTAGTTCACTGTATAATGTGCTTGATTCAGTGCATTGGCTGTTTACCTGTATGACTGTATGAGTAACTGGCAGCCACATATACTTGGGCAGCATTGAGAATATCATAGCATATATCAAGTAGCCTGAAGAAAAAGCAAAGTTCAAAGTCCATTTGTACTGAAGGTGTACCGCTTTTCGATGATTGTAAGATTGAAAAATTGTAAATCAAGCTGTCGTGTCAGATACATGTGTGTCTGCTCGGTTGTTTTAAGAACTGGCTCACACAATGGTGAAGGATTAATGAACCCAAAACCTGTTGGAGCCCTGCAGCTGAGTCTCAGGAAAGTGCTGAAGGCCACACCCTAAGGCTGTCAGCTGGCAGAGTCCCTTCCTGCTCACAAGAAGTCAGCCTTTACTCTCCTCAGGCCTTCAGCTTGTATATAAGACCCACTCACATGACAGAGGGTAATTTAAAGATAAATTGTGTCAAGAAACACTCTCACAAAAACATACAAAACAGTGTTTGACCAAATATTTGGGCACTGTGGCCCACTTAAAGTTGACACAAAATTATCCATAATATGAGCGTTGTTTGTGTTTTTACTTTTGACATCCTCAGCACCCAACAAAGACTGAATTAAAATAGAAGGAGCTATTGAATGAAAGATGTCCAATAAATACATAAGCATCCCTGAAGGTCTTGAAGCATCTAGTTTGGTATAGTCTAGGCATTTTCTTTCTTGGTTTGTCAGTTTAATTATGAACGCTGCTAAAACAGTGGCAGTGTTCTACTTAGAGAGTAATGGATGAATAATGTAGACCAGTATCAGGAGAAATGTTTAGGGAAAAAAATCCCACAAAAAGAAAAATAAAGAACAGGAAGATGCATGTGCTTGCCACACACCTGATAACCTAAGTATGATCTCTGAAAGCACATTAAAAACCCAGATGTGGCGGCATGCATATGTAATCCCAACACTCCTAAGGCAGTATTGGAAGCAGAAACAGACAAATCAGCCAGAAGCTCACATGCACACCACAATGGCAGGAACACAAGAGACTGAGCCTCAGCATTAAATAGGGAAGAACAGACCCTACGAAAGTTATCTTCTGGTAGCCATATGCTCAGATAGGAACTGTCACTAGGGAGGGGCTGCCCTGTAAAAACAATGCGGGAGCTCTGATGAGAAAGGATGCAGTTACTAGCCTCCCCTCCGCAGAAAAGTGAGGTATAACTGATTTGTCTCTAAACTTGCAATCCTGACTTTATGAGCCTATCAAACAAGTTGCAAAAGGTGCTAACAAGAAGGCAAAGCAACATGATATGCAGACTGGAAGTGTACCTAAAGACTCATAAACATGGCTTTCATTGCCATCCTGGACAAGGTACTCACTGGTATCTATGTACAAGAGAGGCACAACGAATTTACCTGCCCAAAGTCACAAAGACAGTAGGCAGGAGAGCCGCATCTGTCTAATCTGAAAGCTCTGACTTGAGGAAATGAAACCAAGAAGCAGTAAAACTTTGAGAAATCATGCTAGGCTTTCTGGTCTCTCTTCCATTGGTTCTGTAGGAGAAGCTCCTCTACCTCCCCAGCTCCCACATGCTACTGACCCTCATTCCACTCACAGAAGTAATGAAATCGTAGTCTTGAACTTCTGTCCTTCTATACATGTCTCAAGTGAGACAGCACTCACACACACACCGAGGGAGAAAGAGAGAGAGAGAGAGAGAGAGAGAGAGGCTCTGTATAACTTCCAAAGAAACCACTAGGCAAAAATTCTGGTGATATTGTGTGATGAATTTTA
Organism: Psammomys obesus; assembly: GCF_907164565.1. Taxonomy (NCBI): domain Eukaryota; kingdom Metazoa; phylum Chordata; class Mammalia; order Rodentia; family Muridae; genus Psammomys; species Psammomys obesus. The sequence goes on from NW_026596046.1 coordinate 27,812,476, forward strand.
TTACTTGTAAGAATGACACAAGTATATACCACTTTCTCTAACACACAGTGCAAGCCTAGAAGGGATGATGTTCAACAATTCAAAGGCATGAATATGAACCACAATACCTCCTGGCATACACAACTAAAAGAAACTCTTTTTGAAAATCCTGAACTAAAAATCTTATGTAAGAAGTGAGAAATAGTAGGATCTGGAGAGGACAGGAACTCCACAAGGAGAGCAACAGAACCCAAAAAATGTGAGCACAGGGGTCTTTCCTGAGAATCATACTCCAACCAAGGGCCATTCATGGATTTAACCTAGGACCTCTGCACAGATGTAGCCCATGGCAGTTCAATCTCCCAGTGGGTTCCACAGTAATGGGAACAGGGACTGTCTCTGGCATAAACTGATTGGCCTGCTCTTTGATCACCTTCCCCTGAGGTGATCAAACCAGGCCATAGAGGAAGACAATGCAGCCACTCCTGATGAGACCTAATATAGACTAGGATCAGAAGAAAGGAAACGAAGACCTCCCCTATCAGTGGACTTGGGGAAGGGCATGCATGCAGAAGGAGGGGGGGGAAGGGAAGGATTTGGGAGGGGAGGAGGAAGAGAACTACAGGGGGGATACAAAGTGAGTAAAGTGTAATTAATAAAGAATTAAAAAAAATCCTGAACTATTGCTTAAGCAAAAAGAACTCTGAAATTCAAGCTTGGACAAGAAGACATCCTCCCAACTGAATACACATTAAGAAAGAGAGATTTACATGAAAGAATTTACGTGTGCAATTATGAAGGATAGCAAGTCCAAATCCATAGTGCAGACCAGCAGGCTGGACACCAGAACTGAACTTACACAGCAGACTTGAGTGTGAAAGTAGTTGGAAGACAAGATTTTCTCCTTTGTGGGGATGGCTACCATTTCCCTTGCAGATTCCAACTGATTAGATGAAGCCTGTTCACACTGTGAAAGGCAATCTGTACTCAAAGTCTACCGATTTATTTCGCATCTAAGGAGTATATTCACAGGAAGGGGCTCACGGGAGCTCACTCCTCCCTAAAGATCTATATCCATACAGTTGATGGCTGATGGCTGAGAGTTTTTTTTTTTTTCATGGTGTAGACACTAGCAAGTTGCTCATAGTCCTGTAAATATTCTCTCATTCACTCCTACCCTAATGAAATCCACTGGATCAAAAGTCAAAAAGCAAACAAGAAGTACATGAAAATAGAAAGTGCACTAGTTGAGAAGAAAAAATGGATTAGTGACAATGGAGGGGAGCAAGAAAAGGTAAGAGGGCATGAATGTTAATAAAATATATGTATAATCAAAATGAAACCCATTCCTATGTATAATTAACATGCTAATGAAAATATGAGTAAATTCCAGCATGGTGACACATGCCTTTCATTCATGGGAGGTACTTGAGAGATACAGACAGGAGGATCTCTGTGAGTTCTAGGTCAACCTGATCTACATAGAAAGTTCCAGGCCAATGGGGCCACATAGTAAGGCCTGTTTCAAAGGGAGAAAAAAAAAGAAAAACAATACAAAGGGAGAGCAGATCAGTATTTGGCCAAACAGCTAGACACAATAGTTGGGGTAAAATGATGCACTAAATTTATTTTCATGCCTTCTATTTTGCAAATCTCAATATAGGAAGTAGTTTGTCTTCAACTGTCCAAGTAAGAAACACAGACACTTCAGGTCTTTTTTCCTTCTTTGCTTCCCATACCAAGTCCTGAAAATACTGGCAAATATTTCTAGACTTAGTTATTTCCTCTCCATGCCCCACGCTACTGTCAAACTGTTGTTTCTTACCTGAATTGTTCCCTAACAAGTCTCCTTGCCTTGGCTCTCATTCTATTACATTCCAAAGCCACTAAGCTCATTTTGCAGCTGAAAATGTTTCAGTAATTCCTCATTTATTTACAAGATAAAATCAGCTTCCTAAAGCATGGTCCATAAAGGCCCTGTATGAACTAGCCCTTCATTACCTACTCAGCACACCAGTAGTTAGTATTAATTGTTGGTGGTGGTGGTGGTGGTTGATACAGAGTTTTCTTTGTAGCCGTGGCTGTTCCGGAACTCACTCTGTAGACCAGGCTGGCCTCAAACTCAGAGATCTGCCTGCCTCTGCTTCCCAAGTGCTGGGATTAAAGATGTGCTTCACCACTACCCAGTTGATATTACTAAATATGTGACTGACAACAACTGTGATAACTTTGAGCTTCTGTATCCATTATATAATGATTAATCCTACTATGTATCTTTTGTGTATATGTGATTGAAATATTGAAAATATGTATTTCATCACTTCTGAAATGCACAGTATTTTATTATTAGTTATAGCAGAATGCAGGCTATTGCATTAAAACTTATTCCCCAGTTTAACTGAAGCTTATTTACCTCAGCATGAACAGCTATTTGCAGGTACCAAACAGCCCTAGATAATCCTAATTGCTAGCTTTCTTGGCTAGCAATATGGTGCCTATCAATTAGTGAATTCTCAATAAAAATCTACAATATAAAATTTAACATTTAAAAATGTTATGTACCTTGGTATTCTGCCTGCCCGTATGTGTGTGTAAGGGTATCAGATCCCTGGAACTAAAGTTACAGTTCTGAGTTGCCATGGGGGTACTGGAAATTGTACCCAGGTCCTTTGGAAGAGCAGCCAATGTTCTTAACCACTGAGCCATCCCTTCTGCCCACCCACTTACCTTCTTATTTGTTTGTAGGCATCGTGCAGACTCAAGCACAGTAATAAAAAAATAATTGTCTATTTCATACACCTAATGCCGTTGTGTGACTTTTCCTGGTAAGATGTGAGCATCTGCTCACCTCAGATGGGGCACTGGTGACAGTTCAAAGAAAGAATTCTATCTAAGTCCAAGTTGGAGAAGCAGTAAGTTTATTGGGGTTACTTCGACATTATCATTAAGGGGTTACTTAGAAGAGCAAAGCCCACTCAAAGGCAAGCACACCGCTGAGAAGCCAACCCATGGGTGATGACTCACAAAGCTGCATCCCAGTGATGCATCCCTGAATCCCTGCCTGCATGACTTGCGGGCAGCTCAACAGGCCATGCAGTCTTCTCTTCCCCCAGTCCTTACCACCTACATAGCCTTGGAAACAAAGGGGCCTTGTGAATGGACAGTGTTAGGGGGATTCCTGAGATTTCTGAGTTGATTTCTTACTGAATCTAACAAGACTCTCTCCAATGGAACATTTCAGCTTAGTACTTCTTGAGCCTTATCCAGCCTTTCACCAAGATGGGGTGTGTCAACTTGGCGGGGATTGCTAACTAGCAGGTACCGACCGTAGTACCTGACATATAAGAGTCACTTAACGAAGATCTGTTGCATACATTAGCATCTTAGTCATTAATCTTGATCATCACAATGTCTAACACCCTCTCTATTTTTCTTGTACTAAAGGTTTCTACCTAGGTGTCTCCTTGGCACAGACAAATCCACTTTTTAATAGTCTGCTTTCTCCCCAGCCCCTCCCATCCTAATGCTTCTGTTGTGAGCGTACTACGTCATAAACACAGACAAACACATTTGTGTCTTGTTAGTATATCAGACTCAATGAGTAACAATAAATTCACAACATGCAGCAGTTTCAGTATCGGCAATTTGCCAGGTACTCTCACTTTCCTGGGGAATCTGGCCAAGACAAACAGGTTCTTTTGTTCCAATCTTAATTGATAACATTAACTCTGAGATCACACATGACATATCATGTAGCAAATATATCTATGAGTGTGTGTGTGTGTTTGTGTGTTGCAGAATGGCTATAAAGGGTAAAGAGGATATCACAGAATTTGCAAGGTGTTAGAAGTCCTGAGCATCAGAGAAGATGATAGAAATACAAAAGAAGAAGAGGTTGTCTATCCTGATTAGGGTGGGAAATGCAGGGAACTGGGATTTTGCTGATGAGGCCACGCAGCCCTGCTGTAAAGTGAAGTGAAGGAGTCAGAGCTGAGCTGGAAGATCTAGGTGAAGTAAAGGAGAAGACTAGATGTAGATGAACTAATTGGAAGACCAACAAATAGCAGCTCTGGCAAACAGGAAGACTGGCAGATAGCAATTCAAACAGACAGTATCCAAGCCAAGCCGAAGCCCCTGGGACACAGTTAGCGTTCTCTGCTGTAGGTCTCTTGATACATACACCATGTGGTCAGATGACAGGTTAGTAGTGACCATCTCTATATCATAGCTAGGTATCCACCTCTGTATGGGGTCCAGATAAGGGGGATATGGCCTTTTCTCGGCCTGGTGTGTGATAAGTTCTTGTGCCTAGTTTTCCTTGGTACTGTTTTCACATGATGATATACCCCTACAGTTCCAGTTTTTCCTGATAAGTTTATAGGGTGACACACTTTCTACTCCTAGAAATAAGCCATTTATCAGTCTGTGCTAGATGGGTGGTACCAGCTAGGTGATGCCAATTATGTGTCTACCAGGTACAGAGCCATCCACTATTCTCAACATGTAGTCAAAGCTCAAGGCTCTATCTGAAACACCTTTGAGCACAACAGGACTCAGCCTGAACTCAACACTTAGCACAGTGCCAAGTACATGTTAGGAATGGAATCATATTCGTTCATTGCATAGTAACTTGGTTCAATTATTTGTGCGGTTTAAAAACTCGGAAAGCTTTTACGTGTTCAGACTTATCCCTAACCCTGATGTAGTGAACTGTGAAAAAAGCTGCTGAGTGAATCTGGGTCGACTCTGCCCAGGAGAAATGGAGTGCATGTCTTTTGTGATTAACCTGCATGCACCTCAGGAGGGCATGCATCCGTACCCTCCTGTGGGATTATACTTCAGCCTGATGATCAGACGATGGATGAACACAGAAGAGTTAGACAGAGGAAAGCAAATGCTAAAGCAGAAAGTCTGTGATATCCCGTGAGACCAAAGTGAAGCGAGAGCTCGCTGGAATGATCTGAGTTGAGAGAAGCTGTGGTTTCGCCAACAACCAAAATGCAACAACTCACATTGAGCTAAAATTTGCTGGTACCTGTTAAATAAGAAGCATCCTTAAATCAAGAATCTTTGGACAGAGTTCTAAACTCCATTCACAGCTAAAGCCCTAAAATTCCACAGCTTATTTTCACCATCATGTCTTTTTTAATTTTAATTTTGATTTTTATATTCACTACAGTTTATTCACTTTGTATTCCAGCTGTAGCCCCCTTCCTCATTCCCTCCCAATACCACCCTCCCTCCTTCATCTCCTCCTATGCCCCTCCCCAAGTCCACTGGAAGGGGAGGTCCTCTTCCCCCTCCATCTGAGCCTAGCCTATCAGGTCTGATCAGGACTGGCTGCATTGTCTTCCTCTGTGGCCTGGTGCGGCTGCTCCCTACTCAGGGGGAGGTAATCAAAGAGCAGGCCAATCAGTTCATGTCAGAGACAGTCCCTGTTCCCATTATTAGGGAACCCACTTGGATACTGAGCTGCCATGGGCCACATCTGTGCAGGGGTTCTAGGTTATTTCCATGCATGGTCCTTGGTTGAAGTATCAGTCTCAGAAAAGACCCGTGGGCCCAGATATTGTGGTTCTGTTGTTCTCCTTGTGGAGCTCCTGTCCCCCCCCCCCCACGTCTTCCTATCTCCCCCCTCTCTCATAAGATTCCCTGCATTCTGCCAAAAGTTTGGCTATGAATCTCAGCATCTGCTCTGATATCCTGATGGGCAGGGTCTTTTAGAGGCCCGCTGTGGTAGGCTCCTGTCCTGTTTCCTGTTTTCTCCCTCTTGAATATATAAAGAACTCAAGAAGTTAAACAGCAACAAATCAAGTAATCCAATTAAAAAAATAAGGTACAGAGCTAAACAGAGAATTCTCAATAGAGGAATATCAAATGGCAGAGAAACACTTAAAGAAATGCTCAACGTCCTTAGTCATCAGGGAAATGCAAATCAAAATGACCCTGAGATTTCACCTTACACCCATCAGAATGGCTAAGATCAAAATCTCAAGTGACAACACAATTCTGGAGAGGATATGGAGAAAGAGGAACCCTCCTCCATTGCTGGTGGGAATGTAAACTTATACAACCACTTTGGAAATCAATCTGGTGCTTTCTCAAACAATTAGGAATAGTGCTTCTTCAAGATCCAGTTATACCACTCCTAGGCATATATCCGAAATATGCTCAAGTATACTACAAGAACATTTGCTCAACCATGTTCATAGCAGCTTTATTCATAATAGCCAGAATCTGGAAACAACCCAAATGTCTCTCAATTGAGGAATGGATATAGAATTGTGGTACGTTTACACAATGGAAGACTCCTCAGCAATTAAAAACAAGGAAATCATGAAATTTGCAAGCAAATGGCGGGATCTAGAAAAGATCATCCTGAATGAGGTATCCCAGAAGCAGAAAGACACACACAGTATATACTCACTTATAAGTGAATATTATCTGGGCTCAGGGGTGTTTTCTGAGACTGATACTCCAACCAAGGTCCATTCATTGATATTACCTAGAAACCCTACTCAGATGTAGCCCATGGCAGCTCAGTATCCAAGTGGGTTCCCTAGTAAGGGGAAAAAGGACTGTCTCTGACATGAACTCAGTGGCTGACTCTTTAACCACACCCTCCACCCTGAGGGAGGAGCAGCCTTGTCAGGACACAGAGGAGGACATTACAGCCAGTCCTGATAAGCTAGCATCGGATGGAAGGGGAGGTGAACCTCCCCTATCAGTGGACTTGGGTAGGGGCATGGAAGGAGATGAAGGAGGGAGGGTGAGATTGGGAGGGAATGAGAGAGGGGGCTGCTACAGCTGGGATGCAAAGCAAGTAAAATGTAATTAATCTAAAAAATAAAAATTTAATTAAAAAATAAGTGGATATTAGACATATAATATAGGATAAACATACTAAATCTGTATATGTAAAGAAGCTAAACAAGGAGGAACCACGGTAATATATCAGTCCTCACTCAGAAAGGCAAGTGGGACGGACACCATCATGTCTTATTTCTCTATTCCTTTTCACTATATCTTACCTCTAAATCCAATATCAACTGTCTAGGACTGAAGAACAAATATGATTTTCAATGTGACCTTCAGTTTTCCTTGGGAATGTTTATCCAGGACGAGCAGTGTAGCAGAATGGATGAGCACAGGCTTTGGAGTTGTCAGACAAGGACTTGAATCCCACTCACAAGCTGAGTTATCTTGGACAAGCAGCTCAAATCTCTGAGCCTCTGCTTCTTAATGGGTTTAATATCTAACTCAAAGAGGTAGTTTTGATTATTAAATGAGATTTTTCTAAAGAATAGTATTAGCAGAATTTTTATCCTCTTTTCCCCGTCTGTCCCAACTGGCTTCAGTCCCATAAAGTCAACCATTCCCTACAATGTATCATTACACAAGCAGGAACTTCCTTAGTTTGGGTCATTATTGATTCCTTAGGGAGCACCACTGTGTTACTTACAAGGGAGTTTTAAAAGCTTGGGCACTTGAATATTCCTCACTGAGCACTCTGTATGACCTTAGGGTCTTGGCTGCAAGATGAATTCCCCACCCTGGTATGAAAGGTGAGAAGGAAATATCACCCTCGCAGACAGTGCTGAAGACCCAGGATTGATAGATACCTAGCAGCCATTCTCTTGCTGCTGTTTAAATGGCAGCCTGGAGAGTCATCCTAATAGTTCTCAAGGTTTCTAGTGATAAATGACAATCTTTTAAAAGACCAGTACTCAGGAAGGGAATCATGACATTAACCATTACTTTTCTCAAAAAGAAAGTGGTTTCTTACTGATCCAGGGCACTGGGCTCTTCCAGAAATGATCTAAGGTCAATTCTTTCTCAGTCTTCCTGTATCATGGAAACATTTTCCATAGCAGTCCAGCCAGCATCCTACCATTTCTTTTCATAACTTACCACTGTATTCAGAGACCTTAAACATCATGTAATTTAAACCAAATTTGCATACAGAGATAATCTGAGATTCAGAGAAAGAAAAAAAGCATAACAGGGGTAGAGCTGTCAGAGCCGGTGTTCGTACCACCAGACAAATGGCAGACAAGTATTTCTTTTTCTATTAATTTATTTATATTTTTATTCATTTTACATCCTGGTTGTAGCCCATTCCCATCTTGCCTCCCCATCCCACTTTCTCTCTCTACCCTCCTCCACTATTCCTCAGAAAAGGGGAGACCCCTTCCTGTCTACCCAGCTGTCAAGTTGCATCAGGACTGAGGGTGTCCTCTTCCCCTGTGGCCTGGCAAGGCAGTCCTGCTGGGGAGAAGTGATAAAAAAGCTGGCAGGAAAGTCCATGTCAGATTTGGTCCCTGCTTTCCTTACTTGAGGGCCGACATGAAGCCTAAGCTGCCCATTGACTACATTTTGTAGAGGAGGTCTAGGTCCAGTCCATGCATGGTCCTTAGCTGATGCTTCAGCCTCAGCAAGTTCCTCTGGGCCCTGGTTCATTGGCTCTACTGGTCTTGTGGAGTTCCTTTCACCTCCAGTTCCTTTTCTCTTTCCACTTTTCATCAAGAATACTCATCACCCAATATTTGGCTGTGAGTCTCAGCATCTGTTTTGAGGCACTGCTGGATAGAGCCTTTCAGAGGACAACTCTGACCTGCTCCTGTCTGCAGGCTTAGCCGAGTATCATTCATAGTATCAAAACAAGTATTTCTTTCTTTTTTTCTTTTAGGTTTTAGTAGTGTGTTGATTTGAATGAGATATTCTCCATAGTTCTGAACATTTGAATGTTCAGTCCCCAGTTGGTGGCATTGGTTGAGTAGGTTTAAAAGGTGTGGCTTTGTTGGAGAAAGTATAAAACTGGAAAGAGGCTTTGGTCTCTTAAAGCCACATGCTAGTCACAGTTTTCTTTTTCTGCTTGTGTTTATGATTCAAGAAGTGATCCCTCAGCTCTCAGCTTCCAACTCCAGCCATCACATCTGCCACCTAATGTCATGCATGCCATGTGCCATCCCTACAACAATGAATCCTAATTCTCTAGAAGTGTAAACCCAAATAAACCCTTCCTCCTAGTAGGTGCCTTGGTCATGATATTTTATCACAGCAATAAAACAGTAACTAATATGACATTGTCTTTTATTGTCCTTTTTGGTTGGTTGGTTGGTTGGTTGGTTGGTTGGTTGGTTGGTTGGTTGGCTTACTAGTTTGTTCATTCATTCACTCATTTTGGTATTGAGGACAGAGCCTGGGCCTTGTCCACACTAAGCAAGTGCTCTACCACAGAGCTACAATACCAAATAAAATCATATAGTTACAATGTGATAATACCACACAGTAGAAACACTGTTACTAAGAGACAATAGTTTAAGGACATTCTTTTTTGTGCTGTAAAATATGTAGCATGTCACTTTCTGTACTCCTCCATGTGGCCAGCAGCCTGAATTTCACCTGAGAACTTACTGGAACTGAAGAATCTCAAATATCATCCCTTGGTAACATAAAAAAAAAAAAAAATGATACCTTGCCAGGTGTGGTGGTGCACACTTTTAATGCCAACACTTAGGAGGAAAAGGCAGATGAATCTCTATGAATTTGAGGTCAGCCTGGTCTACATAGCTAGTTCCAGGCCATCCAGAGCTGCATAATAGAGAGATGACGTCTCAAAGAAAGAAAACAGAAAGAAGAAAAGAAAGAAAGAAAGAAAGAAAGAAAGAAAGAAAGAAAGAAAGAAA
>NW_026596046.1:27822153-27826971 GCF_907164565.1 Psammomys obesus
AAAGAAAGAAAGAAAGAAAGAAAGAAAGAAAGAAAGAAAGAAAGAAAGAAAGAAAGAAAGAAAGAAAGAAAAGAAAGAAAGATGCTAACTTAGTGATCTTAGGAACTTGCTGAAATATCAGTTGTTCAGAACAGACCATACTCAACTCTTATAAACTATTCTATGGTCACATAGTTCAGGATTCCCCAATCCTTTAAACCATTATCTGTTCTTCCTGATAGGTAACTGATCTCTGCATATTTTGTTCATGAAAATTCACAATTATCTTGCCACCTCCACAGAAAGCTTTTGATTCCTTTTTAAAATCTTACTCTCCTTGCCCTTCACACAGATATCTTCTAGAAGAAAATTAGTTCTCCCTCATTAAGCCCAAGTCTATCACCTTAGAATAGAAGGAGGTGACCAAGATTTGACATGATCACTCCCTTGAGAGATGGAGCAAAAAGAAGATGCCTGTGAGTTGTGAACACCCTGTGATAATAATCACCCAGCTCTCCGTCTCTAAGCAACAGAGAGCACGGGGAATAATTACAGGCTCTTGCTTTCATATTGCATTCAACAATTTCCAAAGCACAGCCACATCCTACCGAGTCTTCCAACCATCTCAGTAGGACAGAACAAGAATTATGATTAATGAGGCCCAGAAAGGCTAAACTATTTTTCCATAGTCACAAAGTTAGTGAGTAGTAAGGCTGGGACCAGAACCACAACCTGACATTTTCCCCAGAAATTTCAGGATATATGATGTCTTGTGTAATTCTTAGAAATGCTCTGATCATCAGTCAGTGCTCTCATGGGGGTTAGCTGGAAGTCAGCTGAGAACTAGAATGACACATAAACCCATCAACATCAAGACATATGGGAAAGGCAACATGGAGAAAGGGGTAGGAAAGCATTCCAAGGTCAAACATATCTGACTCCATGCTTTTACTGAAGACTAAATTTGAGGAACAAACATATTTAAATCTCTTATTGCTGTTGAGTGTAGGTGTTCCTGAGAAATGGAACATTGTACCGCCAAAGGCCGGAACCTTCCTGGATCTAGGGGAAATTCTAATATAAGTTTGAAAAATGAATGAATCTCTGTGTGTCTGTGTGAACACCTGGTTTTGGCCTTCTCAAGACTGTTGGTATAATGTTCTTTTGAAAGGTATACACCTTACCCCTGTTCATTCAAATGCTGATTTCTCCCCACCTCTGGTTTCAATCCTGATCTAAGCATCCTGTCTCAACTCTTGTGTAAATAGGCTAAAATAAAGCAACTAGACACAATGTTGAGCTGGGAGGAGCCAGAGGACAGGAAAGAGGGGAGGAGCTAGAGGGCAGGAAATGGTTCGAGGAGGAGGTGCGAGAGGAGAGCTGGGAGAGAGAGCTGGAGGAGAGATCTAGGAACTACGTGGAGATAGACTGGACATAATATTTCACAAAAAGCAAGTATATGTTCTGCCCAGTTCACAAACCCCAAAAGACCAGGAATAAACAGACTCCTCTGTAAATACATGAGGTTCTTTTTATTGTAATTTACAAGCTGCAGCTTGGGCCCACACACACCCACCGCCGAAGCGGTGGGAGCCGAGCACCCCGTGCCCAGGTTAGTTGGGTGATTTAAAGATTCTGGTCCCTCCCAGCATGCCCAAGGCAGGGGCGATTCCGGCCTGGCAAGCATCTATTGGTCAAAATGCTACATTTTGAATCGATTGGCTATAGGAAGGTTCCCAGACCATTAATGACCTGGTGTCCCTCCCTAGGGGGGTGGGGAAAGAATGCAATGAGATGGCCCTTCCCCTCAGGGCATTACTGTACTTCTTTACCTACCTAGTTCAGGCCTTAATAATAGCTGCTAATTTATCTTTTGATTTCTCATATAATGTGGGAAATCTAAATGTTAGGAAACTATGAAGGCTTGGAGGTTTAGGATGGAGTAGCTATTGCCCAACATTGTGTTCTAGGTTAACTAAATAAACCCAGTGTCTGTGTGGTGATTTGGTTGTACAGCTTTTAGGTTTAACAGCAGCATTACGAGAAGATAAATTATTAGTAAATATTAACCACTGCCTACAACACAAGACCCATTGAGAAAGATTCTGGGTTTTTTTGCTTGTGTCCTCTCCCTTGCCTCAGTAGCCTGGGTCAGTGCATGACTCCTAATTATGAAGAGAAACCAGTCCAGCAGAGGTTCCTTCCCCGCCTAGCTCACAGCATAAGCCCCTCTGGTCCTAAGACAGCAGTTTTCAATTAAACCAATCCTCATTTTCCCCAAGATACAATAGATTTTATATTTTTCAAATGGAAGAATTTCTTGTCTTAAGACAAAAGCAAAACAAAACAAAACAAAACAAAACAAAACCAATACAGTTTTATTTGCCATTTGATGTGATAAACTCTCTAAATGACGGCCTCTGGGCCTGATTCTGACCAATCCAGGATGCATCACAGATAAGAAAGATAAGAAGGAATATCTTAGTTCCCAGCCCTCATCTCTGTCCTGAGCACCTTCACTTGACCTTATCCTCTACCACCCCTCCATGAGCTTATGCAGGTCTCTTTATCAACACAATGGAAAGTTATGCTCCCCACCCTTAACAGATTATTAGCATGAATTAGAAAGTGATTTCATTCTGACCTATCTGTGTATCCATCATTTTTTTGAAGCTAACCCTACATTTGCAATTTTTAAACCAGATGCCACTCCCCTCCCCATACCCAGTGACCTCTGTTCCACCCCGCCCACTGCTGTAGAAGGCAAGCCTAGGACTGCTCACAGGACTTTTAAAACACTTGAGTCTACTTTTCTCTCTATAAGGGAGGCATGGCTCTGAGTGCTGCTCCCTTCAAGCTGCCAATCACACCCCCTCTTCAAGAGAGTAGAATACAAAATAAGACAGGTAGGTGGGAAATCTCTGACACCAAAGCCTCCCTCTGCCTCTCTTTACCTATAAGGATGCCTTGTCAAGCCCAAAATTAAAAGAGAAATTAATCGTGTGTGTGCACCAGTTAACTGCAGAAACACCATCCTCCACATTAGCTTTCAATAGCACTCTAAGTCCTGGGCAGGGTGCCCATCAACAGAGTTCTGTGGACACACAGGCTGGCCTGACCAGAAACTGCCTGTAGAAGATACCTAGGGACACAACCCTCTGGAAAGGAAAAGAAGAGAAATAAATGAATGAATTCAATGAATTGGTGTATTTTTTCTCATTGCTATGACAAAATTGCTTACCAAAGCAAATTAATCTAGTGAAATGTTACTTTGGCTAACATTTCAGGGATACCGTCAGTCTACCCTTGGAATGCAGACTTTACATTTCTACAGTAACAGTGAGAAAATCAAGGTGGCAGGAGCTTGAGCCAGCTGGTCACACTCCACTCATTGTAAGGAAGCAGGAAAAAAATGTTCCTGCTCAAATCATTTTCTGCTTTTTATTTAGTTGGGAACCCAGCCTCTGGGATGGTACATCTTATATTAGGGTAGGTTCTTCCACTTCAGCTAACAGAATCTAGGGAAACATCCCTCACAAATTTAAAAAGAAAAGAAACACCAACAATTGAGTAGAGAAACAACCTTAAAGATTAGTTCTAAATCCACCCTCCCAAAAAAAATTATGCTTATACTTCAAGCAGAATAAAACCTCATAGTAATTTGAATTACTATCCTTTTTGGAAGAGATCACACTTTTGAGAAAGAGAAAGAACAAAACCCTGAAGTATAATTCAACATTGATAACAATGTCATTTTCAAATAGACTTTTCCCGGGGCATGGTGGAGCATGGCTTTAAACCCAGAACTCGGGAGGCAGAAGCACTCAGATTTCTGTGAGTTCAAGACCAGCCTGGGCTACCTAGTGAGATACATACTTTGAGTTGGGGCCCTTATGTTATTCTTAGGCTAAAAAGAAAAAAATATATATATATTATTTTCATAATAAAAAGAAAGTAGTAAATATCAAAACTTGATTGAAAACTCCCAATACAACATCAGGAAGAAATAATCACAGCCTCAAAGGTATGTTTTAAAAAAAACAAAAACAAAATAGAGGCCCCTTCGATAGCTCAGTTGGTAGAGTGGAGGACTGTACGTGATTGTTGATAATCAATCTGGAGCTTTCTCAGACAATTAAGAATAGTGCTACCTCAAGATCCAGCCATACCACTCCTAGGCATATATCCAAAATATGCTCAAGTACACAACAATGACATATGTTCAACCACGTTCATAGCAGCTTTATTCGTATAGCCAGAACCTGGAAACAACCCAGATGTCCCTCAACTGAGGAATGGATACAGAAACTGTGGTATATTTACACAATGGAATACTACTCAGCAATTAAAAACAAGGAAATCATGAAATTTGCAGGCAAGTGGTAGGGTCTAGAAAAGATCATCCTGAGTGAGATATCCCAGGAGCAGAAAGATACACATGGTATATACTCACTTATAAGTGGATACTAGACCTATAAGATAGGATAAACATACTAAAATCTGTACACCTAAAGAAGCTAAACAAGAAGGAGGACCCGGGGTAATATGACCAAGCCTCACTTAGAAAGACAAATTGGATGGACATTGGAAGTAGGAGAAAACAAAAAACAGGACAGGAGTCTACCATAGAGGACCTCTGAAAGACTCTACCCAGCAGTGTATCAAAGCAGATACTGAGACTCATAACCAAACCTTCAGCAGAGTACAGGGAATCATATGAAAGAAGGGAGAGTTCGTATGAGAAGACAGGAGCTCCACAAGGACCAAATATATCTGGGCACAGCGGTCTTTTCTGAGACTGATACTCCAACCAAGGACCATTCATGGAGATAACCTAGT
>NW_026596046.1:27827071-28010757 GCF_907164565.1 Psammomys obesus
ATTGAACGTATGACAAGAGTCTATCACAGAAGGCACCTGAAAGACTCCACCTAACAGTGTTTCAAAGCAGATACTTAGACTCATAACCAAACCTTCAGCAGAGTACAGGGAATCATATGAAAGAAGGGAGAGTTCGTATGAGAAGACAGGAGCTCCACAAGGACCAAATATATCTGGGCACAGCGGTCTTTTCTGAGACTGATACTCCAACCAAGGACCATTCATGGAGATAACCTAGAACCCCTGCTCAGAAGTAGCCCATGGCAACCCAGTGTCCACGTGGGTGTACTAGTAATGGGAACAGGGGCTGTCTCTGACATGAACTCAGTGGATGGCTCTTTGACATCCCCGGCCCAGAGGGAGAAGCAGCCTTACCAGGCCACAGAGGAAGACAATGCAGCCAGCCCTGATGAGACCTGATAAACTAGGGTCAGATGGAAGGGGAGGAGGACCTCCCCTATCAGTGGACTTAGAGAAGTGCAAGGAGGAGATGAGGGAGGGGGTTACAGCTGGGATACAAAGTGAATAAACTGTAACTAATATAAATAAATAGATAAATAAATAAATAAATAAATAAATAAATAAATAAATAAATAAATAAATAAATGAAAAGCCCAACATCTTAAAAAAAAAAATAGGGCCAGCAAGATGGCTCATCAAGTAGAGGTGCCTGCCATCAACCTTAATGAGCTGGGTTTAAGCCTGGAATCCACAAGATGAAAGAAAGCAGACTTCTGCAAGTTGCTCTGTGACATCCATCCTCATAACTGTGGCACGCACAAACTTATATGTGGACATACGTGTGCCTGTACAAGTGTGTGTGCAGGACGGAAGAAGACTCCCTGGGCAACTGCAGTTCCAGGCAAGTGAGAGCACCTGATGTGGTTGCTGGGGACTGAACCCAGGTCCTCTGCAAGAACAGCAGATGCTCATAACTGTTAAGCCACCTCTTTGGGCCCCAAGTAAATAAAAAAAAATAAAATAAAAATAAAATAGAAGCTAGATGAAATTGAATAACAATAAATAAAGCCACGAAAAGTAAAACATAAAAAGGGGGAGAGGCAGCGGAGAAAGTTAGGCTCTCTCCTCAAAAGACGTAAGAATGTGACAAATCTTTAGTCACACTAACAAAAACAGAAATGAAAAGCTAGCATTAAAACAAACATGGGTCTTTTTAGCTCCCCCTTCTTTCATAAGACTCCCTGCACTCCGCCCAAAGTCTGGCTATGAGTCTCAACATCTGCTTTGATACACTGCTGGGTAGAGTCTTTCAGAGGCCCTTTATGGTAGGCTCTGTCTTGTTCCTTATTTCACCCTCTTCCGATATCTCTACCGTTTGCTTTTCTGAATGAGGATTGAGCATCTTACCCAGGGTCCTCCTTCTTGTTTAGCTTCTTTAGGTGTACAGATTTTAGTATGTTTATCCTATATTATATGTCTAATATCCACTTATAAGTGAGTACATACCATATGCATTTTTCTGCTTCTGGGATATCTCACTCAGGATGATCTTTTCTAGATCCTACCATTTGCCTGCAAATTCCATGATTTCCTTTTTTTTAATTGCTGAGTAGTCTTCCACTGTGTAAATGTACCACAGTTTCTGTATCCATTCCTCAGTTGAGGGACATCTGGCGTTGTTTCCAGATTCTGGCTATTACAAATAAAGCTCTTACAGACGTGGTTGAACAAATGTCCTTGCTGTATAACTTGAGCATCTTTTGGATATATGCCTAGGAGTGGCATAGCTGGATCTTGAGGTAGCACTATTCCTAATTATCTGAGAAAGCACTACAAGGAAAGCAACAGAACCAAGAAATCTTGGCCCAGTGGTCTTTTCTGAGACCAACCAAGGACCATGCATGGAGATAACCTAGAACCCCTGCACAGATGTGACCCATGGCAGCTCACTTCTCCAAGTGGGTTCCCTAGTGAGGGGAACAGGGGCTGTCTCTGACATGAACTCAGTGACTGGCTCTTTGATCACCTCTCCTTGAAGAGGGAGCAGCCTTACCAGGCCACAGAGGAAGACAATGAAGCCAGTCCTGATAAGACCTGATAGGCTAGGGTCAGATGGAAAGGGAGGAACACCTCCCCTACCAGTGGACTTGGGGAGGGGTATGGGAGGAAATAAGGGAGAGAGGCTGGGTTTGGGAGGGATGAGAGAGGAGGCTACAACCGGGATACAAAGTGAATAAACTATAATTAAATAAATAAATAAATAAATAAATAAATAAATAAATAAATAAATAAATAACATGGGGTGACAGTTACAGATACAAAGACTATCAAAATTAAAAGAAAAGAATAAAGGGATTTGTAATAAGTATTTTTCATCTGTAATGAAGAAACTATTCTTCAAAAAAAATTGAAATTGTTAAAACTTGTTTAAGGAAAGGTATGAATTCATGAACAGACCTTCCATAACCAGAAAATACTGAGAAGAACCTCAAAATGTCCTCTTTCGAAGACACAGGTTCTACAGCTGGAACAGTTAAAAAAGTGCTCCCTGCTCTCACAGAGAGGCAGAGTCTGACTCCCAGTACCCTTGTCAGGTGGTCCACAAGCATCTGTAACTACAGCTCCAGGAGATCCTAATCCATCCCCTGTCCTCTGCAGGCACCCACACATGCATGCACACACGCCCAGACTCATACATAAGAATAAAGTGATAAAATCTAAAAGAAATGACAGCTGGCCCAGACATTTTCACTGTACAGTTCTACCAGAAAAATAAAATGTAATAATAAAACAAAAAGCAATAAAACACAAGGAAGTGAATTCATGAATAATATGTGTAAAATAAAAACAGTATGAAATTAATAATGAAAAATAAGAAACTTAAGAGGTGCCATGGCTTACTTAGATTTTATTTTTAATTTAAATGTTCAATATTACCAAAACATTGTCCTTGATCTGTAAATGCAACAGGAACACTGACATCTCACCCATTTTCTAACTAAAGTTACTTTAGTTTTTCCACTTTTGTTTTTCTTCTTTATTTCCTTAATAGTGGCTGACTTTCTTTTCAGCAGTATATTTTGAAAGTAGAAAGAAAGAAAAAAAATTTAAAAAACAAGCAAAACTCACTATATTACAAAGTATATTTAGTATGTGTTTTATGTCTCACTGTATAGGTATAACGTATGTTTTATCTCACTGCAATTGATGCGACCCTGTATAAGACATCGTCAGTTATAAAACAGTCAATTCCTTTATGTAACACTGAGAAAGAATAATATTTATCATTTCATCAATACATCTCTATTTCAGAGCTGATAAAACTAGAAAGTGCCAGTTGGCATCAATGATGAATGTTATTATTGAAAGACCCCAGCCTCACCCTAAGTTAAACATAGCTAACGCCATTTTGTGGGACACCACTGTTTTGTAAAACTCTAAAGGCTAAATGGGAAACTGGAAAATTACTAAGAAACCCCCAGCTGTGTCACCCACTTGGGATATCTGCGGTCAGGCTGCCCCAGTCGAACTAAAAACAGTTTGTGTTAATCACCCCCATGGATATCTGTGAGACTGTTCCAGTTAAGATAAGGGTCCTAAGGAAAACAACAGGTGGCGGGCCAAGTTAAGGGGGTCATCATGACTGTTTGACCACCCAGTTCCTGGAATCTTGGTGTCTCTGCCAAACTTTGACGCAAACCGTGGTCTCATGTAAACGTACCAATCAGCCCCCTGTAACCATGCTTCTAGCTTCTGTATCAGCGCTTCTGCTCTAAAACCCTATAAAAACCCCAGCTTTCCACCCAGGGGGCGCGCAAAGTCCTCCGAGTGACTCTGCTGCCCCGGGTACCCGTGTATCAAAATAAAAGCCTCTTGCTGTTTGCATCCGAACGCCTGGACTCGTTGATCCTTGGGCAGGGGTCTCTCAGACGAAAGATACCCTCCGGGGGTCTTTCAATTATCCTCAAGGTGAAGAGAACTGAAGGCCATTCAGAAAGCTGAGAGATCTCTCTAATTGCTTCCTTCTGTACTCCAGTTTGAAGCTGTGTGGATTTCTTATTCCTTCCTCCCTTAGCCTACATTTATCAGACAGGTTTCTTTCATTTGTTCGTGTCATTCTGATTACTCTTCCTTTTTGAGACAGGGTCTTGTTGTGTGGACTGAACTGGCCTCGAACCAGTCACTAGAGGTTGGCCCCACCCTTGCCTTGCTCAGTCTTTTTTAATCAAGCATGTACATACAGACAACACCATACTTGATGCACTAGAATCATCTGACTTACTTGATCATTCTGGAAAGAAGACAACTGTGTGGAGGGTTGGAGCTCCAATATTAAAAATCTTGTCTGATACAACTAGAAGAAGGCCAGACTTGTCACTCAAATAGCATACCGTGAAAAAACGAACATTCTTTTGTCCTACCTCCCTGGCCCATCCAGATGGGTGAGATCTCATGAGAAGAGGCAGTTACAAGCTCCCCAGAATATGCTTCACTGCTCACTCAAATGACTGGACCTTGGAGACTGTGGCAGTTTGAATAAGTATGGCCCTCATAGATTCATACGTTTGAATGGTTGGCCCATGGGGAATGGCACTATTCAGAGGTGTGGCCTTGTTGGAGGAGGTGTGTCACTGTGGGGACAGACATTGAGGTCTCCTATGCTCAAGCTCTGCCCAGCGTGGAATTCCAGTCTCCTCTTGGCTGCCTTGGGATCAAGGTGCTGTTGCCAGCACCAAGCCAGCCTGTATGCTACATGCTTCCCGCCATAAATGATAATGAACTAAACCTTTGAAACTGGAAGCCAGCCCCAATTATATGTTTTATTTATAAAACTTGCCTTGGTCATGATGTCTCTTAACAGCTGTGAAAACTCTAGCTACGACAGAGACCCTATGATCTACTCCTCATATTACTGGGGGGGGGGGGGCAGTTATTGAAAAAACCCTCAATACAACCAAAGACCAGCCCTCATCACATAGTCCTGAGAAAGATATGATCTATCTCAGGCTGGGCTCAGCCTGGTTTTTCCAATGCTAATTAATATGACCTTGAGCAGGTCATTTCAGCTCACTGAAAAAGAGTACAGTATTTCTTCCCTTAAAGTAGTAAGAATTAATGAATACGTGACACACAGCCTTGCATAAAGACCATAATAAATGCCACTGTCATTTACTATGACCTCATCATTTACCCTGATTTTGCCTACTCCACTAATGCAGAGTAAGCCTGATTCCTCCTTAATACAGTTGCCCTTTAAACTTTTGAAGAACATAGTCCTGTCCCTAAGTATTATTCTACACAAGTATTAAACTACACAAGTTTTTCTATTATATTTTGTGTATGATTTTTTCTACCTCATGAACTGTTAAACCTCATGAAAAATTGCATTTGAAAATATTACTTTAAAGCAATACATAACATGATCAACATAGAAAAAAAAGCTGGACGCAGTGGCACGTGCCTTTAATCCCAGCACTCTGGAGGCAGAGGCAGGTGGATATCTGTGATTTCAAGGCCAGTCTGGTCTACAGAGTGAGTTCCAGGACAGCCAGGCCTACACAAAAAAACCCTGTCTTGAAAAAAAAAGAAAGAAATGAACAAGTTATGAAAATATATGTAGTCTAGAATAGATCTAGGTCTCTAATTTGGGAAAGAAGAAAATCAATATCATAAAATACACACATAATAAATAAGTGGAAGTTAAGAGTCCAACTAATAGATGAACTAAGAATGTAAACCCAAAATTCACAAAAGGAATAACAACTAGTATAAAAATGGAGATGTAATAAACTTCATTAATAATCAATATTAATAATCAATAATGACTACAAATAAAATATCATTCTATATGTAAAACTAGAAAAGGGGGAAATTTTGTGGCAAACAAATCCAGTGTGGGTGAAAGAACAGAGAAACTGGTCAACTCAAAAGTCAAACAGGGGGCACCTGCTCTGGTCACACCCAATCTTGCGATGCCAGCCTCTGGGGGCTGGAAGAATGACAATCTGGCATCTCCATGGAAGCCACCACAACAGACAAATGTATGATGGAGAAATGAGAAAGATGGAATGCACAGTGGAGATGTGGAAGAGAAAGCGAAGCTGAGAGGTTCGTACACTGTGAAGAAAGTTGGATCTGAAGACTCGACAACAGTGAGAAACAAGCAGATATGAGGAGGTCCTGGCCTGGGGTTGCTGCCAGGGGCCATGTCTGGTTCTGTGATCCTGCTGCAGCTGGAGTCTGTTGATATCTGTGACCCAAGTTACCACCAAAGGCCAATCGGATGTCCAAGGTCTGGGCTACCACTGGAAACCATGTGGATATCTGAGGGCCGTGCTGCCTCAAAAGGACATGCTGATCTGAATGGCCTGTGCTACTACCAGGCCATAGGGACGTCCGGGTCCAGGCTGCTGCCAGAGTCCATGTTCCAATGGCAGCTGGGGTCTATGTTGATGTCTCAGACCAAAGGCCATGCAGATGTCCCTGATCTGGACCTCCGCCTGAGGCACTGTACTGAGCTGGCCCTTCCCCTCACTGGCTGCCACACTCAGGAGAGTAGGCTCTCCTTCTAATTTGCCACAGGATGGCTTGGGCAAGGAAGGGATGCTCCCCAGGCCAACGCCATACCTTGACACATGTGGCAGACGGGTGAGCTGGCCCTGAAGTCATGAGAGCAGGAGTACCGGCCCCGCCCCTCACCAGCTTTGGCACTTGGGAGAGCAGGCCCTGCACCTTGCCTGGGCAGCACAGTAGAGCTTACCCCGGTGGTGAAGGTGTGAGTAAACTGGCCCCAAGAATGTGAGATCGGGAGAGCTGACCCTACCCCTTGCCAGCTGTGGCATTGGGTGATCTAGACAGGGCAGTGCTGGAGAGCTCGCTCTGGTGATGTGGACACAGGAAAGCTGACCAATTCAGCTACCTCCTAGGCCCAGATCCAGAGCTCTGAGTAGGCTCACCCCAACATCCTCCTCATCTATGAACTGCTGGAGCATGTGAAAGGGCAGGTCCTACGGATCCAAAGCAGCAGCATCTCCATGACACAGAGCAACAACAGGATATCCAACAGGAATCCTGGTGAGAATCCAGTGCTGGCGTAACAGAAGCCAGAGACCTCGATCCAGACCACTGTCTCATTACAATGAATATTTGCAAGTAAAGATATGTAGACAAAAGGGTATACTGTGGGACACACTGTGACACACATTACAGCTTCCATAATGCGAAACTTTTTATATTTTGTTTTGTTTATTTTTTATTTGGGGGGTGTTGCAAAGGTGGAGGGCAGATATCAAGGGATGGGGAGATGACGGGGACTGGAGTACATGATGTGAAATTTACAAAAAATCAATAAAAAGGTTCTCTTAAGTAAAAAAGGTGGAATGATTTTATTTAAATTATTTGGAGAATAATTTGACAGGACATGCAAAGAGCAACCACACATGTTTATATCCTTTGATCTCATAATGTCAGTCCTGGTGAACTTGCTAGTGGTCAGTTGCCTTATTTGCCACTCTAGGGAGCCGTCCAAAGGCAGGAACCAAGTCTTACTTGTTTTGAATTGCCAGGCCCAGTTGTAAACGTGGTGCAGAGTGAATGATTGGTACATTTTTGCTTCATTGGACTGATCCCAAAAGAATCATGCTCCCAGTACACTGAAAGACACTATGATAAAGACAAGCAAAGGAGAGGCTACTTAATGGATTAGAAGAGGATTATACATTTGCTAACCAACCCAACCCCTTGGCTGTAGACAGAGAGGTCTAAAAGGATGATATCCCTAAGGTACTAAGGTTACCTGGACTTCCCACCCTAGGTCATATGCTAAGTCATCCCTTGTAGCCCAGGGCCTAATGTTTACAGCCAGCAATATAATCAAGAGCACCAAACAGCTTTATTTTCAATACAGTAATGGTGAGTCTGGCTTAGAGCACACTGTCTTTGGACCATCTTGCAAGGAAACTGTGCAGAGTAAAGCCCTGGAACTTGATAAGTAGACTTGGATGGCTTCGAACTCACAGAGGTGCAGCTGGCTCAGCCTCCCAAGTGCTGGGATTAAAGGCATGCACTCAAGGCTTTTCAAAGATTCTTAAAGCTAGAAAGAACTAAGGAGTTAGCTAGCCTTCCTGTGATAATGGAATATCTCTCAATAGTGACTGAAATTATTTTTAGCTTTATCCAGATTCTTGGTTTATTTTTTAGTTTTGGGTTCTGATTTTCCAGGTCAATGCTCAGTGGCAGGTTGCCTTCCCGATAAAATATGCAAACAGGTGCAAGAATAGAAAATTTAGCAACAGCAGAGTTTAAAAATGTTAATGAAATCAGGACACAAAAGAATCATAGGAGTTTGGTTCTCTAGAAGCTTAGTCAATGTGTCAGGTATTTGAGCCTGTAAAAACATGTGACTCTGAGCTGTGAATCCTCTCTGAAGGATATAAGATGGGAAAGTTCTCTTCATAGAGGGAAAGCAGTAGAGGGTACTTAAATCCTGTCTAAAAGAAAAAAGAAAAAAAGAAAGAAGAAAGGGAGGAAGGAAGAAAAGAAGAGGAGAGGTGAAGAAAGGAAAGGAAAAAGAATGTTTTTGCTAAACTAATAAAGTTTCATCCTTGGCCTAGCTTCATTCACCACTGAATACCATTTCCCTGTCTCCCATTGGTGGAGTTTGAAGGTACCACTTGACTCCTATTTGAAACTCTCCTTGTCTCTGAAGCTAGCTGTCCTGAAACAAGAACAACATTTCCCTTCTAATCATCTCTGTGTTATTTTAAGTCCCCTAAAGACAGGGACTCCTGGTTCAGGCCATAAATACCAGAGCTTCTCTGAGAACCACTACTGTATAAGGAAGCGTGAATTTTCCCATGTCTTTCCCAGAGGCTTCCCAGCAGCTTAGACATGGCACACTGGAAAATGGCTTATCCAGGCCACTCTTCTGCACCAGTATGATGACAACAGTAAAAGCACAATTTCCCAAACATCCTGTCACATAAACTGAGTGTGATTTAATTCCTCTAGTTGAATAGGATGGTTTGAGACTTGAGTTCTGAGGTGAGTTGGATGAGGAAACAGACACAGCCTAAGCCATTAAGTATTTCACATAAATCGGAATTGAGCTGACTTGGTTCCAGAGCAGAGAGTTGTAACATCGGTTTCCTGCTTGGGTGAAAGCCTTAACTCTGCAGTGTGATTCTGGGTAACAATTCCTGGAAGCTCAGATTAAGTTCTGTTTCTTTGTCACTTCCAGCGATTCCGTATTCCATAAATGCTTTTTTGATAGCTTCTTACTTAGACAAGTGGAACAGATTACATTGTTTCTAAGTACATTCTCTAGATGATACTTCACAATCTCTCATGTTGCTTTGACCTTGCACAGTCCAGAGTTATTTCTACAACTGAAAACTCCTACACGCTTTCTTGCAGTTCAGTTTACCTAACCTCTATTATGAACTTGTTCTGCTCCAGGCCCTGGTTGGAACCTGGATGGGCCCCTCCCTTTTAGAGAAACAATAAAGTGTATAGTCACTGTCAATTAGAGCCTGTTAATCTAATTTTAAGTGGGAGATGCTTGTGTTTCTAGGGGTTTTATACAAAGACACTGATGTTTGGGGAAGAACACTTGAAAGGCATCTATCTTATCTTTGTCCCAAGCTTTCCACTGCACACTTCTCTGCGCATCTTCTCATGAGTGCACCGAGGGTGAGTAAACATCCTCAGAGGTGATGGATTTTAAACAGAACATGAGCCAGAACCATTGCTCGTCACAATCAGCCTGACTTCCATAAGGATAACAAAACACACAAGATCTCCACTGACTTTGTCTCTTCCTAAGAGATGCTGTCTTTCCCTGCTCACAACAGATCAAGGAGCAAGAAAATGCTACCTGCAGCCAGCTGTTGAGGAGGAGAATGCTTTTTTGGGAATTGTGGGGTTTAGTAGCATTACAGCTTTACCTCTCACTCACCTCTCCATCCTGAGGTTCAGAAATATCTAATCTTCCTCATATCTCTAATATGTTATGCCCTGACCCTTGTGCCTCCCTCATTCTGATGCTCCATATTGCTCTCCTGCCTTGTCAATATCCTGCCCATCCCCCATGGCTCAGCTAAAATGCCACCTGTACAAACCCTTCAGTCACTATAGGCAGAAGTAATTTATTCCACATCTGTAGAGTGGAATAAATAAATAAGTTCTGTAGACATTTACAGAGTTCTACATTATTAACTTTGACCATTTTCAAACCATCATAAATATTCAGAACATTAACTAATTTGAAGTTTTGTTGGAGCAGAGTTTGATTTACAGCTAAGTCATTGATTGAACCAAGTGATTAGGTTTGGTAAAATGAATTCCTGGAGAAAGAAGACGGTGGATCAAGCTCCCATTCCCACCTTCATCTTCACTCTACCTCTTAAAAAATAAAGGAATGGCCTTGTCTGTGATCTAGTTCCTAAACTTGATTAGATGGGTATAGGGGAATCAGGAGGTGTAGGTCATAAAAGTTAAAAGAGGGTGAAGGATGGATGTACAGGAAGTAATCAAGAACCAAGAGAGCAAGACTAGAGCAGAGTTAGTTAGGTGCTTAGAATCAGGCTCCACTTGTCAAATAGAAGTTAAAGGTCTAAGGGCCAGAGAATTGACTGGGCCCCCAAGAATCAGCCACACTTATTTCTATACTCTTTTATACATGCCTGATCTGGTCAAAACATTTCTATTATGTTTGTTTCTGACTTCTGTGTTGGTAATATAAAACTATAGAGCACACCCAAGCACAGAAGTCCCGGTGGCCTTAGCAGTTGCTCTTAAAAACAAACAAACAACAACAACAACAAAAATATTGCTGTCCACTAGAATCCAATAGTGTTCCCCTGAGCCTTAAAGTGTCACCCTGGGAAGCTGAGATTCTACTTTCTCCCTTTTATATAATCAAGGACTCATCCTTGTGGTCCTTGTATTTGTATTACAATCGTTAAGTCAAAGCTAGCTTCTTAGAAGTGGAATGTTTGGCCTATGATGTTTTCACAGGGATAGAGCACTGGACTATGTAGGAATGAAATCAAACTCAAGTAGTCTATGAGGCTTTTCCCTGTGGGTTTTAGACACAGACTTAGAGAAAACTCATTCTCATTCTGATGACTGAAGTAAAACATAATAACACAACTTATAGCCTGTTTTCCCACCATCTGGAAATATCTCTGAAATAGAATAACAAAAATAATGGCAATAACCCTAACACTTTGTAAGAACTTTCTCTGTGTCAGGCACCATGCTGAGCCTCCAGGACTCACTTAGTCCTTACAACAACCCTAGGAGGTTAGTGATCAGCTCATTCTTGTCTAAAGGTGAAGAAATGGACAGAGTAAGCTTAAGTAACTTGTCCAACATCACACAGTTTATAAGAAATTTACCTTGTTCCAGACAGCATCACCTCAGTTATTAATATATCTCAGAGCTGAAAAGCAGAATACAGTAAAAATTGGAAATAACAAGAAGCCTGGTCACATTCAAGTCCCATTTCCAGATGCTCCAAAAGGCAGGCTGTAACCATGCTGTCCAATACAGGTATATCTTCAAAGGTCAGTTTCTATCTAGCAGCTAAACAGTGGTTACCATGAGTCTTCCAAAGCACGTAGTGTGCTGTCCACCAACACCTTCTCCCATCTCCACTGGTGGCCAGAATGATAGTCCAGTTCCAGAATACACATTTTTAAACCTTCTAGTATATTCCTGCAGCCCAAAGAGAAAGACCAGACTTCTCCATGCAACACAGAAGATCCTCTAGACTCTAGAGTCTTGCTCTTTACTTCTATTATTGTTCCCCTGGTCCATTCCCACAATGCTCTATGAGAAGGAAACAAATGTATTCCCAAGCTTTCCTAAGCTCCTGCTACTATCTTTGTCAAAGCATTCCCCAACTGTTCACAAGTGGCTGCCATGTTTGGAATCTGCCTTGGTCCTGCTTTTGTCTGATCTGCTTTTCCCTACTCCACAGGCAGAAAACCACGATACGGGTTTCAGGGCTACAGCACAGCCTCAAAGAACCATGTTCCTAGTTGATTCCCAAACACTTTCATGTCATTTCATCCACAGGGCTCCAACTACCCTGCGTCCTACCTGGAATGGCATATGGGAAATGGCACAGTGTCTAGGACAGAGTCATTGTTCAGCATGTACAATTTTTCCTTCCTACAGTTCTCTTGCTCCCCAGGTAACCCTATTGTTGAAGGGCTGTTGTCCTCACCTTGCCCTTGTGAAAACATTGCTGAACAGGTACTCTATGTCATCTGCCCTGTGGCATGTCTGAGAAATCTCAAGCCTCTGACAAGAATAGCTTGATGTCTGAGTGCTCTGCACCAAATGCGGACACTGTGTGGGCATCTGTGGCTGTGGGTGGATATCAAAGAGCCCAACAATAATAAAGACAGACCTCCAGGTTGGCAACCCAGCAAGCCCAGTGGGCCTTTCCATACAGGGCCTTGCTCTAACCCTAGATACACTATAAAAAAGAACTAGCTAAAAGCAAGCTGCTCTAGCTTCATAGTGATTCCATTTGTGTCTGCAAAAGAAAGAGGGTGGGAATTTCCTTTCTGCCTCAAATGGAACCATCAGTTGCTTTAGTCAGCCCTCAATTACAATAATCGCACTTTGACCATCTTGTAAGCAAAAGGAATATTGGTTCCAAGAGGTGCTCCTCATTAGAACTTTCTCTGAAGAAACTGACTCTGCTCCTAAGCTATGGGCTTCATATTGCAGAGGCCTCTATGAATGCCCTCCAACACCTACACTTACAGAAGGACAAGAATTCTAATTCTCTTTTTCAATGTTCAAAGAACTTTAAGGGGGAGCCTAGATAATTATTTGGGTAAAGTGAAACCAGGAAGACTAATGATTAGCATATTATTACTATGATGAATATCTGAGAGAACGAATTTGGGAGGAAGAAAGATGTATGTGGTCTCATGGTTTCAGCCAGCCTTGTTGTTTCTGGGCTATGGTGAGGGAGAACTTCATCCTGAAAGAATGGTGGAACAAAGCTGTTCACTGAAGGCAGCCAGAAAGCAGAAAGAGACAGGTAGGAAGAAGTGAGGAAAATATAAAGCCTCAAGTACATGCCTCCAGTGAACTACTTCCTCCAACTTGATCTCACCTACTAAAAGTTTACAGCACCTTCTAAGATAGAACCACTAGTAGAAATGAAGCCTGCAAAAAAAAAAAAAAAAAAAAAAAAAAAAAAAAAAGAAAAAAAAAGAAATGAAGCCTGCAACACACTAGCCTGTTCAAATTGTAATAACTAAACTTTTTGCATGTGCTCATCATCTCAAGAGCTGGCTCTTTTGTCAGAAGCCATGCTGACATTATGGCACCTATTTGATGAACAAAGCAACAGAAATAGTGTGCCCATCAAGACCTTGAATATGGAGAAAATGTTTTATTCAATTCCATTTTACATGGCAAGCTGTGTAATAGGTATGCCTATGCTGGACTCCTCAATCTTACCAGCAAGATTCAAGGTTTGGGATCTTAAAACGGCTTTAAAGCCATAAACAAACCCAAGCTATGGAAGGAATTTGCTAAGAGTAACTGAAACATTTAAGCATGTTTATCTATAAACTCAAATGCAACCATCACAGTCTGGTAGAAAGGCATATTTCAGTAAAACCATTTGATCTTGACTGCAGCAGAAGGTCCTCAGTTGTCATCCTAACTCTACATTAAGATCTTTCTCAAGGCCTCTTTAGGGCCCACATTCTACACGTCTGCTTTTTGCCCTTCTTAGTTTTGAAGTGTAGAGAACTCATAGCGTAGTGGAAGTTTTGGTTGTGTTGTGTGGATTTGTTTTGTTGTAGTCTCAAGGGTGGGATCCAGAATGCTTTGTCCAAAGCTCTTAACAGCTTCACAAGAGGGCAAGTGATCTTGCCAGCTAGAAACTACCTTGTGCAGGTGGCATGTTTTTTGCTAGCAGAAAAATACCCTGGTGTAGACTCTGAAAAGGTATAAATAGGAGCCGAGAGACAGACAGAGAGAGAAAGAGAACATTATGTTTCAAGATGCTCCTAGAGAGAAATGCTTCAGAGAACACTTCAAGGAGGTTGCTGCTGATAATTGTTGTTGCTGCTTTTGCTATTGCTGGATTGCTGGTTTGCTGATTTGTTCTGCGGCTGCATTTGCCGCTGCTGCTGGTTTACTGGTTTGCTGGACTGCTAGATATCCTGAAAACAAAGCATGGAATTGCCCCAAGGAATGACATTTAAAGAGGTCTGCATCCCACTTATTGATTGTTGATCTTAGAGCCTGTGCTGTTGGTCTTCTGTTCAGGAAATTGTCTCCTGTGCCAATGAGTTCAAGGCTCTTCCCCACTTTTTCTTCTAACAGGTTTAGTGTGTCTGGTTTTATATTAAAGTCTTTGACCCACTTGGACTTTAGTTTCATACAGGGTGATAAATATGGATCTATTTGCATTTTTCTACATGTAGACATCCAGTTAGAGCAGCACCATTTGTTCAAGATGCTATCTTTTTTTCCATTGTATGGTTTTGGCTTCTTTGTCAAAAATCAAGCATCTGTAGGTATGTGGGTTTATTTCTGGGTCTTCTATTCAATTCCATTGATCCACCATTCTGTTTCTATGCCAGTACCATGCAGTTTTTATTACTATTGCTCTGTAGTACAGCTTGAGATCAGGGACAGAGATACCTCCAGATGATCTGTTGTTGAAAAGGATCGTTTCAGCAATTTTGCTTTTCCATATGAAGTTGAGAATTGTTCTTTCAAGACCTGTAAAGAATTGTGTTGGTATTTTAATAGGAATTGCATTGAATCTGTATATCGCTTTTGGCAGGATGGCCATTTTCACTATGTTAATCCTATCGATCCATGAGCACAGGAGATCTTTCCATCTTCTGATATCTTCTTCTATTTCTTTCTTCAGAGACTTGAAGTTTTTTTCAAACAGGTCTTTCACTTGCTTGGTTAGAGTCACACAAAGGTACTTTTTGTTATTTGTGACTATTGTGAAGGATGTAGTTTCCCTAATTTCTTTCTCAGCCCTTTTGTCTTTCATTTATAAGAGGGCTACTGATTTTTCTGTGTTAATTTTGTATCCAGCCACTTTGCTGAAGGTGTTTATCAGCTAAATGAGTTCTCTGGTTAAATTTTTGGGGTCACTCATCTGCAACAATCAATAAATGGGACCTCATAAAGCTGAAAAGCTTCTGTAAAGCAAAGGACACTGTCATCAGAACAAAACAACATCCTGGGAAAGGATCTTCACCAACCCTATATCTGACAGAGGGCTAATATCCAGAATATACAAAGAACTCAAGAAGTTAAACAGAAAAAAATCAAGTAATCCAATTAAAAAATAGGGTACAGAGCTAAACAGAGTATTCTCAATAGAGGAATTCTCTATAGAGGAATATCAAATGGCAGAGAAACATTTAAAGAAATGCTCAACGTCCTTAGTCATAAGGGAAACACAACTCAAAACAACCCTGAGGTTTCACCTCACACCCATCAGAATGGCTAAGATCAAAATTTCAAGTGACAATACATGCTGGAGAGGTTGTGGAGAAAGGGAAACCATCTTCCTTTGCTGGTGAGAATGTAAATGTGTACAGCCGCTCTGGAAATCAATCTAGCGCTTTCTCAGACAATTAGGAATAATGCTACCTCATTATCCAGCTATACCACTCTTCGGCATATATCCAAAATATGCTCAGGTACATAAAAAGGATATTTGCTCAACCATATTCATAGCAGTTTATTCATAATAGCAAGAACCTGGAAACAACTCAAATGTCCCTCAAATTAGGAATGGATACAGAAATTGTGGTACATTTACACAATGGAAGAGTACTCAGCAATTAAAAACAAGGAAATCATGAAATTTGCAGGCAAATGATGGGGATCTAAAAAAGATCATCCGGAGTGGGGTATCCCAGAAGCAGAAAGACACACATGGTATATACTCACTTATAAGTGGATATCATGCATATGATATAGGACAAACATACTAAAATCTGTACACCTAAAGAAGCTAAGCAAGAAGGAAGAGCCTGGGTAATATGATCAATCCTCACTCAGAAAGACAAACCAGACAGACATTGGAAAAGGGAGAAAACAGAAAACAGGACAGGAGCCTACCACAGCGGGCCTCTCAAAGACTCTACGCAACAGGGTATCAAAGCAGATTCTGAGACTCATAGCCAAACTTTGGGCAGAGTGCAGGGAATCTTATGAAAGAGGGGGGAGATAAGAAGACCTGGAGGGGACAAGAGCTCCACAAGGAGAGCAACAGAACCAAAAAACCTGGGCATAGGGGTCTTTTCTGAGACTGATAACTCCAACCAAGGACCATGCATGGAGATAACCTAGAACCGCTGCTCAGATGTAGCCCATGGCAACTCAGTCTTCAAATAGATGTCCTAGTAAGAGGAACAGGGACTGTCTCTGACATGAACTCAGCAGTTGGCTCTTTGATCACCTCCCCCTGGGAGGAGCAGTCTTACCAGGCCACAGAGGAAGACAATGCAGCCAGTCCTGATGAGACCTGATAGGCTAGGGTCAGATGAAAGGGGAGGAGGACCTCCCCTATCAGGAGACTTGGGGTGCATGGGAGGAGATGAGGAAAGGAAGGTGGGACTGGGGGGGGTAATGTAGAGGGGGGCTACAGCTGGGATACAAAGTGAATAAACTTTAATTAATAAAAATAAATAAATAAGAAAAAAATTAAAAATCAAAGCCTACACTCTTTCCCATTTGTAGTTCTAAGTCCATCCCTAAAGGGTTAAGCGTATCACAGGACTGAAAGATCCACATAATCCTGTGGACTGAAGATGTGCCCAGTCCTGCTGATGTCTCTGTAGCTGCTGGGAGCTGAGCAATGGTACTTGTGTCCCGCAGGTTCTGGAGAAAAGAGCACCACTTCTGAATGAAGGTCAGGAGTATACGCAACATGCTGTTCTCAGGCTACTTTTTAGTGTCTCATGGATATCAGCCCCTCTCCGCTCTCCAATCCATAGGAGCTTGGAGTACCACAATTTTCTATGTTTCTAATTCTCTTATCTATGTTTTTTATTCATTCTTATAAAAGTTAGTGGTAGAATGTCTTTGTCATATCTTTGTCTTCTATGTGCAAATACCCAGCTCTTTCAATAAGGAATTCTCATTCCACTTCCTTCTGGATCATCTCAGGCTGTATAATGTGGCCCTGACACATAACCATAGTTATCATTAAATGTCAGGTGACAAATCCAAATAGAGCCAGAATCCCTTTTCTAGCAAACTAAAATTGCAATTAAATAATTCTCAACTGACCTGAGTATTCCCCAATATAATGTTCCGTTTTGATTACTGACCAAAACCAGCCTGGAGAGGAAAGGGTTTATTCAGTTTACAGATTACAGTCTATCATCAAAGGAACTCAAGGCAAGAGGTTGAAGCAGAGACCATGGAAGAAAGCTGTTTACTGGCTTGTTCCCCTGACCTGCTCAGCTTATTTTCTTAAACAACTCAGGACAACCTGCCCAGGAGTGGCACCACCCAGAGGAAACTGGATACTCCCCCCAGGCCAATCTGATAAAGGTATTTTCTCAGTTGAAGTTCCTTTAACCCAAATAACTCTGTCTCACTGTAGAAATCCTGAAACCCAGCACAGTAGATAAAAACAGAACAGGAAGTTCTTGAGAAAGGTCACATAGAATAGGAGAAAGACCTTTTCTGGAGGTAGACATTCAAAACTTTAGATCCCATCCACAGAAGTTGTGTAGCACTAAACAAGTTCTTGATCATTTGAGCTACAGTTTATGCATCTATACAGTGGGAGAAATCATTGCTACTAGGCATTGTGTTCTAGAGATTAGAGTCCATGGCCCAAGAGTTCCTAGCTTCTAATCCTTTAAATTCCCAGGTCAGTATTCGCCCCACTGAAGTAACCATAATTAGTGAAGTAATTATAATTGGGGTGACTATATTTAGTGAGGTAGCTGTAATTGGTGAGTCAGGTTTAAAAGTTTCTAAAATAAAGTTAAAACCACACAAACTATATGGCTAAGAAAAATGCTAGTTTGGAGCTAGGGAGATGGCTCAGCAGGTAGGAACACTTACTGTGCAAGCCACTGACTTGAGTTTCATCTCTGGATCCCATGGTGGAAAGAGAAACCCAAGTCAAAAGTTGTTCTCTACCACCTGTGAAGTGGCACATGAAACACATACACACACAAAATAAATTAACTAAATAAAAGGTTGTTTTTCTTCTTTATCAAACATACATATATCTCCTATAGGAGAGATAAAGAGAACTAGATCTTTCCTCAAAAAGTTAAACAGAATGGCTGGAGAGATAGTTCAGTGGTTAAGAGTACTGTGTGCTCTTCCAGAGGTCCTGAGTTCAATTCCCAGCAACCACATAGTAGCTCACAACCATCTGTACTGGGGTCTGATGCCCTCTTCTGGCATGCAGGTGTATGCAGTCAGAGCACTCATATACAAAAATAAATCTTTTAAAAAAAGTTTATCATATAACCTTATAATTTCACTCTTACATGTACAGCCAAAAAGCTAAAAAGAGATAAAGTATGTGTGTATGTGTGCTCATATCAGGCCTATATACAATAGTCAAAATAGAAACATAACAAACATTAATCAGTAAATGAATGGAAAGTGTATAATTATAGATGCATATAAAGAAATATTTGGCATGAAAGACTGATACATGCTGAAACATAGATAAACACCTGAAACATTTTGCAAAGTGAAAAAGGTATGCAAAAAATATCACCTATCAAGAGTTCCATTTATATGGTATATCTAAAATAGATAAATCCATAGAGGCAGACTATAGCTTGGTGTTAGCCAGAGGTTGAGAGGAGGGAAAACCTACTTAAAAGAAAAGGTGTTTAACTTGGCCAGGGATGGAATTAGATAGAGATAGTAGTTTTACAACACTGTAAATCCAAGCAGTACAATGAGGAAGGTATTCTGAACTAGGGCTCAATCTCTACAGAGAAAGAATGTATCCTTGCTCGGAAAAGGAGTCACTAAGGCTTCCAAAGTAGGTGGGTTCAACAGGGGACCTTGGTGAAAAAAATATAGCCCTGACTGCTAAAAGAAAAGCCTAGATATGAAGACTGGGCAAAGACTTTATCAGTGTCACTCCCAAGGTTCTGAATGGCTCCCTATTTTTTGGAGAAGTGGGGGTTGTTTCAAGACACTATCTTCTTTGTAGTTCTAGATGGCTGTCCTGGAACTAGCTCTGTAGACCCGGCTGGCTATAGAGATTTGCCTGCCTCTGCCTGAGTACTGAGACTAAAGGCAGGCCTGTAGCACCACCGCCCAGCCCAATGTGCTTCTTACTCACTGAGGGTCAGCCTCACCTTTTCTGACCTCATCTTCTGAACCTATGCTCAATTCACTGCCGTTGTCCCTGTTCCTGGATGAGGAAGGCTCTCTCACACATACTTCCCAGTTTTTGCATGTGCTATTGCTATCTGCACACAACTACCATCTGCCAAATCCCCTTCTACCTTTTACCTGTTCTCCCAGAGGAAAGCATTGACAGAGCTTCATGCCCACTAGCAGAAGCCTCACAGGTGTGTTTTCTTGGTCCCATGCTTCCCTTCACTGTAGCAATTATTAAACTCACAACTAACTTGAGGCCAGCACTGTGTTTTGTGTGTATCTTTTTATAGTGTATCTTTTATAGCCTGTCACAGCACTTAGCAACATAAACCATGGCTTTTTAAAAGAGCAAATGAATAATTAGCGAGAGACAATAGGAGATGATATACCACTTTGAAGTATACAAGTCTTAGACAGGTTTTGTTGTTGTTGTTTTCTTTTACCATTCTTTCCTTTGAATTACTGTAACTGGCAAACTTGGAACGTGTGTTTGTTGAATTCCTGTTACACTCAGGAAAAAAGTCCCCAGATTTGCAGATGGTAAGGTGTGGCTGACATTTTTAAGCAATGTGATGTCAGCACAGTTCCCCCCAAAGCTTTCGTGGCAATGGGCTCCTCTGTCTTAAAAAAAATCTGTAAAATAAGCTTCAGAAAGAACAAAGACCAGACCTCTATCCTTTCTCACATACGCCCCCTTGTGTCAAGAACTAACACGTAGGCCAAGATAGAAAATTTAATCCAGTTAAAGCTATTTCACTGGCCTCTTTTTAAAAGGCACCAGAATCACCTATGATTTCAGAAGAATACTGACTGTGTGAGTGCACCGTGCCGCATTCTCTTTCATTTATGTCACTCAAACTGCGCTCCCAGTGCCTAGAGCTCTTGGTCATCCCAAGCAATTGTGTCAACCTTTGCCCTGGGTCCTCAGGCATGTGGGTCTTTGAGAGAGTTTAGACATTTGAAATGCTTAATGATGTTATATTATCACTAGACATGAACCTGAAAGCCCACCAAAGAAAAGAGCAAGTGCCTCTGCCTTCTCCTGGAGAGTTATCACCTTGGAGCTAAATGGGTACTACCCTTCTCCCACTCACTAATAAGGTAACTGAGCACAAATTACTTGCAAACTGGAAGAGGAGTAATGGCTTTATTATCTATCCATATCATTGGCAAAAAAAAAAAAAAAAAAAAAAAAAAAGAGCAATGCTTATCTAAATTTGGTGTACACAAAAGTAAAAAATAATAAAAGTGGTTCTCCAGAATGAAAAAGTGAGACCCACTACCTCTGCAAACCTGCCGGCCTTTGAGTTATGCACAAACTAGGTTACTTCTGTTTGGTCACATCCCTAATGCCCAGGTCACCATACAGCAGCGGCACAAGAAATGATTCACTTCCCTGCATTGGTGAATGGCAAATAGCTCCTTCCAGGAAAGGAACTTAAATGGACTTTTAACTTACTTTGGCTCAAAAGCTTTAAAACTTTCTTGTGATCCATTGTATGAAATGCAATTTCTTGGTTTTTTTTTTTAATTACACTTTATTCACTTTGTATCCCCCATTAAGCCCCTCCCTCCTCCCCTCCCGATCCCACCCTCCCTCCCCCTTCTTCACGCATGCCCCTCCCCAAGGCCACTGAAAGAAGAGGTCCTCTTCTCCTTCCTTCTGATCTTAGTCTATCAGATCACATCAGGAGTGGCTGAATTGTCATCTTCTGTGGCCTGGTAAGGCTGCTCCCCCCTCAGGGGGAAGTGATCAAAGAGCAGGCCAATCAGATTATGTCAGAGGCAGTCCCTCTTCCCATTACTATGGAACCCACTTGGGCACTGAACTGCCATGTGCTACTTCTGTGCAGGGGTTCTAGGTTATCTCCATGAATAGTCCTTGGAGTATGAGTCTCTGGGAAGTTCCCTGTGTTCAAGTTTTCTGGTTCTGTTGCTCTCCTTGTGGGGTT
Organism: Psammomys obesus; assembly: GCF_907164565.1. NCBI lineage: Eukaryota > Metazoa > Chordata > Mammalia > Rodentia > Muridae > Psammomys > Psammomys obesus. The sequence continues at coordinate 27,848,374 of NW_026596046.1, forward strand.
CCCGTCCTTTCCAGCTCTATTTCCCAAATCTTACATAAGATTCCATGCACTCTGCCCAACAGTTGGCCATGAGTCTCAGCGTCTGCTTTGATAGTCTGCAGGGCAAAGGCTTTCAGAGGCCCTTTGTGGCAGGAAACTCAATTTCTTTACTCATTCAAGTTTTGCCTTTATTTTCCCTAATTCTACCCACTATCCATGTATTCCTTTGCCCCATCTAAAGGTTTCTTAAAAAATTATGACCATATTTTGAACACTCAGACATTTAACATACATTTAGCAAAGGCTTGTTGTGGGCTGGATACTACGCCAAGTGCTAGAGAACACAGAAATAGATGTCGTTAACCACCCTCATGAAGTATGACATGAGCAAGTTAAGCTCTTAACTAAAGCACCAGATGTGCACCTGTTACAAAGGCTTCATGACGAGGCATTTCCACTGGGATCTGAGCAATACAAAGAAGTTGGTCTACTACACTAGAAAAAAAAGTGCTCCAAGTTGAGAAAACATCATGTGCAAAGGCCATGAATAAGAAGCAAAATTAGTAAAGTGGGCTTGATCACTCTAGCTCTCTCTCCTGGACCCCCTGTCCTACAATCTCTACTTAAGAGAAATCCTCAAAACAGGATTAAATCCTACCTCTTCCCTCTTTTCTAAGTCCTTTTATTAGTGTATATTCTCGATACAAGTGATGAGCTTATGACATTCTTATTCAAGAGTATAATTACTTTATGCTTGTTTACTCCCCTCTAACTGCTCCTTTTACTCTCCCCTTAATCTTTCCAAACAGCCTTCCCCTTCTATTTCATGTCACACACATACACACCCTGAGATTGCATATGAGAAAAAACACGTTTTGTTGTTGTTGTTGTTGTTTTTATTTCTGAGTCTGGCTTCCCTTGCTTAGTATGATACGCTCCCATTTTCCAACAAATGCCATGAGTTTGATTTTCTTTATGGCTGAATAAAACTCTGTTCACATAATACATTCTTGTTGTCCATTAATTTGTTGATAGACTCTCAGGCTTCTTCTGTAGCTTGGCCATTGCAAATACCGCCGTTGCCTCACTCTCAGCTGGACTAGAAAATTACTTGTTAAACACTTGCATGATTCTATACCGTTTTCTGTGGAAGCCTGTTCTCTACATTCTCCCGTTCCATTCTCTCCATTACAAGTTCTTGGGGAGCAGAAATCCTTGTAACCCCCACACAGCCTAACAGAAACTCCTGTACAGTAACAACCTGAATTGTTGTTGGACTGAATTACTTTTATGGTTTTCACAATATTGATCCTTAAACCTAGCTGACATTCAGATAGTTCTGAGAATGAAATTGAAAAATATTTTAAAGTCTAGAGTGCTTGGCCTGATTAGAAGTCCCTCAAGTATAACGGGACTGCTCCAGGCCTCCGGCCTCTGTCCCTATTACCGCCGACAGGACGATTTACATTTCCTCTCCATTTGATCTACTTAAGCACTTGCTGATAGAAAACAAGTTTTGTTTTTAATGAGCCTCAGTACTTAGAATAGTGGTTAGACGGTAGCCGATTCTCACAAAGTTGAAATCTAAGTAAGCCGTTATTTTCACGATTTTACCATGTGGAGCAATGACTATGGTAACTGAAGTTGGAGAGGGTTAAATCCTGAACATTACCGACCCAGGAAGAGAAGAATTTCCGTTTCCCTAAAAGAGGGGGACTAAAATAGTTGGTCCTCCAGTGCACCAGAGGGCCGAACGGAAAGACGGGAAATTGCGACCATGCGCTGCGAGCTGGACTTCCACAAGTCTCCTGAACCGAAGCTACAGCGCGGTCTGTCCCCCACAGTGCTCGGCAGCGAGGACTGCGGGTCCCAGGTTGCCATGCGGCTACCCACGACTCAGTCTGGGAAACTCGCTGTGGGACTCTAACTCACCGCTAGCGCAAAAGGGCGCCAGAAGGTGCTCCAATAAGCCGGTTTCTTAGGGTGGTAGAGGCGGGATGAGATGGGGAGGTGGCAACGGGCTAAGGGGATGAGCGGTGAGCTCTGAGTCGTGTTAGTCAAGCGTAGCTCTATCTCCGAAGAGGCCCAGCCTTGTAGCACGGGATCGGAGAAGGCGCCAGTGGGCGTTTTAGTGACAGACCGGAAACTACATTTCCCAGTATCCTTACGGTTAGAGAACTTCATTGCCCGAAAGCCTTTGCGAGAGTCGGCACGCTTTCCGCTTCCTCTTGCTGCCCGGGAGCTCCGAGAATTATGAGGAGCCGCTGGGTCTGGCGGCTCTTGCGCCCTGACGGCAGCGGGGTCCGCTGGACTTCGACCCCCCACGGGCGTCTGTCGCCCGCTCTGCGGAGAGGTGAGACCAGAGTCGCTTAGGAAGACGGTTCGGGCGGGTCGTGCCTGCTCGGGCTTAAGCGAGAGCGACACACCTCCTGCCGGGCCCCGCCCACAAGGCTTTGCCTCTCCCGCGGCTCGGGGCTGGCGGGTCGCGGCCTGAACGGATGGGGGTCTGGAAGGAAGAAGGATTTCTTCCTTGGAGACCCAGCCCCCGCGGGCCTGCGCTTCCGGTGGGCTTCTGAGTTTTGCGGGGGGGTGGGGGGGGCGCGCTTCCGTCTCATCAGAACTTTTAGGTAGTTTGTGAGTGTCCTGATGTTTTGTTTTGTTTTGTTTTGTTTTGTTTGTTTTGTGTCCCGTTCAGATTTACTTATTTAGCCACTTGGAGCTCAGGGGTTGGTAGATTGCAGCACACATTTCAATTCAGATGCCCTTACAAATCACATAGTAAGCATTTTTTAAAGTGCTCTGCAGTCTATTCGTTTCCAAACACATATCCCCTTTATGTTAGTCTGTATATACCGGAGAATATCTTAACTTTATTCTGAGGATGATTTCCAAGGCTTTTTTAAAAATGGTTTTTGCTTTTGTTTTGTTTGCTTTCAAGACAAGCTTTCCCTGTAGACTTGGCTGTCTTGGACTCTCTCTGTAGACCAAGGTGGCCTCGAACTCACAGAGTTGAGCCTGCCTCTGCCTTCCTGAATGCTGGGGTTACAGGCGTGTGCCACCACGCCTGCTATGTTTTTGCTTTTCAGTTTTTAAATTCTTTTAAGGCCTCCCGCTGTAAAGGGCACCTCATCCCACCCTTCACATGTTTTTCCTGTGACGATAAAGTGAGCTGTTCAGTACCCAAACACATCTCTCCCTTCTCCACACCTGTGTGATTTGTTTTGTTGTCCTTGTTTTGTTTTTAACCTGTTCTTTAATTTCACTGAGTCCGTTGACCTGCAGTCAAGGCTGTTGTATAACTGCCAGTTAGTCACAGGACTTTGATTACATATGTAGGTAGTTAGTATGCATACACAGTCTGATGGACTTTTCAAAAAGGGAGGGGGAAATGTGTCCGCTGGTAGTTTGCTTCACGAATTTGAATTGCCAACACCCTCATAAAAGGCTCTTGCTATGGCTGGCCGCCAACTCCAGGTCCAAAGAAAGCTGGCCTCTCAAAGAATTAGACGAGACATGGCAGAGCAGGGTACCAAAGGCCTCCTCTATAGGTATGTGCACCCTCACACACAAAGGGGTATCATTGTTTTGACTCTGAAAAAGTAATTCAAATATCAGTTTATCTGTGTGCTTTTAGAAATATACATTGTTTAAACATTATTTAAAAAATAGATGTCATACCGAAAATACAACACCCCAAGAAAACGTTAATATTTTAATACAATTGTTGAGTTATTCCACTTGAGTCTGGTTACTCTTGAGTAAATCTTAAGTCTCCCCTTAAAATTAGTTCATGGTTTGTGCCCCTGTTCAGTGTAACAAGTATTTACTGCCTACTATAAACAAATAACATCAATAGCTAAGCAACTTTGAAAGGTGATCCTTATCCCATGGAAAGACCTTAGTTATCTAGTCCAGTGCTCTTTAAAAGTAAATGATGAGATGCAGAGGAAGATGTGATTTGTCTAAATTGTCTCTTCAGTAATACTACATTTCAAGTTGGTTACTAGTTTCCACATTTAGAAGTATAACATTACATGTTTCCTTTAAGTACAGATTCCCAAGTCTTATGACTAGAAGTACGGAATTAGTCCTCAGGGTTGGAGAGCAGGCTTTTTTGTTCATTTAATTGGCCATACACCTCATGAAGCAAAACACAGCATATAATGTAAGTATATATATACTTTTGTGGGTGTTTGCCTATCTGAGACAGTTTCACTGTTAAGCCGTATCTGTAGATCAGGCTGGCCTTGAACTCACAGAGATCCATTTGCCCCCCACCCCTCGCCTCTGACTGTCTGACTTTCCACCTCCTGAAGGCTGTGATTAAAAGGCGTGTGTGCCACCACCACCTAGCTGAGAAAATATGCTTTAATGTTTCTTTTTTGAATTCCAATAGAGAACTAATAAGCTAGGACCAGACAAGATGACTCTGTGAGCAGAGGTATTGCTGCCAAGCCTGATGACCTGGGTTCTGTCCTGGAACTCATGTGATAGAAGAACCAACTCCTCAAAGTTGTCCTCTGTCCTCCACACATGCCATTACATGCACACACCCACATACATACAAATAAATAAGAAATTAACCATTTATGTCATGGAAGTGGTTCAGTTCTAAAACAGACAGTAATTTAATAACACTTGCAACTTAGATTTAATGAACTTTTATATGCCTTTTTATTTTTTTAATTTTTTAAAGATTTATTATTCATACAACATTCTGCCTGTACACCAGATCTTACTATAGATGGTTAGGAGCTACCATGTGGTTGTTGGGAATTGAACTCAGTACCTTTAGGAAGAACGCGAGTGTTCTTAACCTCTGAGCCATCTCTCCAGGCCACTTATATGCCTTTTTAAAAAGCAAATTTTGGCCTTTTCCAGCAGAAAGTCATTTACTACGATTTAGGCTAGCAATCTGACCCTATATATACAATGTAGTAGTTTTGCAAGTTGATGTCTATTTGAATTTGTTTTTCTCAGTATAAACATACAAGATGAGTTTGAGAACATTAAAATGAAGAGAAAGATGTAGGGTTTTGTATAGTTGTCAAATGTACTCTTGTTTTGTTTTTCGAGACATGGTTTCTCCGTGTAGCCCTGGCTGTGCTGGAACTTGCTCTGTAGACCAGGCTGGCCTCAGACTCACAGAAATCTGCCTGCCTCCGCAGGGATTAAAGGCATGCACTACCACCACCTGGTTTCAAATGTACTCTTAAGGAGTCCTTATGAATCAAATTGCTGGTGCCACAGTCAGGCCAGTGAACATAATACCTTGTTGGGAATATTCAAAGGCTTTTCAGAGAAATGAAAACACACCTTCACTCACTCAACATCCTGTTGCCAGAGACTATATCGACACCCACATCAGAAATAAACAAAGTCAAATATAAGAAATAAATGGTCTGGAGAGATGGCTCAGCAGTTAAGAACAACTTGCTCTTCAGAAAACCTGAATTTGGTTCCCAGGACCTACCTCAGGCAGTGCTTCTAACTGACTGTAACTCCAGCCAGGGGATGCAGCACTCTTCTGTAACCTCCACAGACGTGTTCACAGTTGACATACATTCACATAGACATACACATACATCTAAGTAAATTCTTTTGAAATCTTAAAAGAAACATCCCAGATATCTTTCTTTATTCTTAGCCTCATCAGAAAGAGAATCCAAGGTAGAAATGACAGTGTTGTGTACCTTGGTGAATTTTGCCCATTCTGTTTACCTATCTGGCTTACTTCCCTAAGATTTCGTATAAATCTAGTGTCATTTCCAAATGATCTTTGTTCCCACAGAGGACCAAGCCTCTTTTCTCCCTGTAGATATATTTTAAAATCATATCCTAAGAGCCACACCCTTAAATGTTCAGAGCAGAAGTCAACACATTCAGTCTTCTGCCACCCAGAAGGCTGAAGGAGGATCACCTGGCCCAGCAATTTGAGGCAAACTTGAACAAGTCTCAGACCCCAAAATACCATTCATCACTGTACATGCGGTGCCAGACAAACAAAGTCCCTTTCATTCAATATGTGTCTTAGAGCACCTAAAGCTGTTGGGCACTGGGAACTCAACAGAGTCCAAGAATAGATGTGGCCCCTACTCTTATGTCTTACTTCAGTGGTTAGGAAACTTTCTATAAAAAGGCAAATGGTAAATATTTTAGGCTGTGTAGACCATATGGTTGACTACAACTTCTCTGTCATCCTAACATGAAAGTACCTATAGATAATAATTTCAGTAAAGTTTTATTTATAGAAACAAAAAGTGAGTGTTTGTAGCCTGATGGCAGCAGTTAACTAATACCTGATATAAGAAGGATCTTTAAAATTAGTAGTTGCATAAATGAGAAACCTGTGAGTGGTGTTGAAAAGAATATTACAAAGCACTTTAAACCATTACAAGAGGTCAGACCTCAGGAACCCTTGCACACTTCCCACCAGAAGAGATACTTGTGCAGAGCTCTCAAGAATGAATATGAACACGGCAACGAGAGCTTTCTCAACACAGGCTAGGCAAAGGCCCCAAGAAGGAAAAGCAAGCAGATGGCACATTTGCAGAGTTAAAGTCCAAGAGCCAGATAGCATAATAGGACATGAGATTAGCTGTACCCTGCAGAGATTTGATGGCAATGTTAAGGCCTTTATCCCAAGGAGTTGATTTTGTGTGAGGCATTCATTATTTGTTGACTGAATTCAGAAGCTGTACTAATTTGACTGTGGACAGGAGACCTCTAAGATTTGAGATTTATCATACTTGCCTCTGAACACCACTTTTTCCCATCAATAAAATGAGAATTTTAAGAATATAGTAATAAGCATGAAAACATAAAATATATACATATTTCAGATTTTTTTCTAAACTAGAGTGAACTTATGAGGAAGTGGTTACTAAGGAGACCAGGTCATCACTTCTAATGCAGCTCTTCAGGGCAGCTGCTGAACTCTACAGCTCTGATTTTTATTTTTCTCTCCTACTTTGACTCTGACACACAAAAGCACTTTTTTGCGTTTGTTTTTTTAAACTTTTCTAGATGACATTCAGCCAAAAAGAAGGCTACTATGCTAGTGTATATTTCAAAGCAAGGTTCCACCTTTCCAGGTGCTTCTTTTATCTCTTCGGTTAAATGGAATTCAGAGGCTTTGATTTTTTTCTTTTAATAACACCTGTTTACTGTTTTCTATCCCATAAAATCAGTGAAGACACCAGGTATGTTCTTTCACCATATTTTGCTCTGCGCCCAGTGCTTAATCCATATTTGTTGACTAGAAGGATACTTAAGAATTATGTCTTATAATTTACTAGCATAAAGTAATTCCTGAAATTGAACCTGTCTTTTAAGTACCTACATATGTAAGTAGCTTGGGGTAAAACAAGAGAGACAAAGAACACAAAGTGATATGAATATTCGGAGCTTTGTAGTCAAAAGAACCTAAACCTGAATCCCATTACCTATCAGTAGGTCTGTGACCTAAGCAAACTCCTTTGCCTGTCCTAAACACGGTACGGTTTGATCTAGTCTGGACTGGTTTTGGTATGTAGCCCAGGCTAGCATTGAATTTATGATCCACCTGCCTCTGTCTCCTGAGTGCTAGAATCACCATATCCATAGCTATAATAGGCATTTTTTTTAATTTAAAAATGAAAATACTACTTTGCTTTGGCAGCATATAAGTTATCTGATAAAACACCTTATACTTGATCATTACACTGAAAGTTATTTTTTTAATTTTTTTATTAATTACACTTTATTTACTTTATATCCCCCTGTAGTTCCCTCTCTCCTCCCCTCCCAACCCCTCCCTTCCTTCCCATTCTCCACGGATGCCCCTCCCCAAGTCCACTGGTAAGGGAGGTCTTCTTTTCCTTCCTTCTGATCCTAGTCTGTTAAGTCTCATCAGGAGTGGCTGCATTGTCTTCTTCTGTGGCCTGGTAAGATTGCTCCCCCCTCAGGGGGAAGTGATCAAAGAGCAGGCCAATCAGTTCATGTCAGAAGCAGTCCCTGTTCCCATTACTATGGTACCCACTTGGAGACTGAACTGTTATGGGCTACATCTGTGCAGGGGTTCTAGGTTATCTCCATGCATGCTACTTGGTTGGAGTATCAGTCTCAGGGAAGACCCCTGCGCTCAGATTTTTTTGGTTCTGTTTCTCTCCTTGTGGGGCTCCTGTCCTCTCCAGATCTTACTGTTTCCCACTTCTTTCATAAGATTCCCTGCATTCTGCTCAAAGGTTGGCCATAAATCTCAGCATCTGCTTTGGTAGTCTGCAGAGCAGAGCCTTTCAGAGGCCCTCTGACAATTAGACAGTTATTTTAATGTATCACAATAGTAAAGAAGTTTTTGTTTTGTTCTTTTGGGTGTTTTGTTTTGTTTTGTTTTTTGAGACAAGAGTTTCTCTGTGTAGCCTTGGCTGTCCTGGACTCATATTGTAGACCAGGCTGGCCTCAAACACACAATGATATGCCTGCCTCTGCCTCCCTGAGTGCTGGAATTAAAGGCATGTGCCACCATGCCCAGCATAAAGAAGTTTTATAAGTGCAGAATTCATCCTCAGAAAAAATACTTTATAATAAAATATATCAGTAACAGAGGAAAGAACTATACTCTGCATTAGTTTTGGGAATTAAATGGAACAGGGCCAGGCAACTTAGCAACGACTGATAGCTCTTAAGGCTCCTATACTGACTAGTGAATGCTCCAAACCTTAATCAAATTCATTGATTTTGATTCATCTCTGTGTCAAAGTACTGTTGTATGACAAAACTTTTCCTGGGGAGACGCAACACATATGTCTACTCACCCCAGTTAGGGTACCTGTGACAGATCGAAGTACAGATAATACCAGAGTCCAACTTGTTGAACCATGAACTTTATTGGGGTTACTTACAGGAGCAGAAATGACTGAAAAACAGCTGTATCACCAAAGCCCTCCCCATTATGGATGACAGTCAGAAAGCTGGAAACCTGGAGCCCACTGCACAGCTTGCAGGCAGCTACTTAGGTTGGAGAGTGTCCTTTCCAGGTGCCTCAGTTGGTCTAAACCACTTCCAGGCAGCTCGGCTGGTTTCTGCAACTTTGGGGGAGCTGTTCTGGTCTGAGTCATATTTCAGCTCAGCTTGCTGAGTCTTCTTAACACTGTGTCTTCTCCCAGAATCTTTGCAGTATCCTTCCATCTGAGAGGGACTTCCACCTTGTATTGATCAGTCTGGCAGGGAGTGATATACCTTCTTGCTTAGGGTGCTTCCCTGCTGGATGTAATGTTCCCACCTTGGAAGGAACTGTTAAACAAGTGCGCTTGTGGGTCCTGAAGATGCAGTGATAAAAAAAAAATACAGCCAAAATAGCATAAGGCTTATAGTCTGGTTCAGAAAGAAAACAGCTAGTGTGCTAATTGTATTAGTGCTGAAAACTAGGAAATAATTGATATGGGTTTGTACAAGAGCCAAAAGTAAGAAGATACATAAACAATGGTTCTGTAGCTCTGTGAGAAACTTCTGAGCAATGAAGAAAATGGGGCAGACTCTGCTTCCCAGTAGTTAGGACAAAAGCCGTTAATACACAACCTTAGGATTTAGACCAACTCTTAAATCATTTCTGAATGTCAAAAGAAAATGAAATATCCACTAATGTTTGCCATGTGCAGAACAGCGTCAGAGACTTTTCCAATGAAAAGGGTTCAGAAGAGTCAGTTAATTTGGATTTCAGGGCTCCTAATTTGGAAGCTAGAATTGTATTTAAATAGATGAGGAGAGCTCTTCAGAAGTCAAAATGTGATACCACTGTAAATTCCAAGATAACACTGTCTTCTCTTTTCAGGTTTCTTGACCACGACAACCAAGTTGAGCTATGATAGTAGGCCAGTGGACATAACTCCTTTAGACCAAAGAAAATTAACTTTTGATACCCATGAATTGGTGCAGGACTTGGAAACTCATGGTGAGAAACATGAATACTTGAAAGAAGAAAATTAGCAGCACTCGTATAATTCCCAAGTCAAGACAGTGGCACAGTTACCAACAATTTAAGAGGGATTATTGAAACAGAAGTGCTTGCCATACACTGGAATGTTCTATGGTCACTTAAAATCATATTGTTAGGAAGGATATAGAGTGAAAAGGCAAAGTATAAAACTATATGCACAAAATGATTCCAGTGAAGTGAAAAAAGAAACTCTTCAGGCCAATACTAAATCCTGGGTGGAAGTTATAAATGTTAAAGAATATTAAGGAATAAAATATTTCCAGATACCGTAATTACAAGAGAACACTGAATTGACAGTACAGAGTGGTATTCAGAAATAGTAAATATGTTTACTGAAGTTACAGATAAACCTAAATGTTGAGTTCTTACAAAACAATAAAAGAAAGTTTAGTAATTTTATAGAAAATGAGTCAAAAGTCGTGCAAAAAAGTAGTACACAGAAAACTAAAAATGTACGTGAACTTACTTGTGCGTAACTTCATTATCAACCAAGTACAAATTGAAGTACGAATGAAAGTAATGCAGCGCCATTTTATTGTCAGTTCTATGCTCACTGCAAAAAGACTGGGGTCTTCAGTTTGTTGTCGATCTAATTATATTAGGATTACAGAGTGCTTTCAGAGGAAGATGGCACTGTCTGTTGTGTTTATCATTGCAACTGTTTTAAGTATAACAGTTGACATGTTGAACATTTGTTAGCTGTCTCCTCTGCTAGTGATGTACATGTTTTAAAATGCAGATTTATTTGTATACAGGATTTGACAAAACACAAGCACAGACAATTGTATCAGTACTAAGTACATTATCAAATGTCAGCCTGGATACTATCTATAAGGAGATGGTGACTAAAGCTCAGCAGGTAATACATTCATATTTTTTTTATCACTCCTAATAGTTTCATTATATAGTATTTTCCAAGAAAGGAGGACAGAATTTGAAGGGCTTTTCACAGAGTCTGTGTCTAGAAGAATTGTATCTTCCCTTGTATGAAATGAATGTAGTATTTCAGTCATGGTGATACACATTAGTCAAACAACTCCCAACCCCGCCCCCTGCCCTGGAAAACCTTCCAAAGTAGAAGAGCCAGCCTTTCTATATGACATAAATATATGTGCCATAGTTAATTTTCACAGACTTTGGAAGTTAGCAGGGACTAACATGGCTACAAAAGACTTTATAAATTACCTGAATTGCTGAAGTGTTTAAATCTGACTGGATAGAAAGTTCTTCAAAAAAAATTTTTAAACATTATTTATTGGGGGTGAGGGTGCATGTCATAGCACAGGTGTGGACGTCAGAGGACAGTTTACCGGAGTCAGTTGTCTCCTTCCACCATGTGGGTCCCAAGAATTGAAGTCAGGTTGTGCAGCTAGGCATACGTGCTTACCCACTGGTCCATTTTGCTGGCCTGTGTGTGCATGGTTGAGTGATTCTTAAGACATTTCATATTTCAGAGATAATAAACAAAAATAAGTGGCATTGAGCTGTTTAAAAATCTGTTCTCATTTTTTATATTTTTTCAAATTTAGTCTTTGTTTTTCAGATGGTCATTTAAAAACACAGACATAAAAATATGATGTCTTAAATAAAATTCGAATTTATGTCATGAAATTTAGTTATTTTAAGGGTTACAGAACATCAAAAACTCTTAAAAATTTTTACTATAATTCTAAAATAAATTAGAAATTGAAACACCGATCTCTTGCTTTTCAGTTTTGCATTATTTTAGCCTATCTTATTTCAGGATCATCACAGGCTAGCAAATTAACTGAGGGGAAAAAAGCCAAGCATTTAATCAATCCTCCCAAAGTTCTGATCTGTCCTGTAGTGACCTATCCAAAGAAGCTATGGATGTTTTCAATAAAATAGCTTACTATTAAATTTTAAGCCTGTTTTTTATGTAAGCATAAATTTAAACTATGACCTTAGGAATATTTCTCCTGCCAAAACCACTTAATCCAAAGTAGCACCAAGCGTAGAAATATTACTAAACTTTAAGCTTTTTAAAGTACTTGTTTGTGATGTTAAAAAGACCCTTTTATCTAGGAACCTAACCCTACCTCTATGAAAAAGAAAGCACAAAGATGTTATTAAGGACAATGCTAAGGCTCGTAGCCATCTGGCAAACACACTGATGGTGATTGCTTCAGAAAAGGCCTCCATGCTCAGTCTTGAAGATAGGCAGTTGTGCTGTTTTGTCGACTTTTCTGAGTCTCAACTTGTATTTCTATAAAGAATATAGGTAGTTATTTCTATTTTTCCAATGGGAAAACTAAAATAAGTAACTTGTTGAAAGTCACACAGAAAATGGCAGAGTTAAAAGTCAAACATCTTTGTAGACCATTCTCTTTGTAAAGTTGTTTTTGAAGATATATGCATTGTAGACCCTTTGAAGACTAAGTTATCTTAGTTTTTCAGCTAGCTTAGCTTCTTGACCATGTGTCTGAAATTACTATACCCTCTGTTATCAAAAATGTAAGTCACTTTTCTCTTTCTCACCCTCATCAATCAGCAGAGAACTGTAACTTTAAAACTGGACTAGTAGTACTTCTTGCTTGGGCCTTTTGCTGTATTAATAAGCCCTAATATGTAAGGGCCTGCTCAAGATTACATATTCTTCTTTTGGTAAAGAGACACAAATTATGAATCTGCCAAATTTGAAGAAGTTGAATATGGAAACAGATTTCTTTGTAGGGTTGCATGAGTCATTTCTGCAGAAATGCTCATCTGCTAGGTGTACTTGGTGCACACTGAGTCTGAGGCAAGAGGGCCAAGAATTTTGTTGAAGACCTTAATTTTTTTCCATTTGTGCAGATCTTTATTACAGAAACTAATAAAGTATTCTCTAAGTATTTTCTTGAGTTATGTAAAGTAAGGCCTTTTCTGGGAACAAAAAAAGCTTAGAGTCCTTTATAAAGCAAATGTGTATGATGTCAGGTAGGAGTTATCTTTCGTTTCATGTTTTCTCTGTAGTATCAAATATAGGAAAGAGACGAGGACATTTAAACAAAACTAATTATGCTGTGCTGATAAAAGGCAATTATTTTAGCTGTATATCTTACTTTCTTTTAAAAATCATACCTCTGACTCCTATTTGATCTTAGTCCCGTAAAATCAAAACACTAAAATATTGTTTAAAAACAAAACTGAGGGGCTAGAGAGATGTCTCAGCAGTTAAGATCACTAGCTGCTTTTCCAGATATCCTGGGTTCAGTTTCCAGTGACTACATGATGGCTCACAACCGTCTACAATGATGACAGAGCACTCAAATACATAAATATATTTTTAAAAACTAAAATAAGCTAGGCGTAGTGGCTCACGCCGTTAATCTCAGCACATGGGGGGCAGAAGTAGGTGGATCTCTGTGAGTTTGAGGCCAGCCTGATCTACAAAGTGAGTCCAGGACATGCAAGGCTACACAGAGAAACCCTGTCTCTAAAAAAAGCAAAACGGAAACACTATTTGTTGAGGAACTCATAGGAGATCCTATGAGTCTTGTTGGGATCCTCATCATTAAAAGACCTAGATATTTCTCTTCACTGGAAGATAAGGTTTTCTTCCTTGAACTTCCTCATTTTTATTTTGATATTTCAGATATGTGAGTTTCATGTGTATTTTTTATTTAACCAGTAATAATACCTGTTAGCATGTTGACATAGTTTTCTTTTGGAATTCTCTAAAACAATTCAAAAACAAAGGGTTGCCACTATTCCATATATCACTCGATTCTTTTTATTTTATTTTCTAGGAAATAACAGTCCAACAGCTAATGGCCCATTTGGATTCCATCAGAAAAGACATGGTCATCCTAGAGAAAAGTGAATTTGCAAATCTGAGAGCAGAGAATGAGGTGATAGAATTTTTAACTTCTAGCAATTAAAAAGTAATTGATTTCACAAGTATGCTACTTAGTAAATAACTTAGTAAAACCAAATATTATTATGCATTACAAATTTTTAGATTAAAAAATTCTCTGCTTAGAGCTGGGCATGGTGACACACATCTTTTTTTAATTAGTTTTTTTTTCTTATAATTTATGCACTTTATGTCCCGATTGTAGCCCGCTTCCTTGTCTCCTCCCAGTGCTACCCTACTTTGCTCCCCTATTTCTCAGAAAAGGGAGCCCTTTAATCTCAGCCTTAGAAGGCAGAGGAAGGGGAATCTCTGTGTGGTTGAGGCCAGCCTGGTCTGTAACACATTCCAGGCCAGCTAAGGCTATAAAGTGAGATCCTGTCTGAAAAACTAAAAACAAAATTCACTGTTTGAAAGGTTAAATTAGATAACCTAATCTTTATCTGTAGACCAATTTTTTTAATATGGGTTCGTAATGTAGGTTTTTTATGTAAAAATCATAGAAAAGGAGAAAAAATTGAGCTCCAGTATTACATAAATTTTCTAGTATAGCCTGTCATATATTTTTTAAAACAGAAAGTACTGTGATGTTTCCATCTTATTTAATGCTGTATTGTCCTTGTAACTGAGAAAAAATATACTTAAAAATATTTATTATTTTGAAATCCTGCTTATATGTGAGTGGCTATATGGGTACAGGTTCCAGAAGAAGGCATCAGATCCCATGGAGCCGGAGTAACAGGCAGTTGTGAGCAACCTGACTTGGGTGCTAGAAACTAAACTCAGGTCCACTAGAAGAGCAGTAAGCCCTCAACCATTGTGCTATCTCTGTAGACCCCCAGAATATACTTTGTAGTTAAATCAGAAACAGCTTAAAGTTTATGATTTGAAGGTAGAGGGTTGGGGGTGGGGGTGCTGTAGAGAGATACATGCCTTCTGGTAACTGTAGAGGTCAGAAGAAGGTGTCAAATGCCCTGAAACTGGAGTTACAGGCCGCTGGTCCAACTCAGGTCCTCTGGAATAGCAGCAAACAGTCTTAACCACTCAGTCATGTCTCCAGCCCTAGCTTACTTTTAACTTTAAAAAAAGCAAAGCATTTAAAAAGTAGAATCTAACACCAAAACTAAGTGTTTTGTACCTAAAATGAATACAGTGGTCTGTTCTTTACTTATTTAAATCTGTATTTTAAAAAAATCCATAGAGACTAAATTTTGCTAATCTTAACTTTTCAAACTTCTAAAATAATCATAGGGACTTTTGGATTGATGCTAACTGTCACCTCTTTTACACCTAGAAAATGAAAATTGAACTAGATCAAGTTAAGCAGCAGCTGGCTGTAAGTGAAATTTATTCCACTAGTTGCAGAACAGATGTCTATTACAGAATAATTTCTAAAACTACTAATTTTCTTTAAAGCATGAAACCAGTCGAATCAGAGCAGATAATAAATTGGATATCAACCTGGAAAGGAGCAGAGTAACAGACATGGTAATACTGGTTTGTTTGTTTTTTTTAATTTAATTACATTTTGTTTGGTTTTGTGTGTGTGTGTGTGTGTGTGTGTGTGTATAGCCAGTAACATGCTTTTGAAGATTTCTTTTAATTATGTGTAGCTGTAAGTATGTTCTGTGTCCACCTAGGAGCCCAGAGTTGTCAGATCTCCTGGAGCTGGTATTAAATGCAATTATGCACTGCCTGACATGGGTATGGGAAATCAAACTGAGGTCCTTAGGAAAACCAGCAAGTCCTCCTAACTTCTGAGCCAATTTTCCAGACCCTCCAATAATGTGCTTTTAAATTAATTTTCTTTATTATTTATTCCTTTTTCACTGGTTGTTACATCACATGTAGAAGTGAGAGACACCTTTGCAGAGTCAGTTCTCTCATTCACCTGCCTGTGGACCCAGAGATCCAACTCAGGTTGCAGGCTTGTGCAGCTAAGTGTCTTTCCCCAGTCATCTTGCTGTCCTTTTTCCTCTTAACCTCCTGACTTCATATACTTTAGTTCACAGATCAAGAAAAACAACTCATGGAAGCAACCAATGAATTTACCAAAAAGGTAAGGTTAGTATGTAGAAGCTTCTCTTTCATATCTCATGTACTTGTATATGTATCAGCTTGTAAGTTCGGATTTTAAATGCCTAGCCCTATAGAATCTGATTTCTTCACAGCTGTTACAGTTTACCAGCACTTTGGGGGAAGCTGCCCCTAGGAAATGGTAGTACCTGAGCTGAACCTTGGAGTAGGAAATAAAGGTTTCCAGGGCTAGGGAGATGACTGTACGTAGAACACTTACAAAGGGGATCCCGCACCCTCACATAGACCTGCATGCAGGCAAAACACCAGTGCACATGAAATATAAAACAATAAATTAAAAAAAGACATTCTAATCCAAAAGATTCTAATCCAATCATGACATGTAATCCCAGCACTCAAGACTGCCATTAGTCTGAAGGCAGGCTGGGCTACTATGCAATATCTTTTCTCAAAGAACCCAGACTCTTAAACCCAGTACTTAGAATTCCTGTTTACATTCTCAGTAATCTTGTAATATAATCATTAGATGAATAAACCCTAGCTTTCTGATTTTGCCTCATCCTTTTTTTTTTTTAAAGTTCTCTTGTTCAGAATTTAGTAGAAGGAGAGATCACCTGTGCTCTTTCAAGAATCTCTTTTCTTACAATTCTTGGCCAGAGAAAGTAATAAAGAAGGAAATGAGCGAATTCTCTCAGCTAATTTCTGATCTCTGTTCCCTATGCATGCAAAGTTACCTACCAAGGATATGCCAGTTCCTTTTATATTGATCTCCATTCAAATTATAAAGTTGGTTGGGTTTTTTTTGGCAGAATATATTTAAAGTTTAAAGGGTTAATATTCCAAGGACTTGACACACAAAGTGATAGTTCTGGGACTAAATGTTTGCTTTTTATTTTATCATATATAGTTAGGTCGCAAATATTTTAAAAGATTTTTAGTAGACTATCCCAGTATTGAATGATTCAAGGAAATTATCTCCAGATATGAAGGAGGAATGTTTTCTTTTGTCACTTCGTAGTATTCATTTACTATTAAGACATGTTTTTAAATACACCATTAGCACACAATTGAAGGTTTCAATGTAAATGTTTTTGTACATAATACATAGGGACAAAATTTAATTCTCTGCTTATTCTTATTTGCTACAGGATACACAAACCAGAAGTAGTATTTCAGAGACCAGTAATAAAATTGACACGGAAATTGCTTCCTTAAAAACATTGATGGAGTCGAGCAAGCTTGAGACGGTTCGTTATCTTGCAGGTAAATCTGTCAGAGAAAGGAATTGCTGACGGTGAATTTTTCGATCTTTTGGCTCCTACCTCTCAGGATAACCATGCCAGAACAGAGAATAAAATGAAACTAAAATATTCCTTTATTGCTTGGTACTCTGTTTTCCTTAAAGAAGGTTCCAGTTTCAAGATTAAACTTTATCAGGCAACTGTGCAATTCACTGATAGAAAAAGATGTCTGGTTATCAAGAAAATAAAGCCAAAAACAAAATGGTGAAATTAGTTGGGTAAATTCCACAATGAAAATGTTCATTTTATTGTAAAGGTTTGAAAGATCACTAAAGTAGATGTAGGCTGTTAGAAACAGGAAATGCAGGGAGAAGTGGAGGGTAAGGAAACCTCTTCTCTCAAACCGACTGAGGACACAGATACTGTCCCAAAATTAGATTGTCTCATACTGAGCCCCACAAGTTCTGTCTGACCTGAGATTTAATGGCCCCATGTGACAAAAATGCACTTGTCAAGTACTTTTTTCTTCTGTTTTTTTCGAAACAGGGTTTCTCTGTGTAGCCCTGGCTGTCCTGGACTCACTCTGTACCAGGATGGCCTCAAACTCACAGAGATCCACCTGCCTCTGCCTCACAAGTGCTGGGATTAAAGACATGAGCCAATACCGCCTGTCAGCACTTGATAAGTTTTACTTGTCTTTTTACATTTTCATAAAAGCAGTATGTTTTAATTTAAATTACATAAGTCAAGAGCAATGAACATCTCCTCACCTTCTTCATTTACTATTAGTGGTTTATATCTTGTGTTCTATATACAATATATACACTAGTAAAAGAGAATAACCCATTATAGCTAATGCCATGTGTTAAAATTTGACTAAATATATTAAATATATTTTAACATTAATACATGTAGAAACATGTTTTTATTACAAAAGATAGCATTTTGTTGTCGTTGCCCCAGCTGTTTTGCTCAGTTCTTCATCTTTAAAAGCAGTGCTATTCTTAACACATACATGTATACTTCACTAAATATAGATATTTTATACCCTTGTTGCTGTGCACATTTAAATTTTAGGGTTACACTTGGTGTGTTGGTGCATGCCTTTAGTCCCAGCACTTGGGAGCCACAAACAGGTGGATCTCTGAGGTCCAGGAAAGCCCTCTTTTTAATGTGTGTATTAGCAAATTACCATAAAGATAAAATTTCTGATCATAGTGCTTTTCTGGCCAGCCACTATTTGTGATGTGGCAAGTTGAAGATGAATGAGTCTCAGCCCTTAACTAATGTATACCCCCCCCCTTACTTTTTAACTGTAAGGGCTCTGTTTTTATCTCTAACATTAGCTTTCTGCTAAAAATGCAGATTAAAAAATAATCTAAAGTGAGGTTTTGAAAGCCCCTACTCTAACAAAGACTATAGAACCAAAGGGCTTGAACTTAACTGTAACGCCAAGGGAAATTCTAAAACAGCCATTTGGAATGTTCATTCTCTTCTAAAATCAGTCTCACAAAGGAATGATTTGAGATTCTACCTGGTATTTCCCAGTATTCTTCTTCTGAGTATAGACTTAAGAATACCATAGTTAAACCAGGCATAGTGGCACATGCCTATAATCCCAGCAGAGGCAGGCAAATCTCTGTGAGTTCAAGGCCAGCCTGGTCTAGAGTACCAGGATAGCCAGGGCTACACAGAGAAACCTTGTCTTGGGGTTGGGGGAACCACAAAGTTGAAGATGGTGACATTTTCCAGAAAGCTTAATTCAGCAGTTTAGATATACAAGGCAAATCTAATAGGCTTAGTGGTAGTAGCACAAGAAATAAGCAGATTAGCAATTGTTTTTAAAAAGACTTTCCTGGGCTTAGAGAGGAGGCTCATTGGCTAAGAGCACTGGTTGTTCTTATACCAGGACTTGATTCCCAGCACCCACATGGCTACTCACAGCCATCTCTAATTCCAGTCCCAGGGGATCCAGTACCTTCTTCTGGCCTCCACGGACACCTGGCATACACACTGACATAAATGTAGGTAAAACACCCATACACATTAAAATAAATATTTTTTTACTGAGTGTTTGGAACCAGTAATCCTAAGGCATCTTCCTCCTTTTTTAAGTATATTTTAGTACTGTTGTTACTGGTGAGCAGTTTAGGAAGCTAGCGTTACACATTTTAAACAAGTAGGATAAAACATGAGTGGATCTATTTGTCCTAGAATACCTGAGATGTTGCTAATAAGACAATAAGGTCCCCTTTATTGAAGATTCACGAACACCAGGCATGGTAGGATTTGGCTGTCAATTTGCCCAAAACTTGTAGGATTAGCCTCCCAAGTATCTGACGTATGGGATACATGCCCTCTGTGTCCAGAAACCTCAACTGAGAAAATGCCTCCATAACGTTGGCCCATAGGCAGTGCTGTGGGGAGTTTCCTTAATGACTGTTGTGAGAGGACTCAGCCCACTGTGGGCGATACACCTCTGGATAGGCTGAAGCAGGCTGAGGAAGCAGTCAGCAACACTGGGTTTTGCTTCAGTATCTGTCTCTGGGTTCTAATCTTGACTTCTTTCCCTGACTTCCCTCAGTGATATAGAGCGTGACCTGAGAGTTGTTAAACCTTTTCTTCCCCAGGCTGCTTTGGTCACGGTGTTTAGCACAGCTGTAGAAACCCTGGGACACGGTGTTTGAAATACTGCTTACATTTTCTAACATGACACCTGTATTTTTAAATTATTTTCATTTTTACTCTTTAAAATACAGGAAGCTATTGATGTAAATCTTGCCTTTACCAGATGTCTTTTATCCTTAGTTTAATTTTCTGGGAAATAAAGAACATGGGATATAAATTGATTTTCTTTCTTTTTGTTCATTTAATTATTCTTTTACTGCCTGAAATTAAACTATAACTTGTAACCTAGTTTCTTTCTTTTCACAGCCTCGGTGTTTACTTGCTTGGCAATTGCGTTGGGGTTTTATAGGTTCTGGAAGGAGAACTGACTTTGTTGCTGCTGATCACTGTATAAATTATACTTACTACAAATTCTTCAAAAATACGTATGGACTAAATAGAAGTGTTTTGGTATTTTATTTTTATGTTGTATGTCTTTATTATGTTGAAAAGCTGTCACTCAAAGCCTCATTTGAAATAGAAGAGTATTTTGTCCTTACCTTTTTGATAGCTGTAGCAACAAAAACAGTTTTGCATTTGAGCTTTGTAAATGAAGTAGGATTTGTTATCAGGCTGCATACTTGAAAACAATTCCGTAATCTATGTACTTACTGGATTTCACTTTCTTGGTTATTATTGCAGTTAGATTTTTATATTAAATAAAATAGTATTAACAAAATTGGTTGAATTTTCAAAATGACTTCCTGTATAAGTGGAGATTTTTTTTTTAATAGATCTTGCCTCCGGTTTATTTATAAAAACAGCATAGGACACTGGTCATCTGTAGAGTGTATAGGTAGGTGTGTCACACCAGTCCATCTGTCTGGCCAGAAGCCTTCACAGGATCCTGGGCACCTTTGGGAGCCTGAGTCTGACCTTGGGCCTCAGATGGAGCTGTAGCCTCTGCCTTGGCCAGAAACCTTTGAATCCACTTCCCAAGCTTTGGTTAAGCAATGAAAGCCAGACAGCTGAGTTTGTGTCGGGGCTATCTGGCATCTTAGGTTTTCCGGCCATAGGCTTTGATGTCCTCTGCTCCAACACTCATTGCCTTGGTGTTGTTTGCCTGCATCTTCTTCAGGCCTTTCTTGTGCTTCTTGGCAAAGCGCATGTTCCTCAGGAACTTGAGGTCAACCACCGTAAGAGATTTGTGTCTTTGTGACCAGGGTTTCTTGATGCCATTTCTGAGCCATTTGCGGGACTGGTTGAAGGTGGTGTGGTTCTTGGACTTGGCCATGTCTGCACAGTAACCTGCGGCTGCCACAGCATCTGGGACCGGAAGAGCGGAGGGTTTTTCTTGTTGTTGTTTTCTTTTGTTTATAGTGAATAAATTTTAAAATAATATGTATCCCATTGCAAATATTTGTACTTAATATGAAATCTGTAGAGGTATTCGGATTATTACCTGTATCTTTTAAATTTTTCATATATATAGCAATTTGAGGGGTGGGTCTTTATGGTTTGTTTTTTTTCTTTGTTTGTTTGTTTGTTTTTGCTACTCTCAGGGATTGAACCTAAGACTTACTGAGTGTTGACTGATTAAGTCTTCTACCAACCACCCAATGTTCCCCAGCACTTACCCTCACCTCTTAAACTACTTCACATTTAACCCATCTTAGATTTATTATATGAAACGGAATTTCTCAATAATTCATTTAAATTTAGCAAACATCTTGATATATATGTTGTATATCTGTATGTATGCATGCATGTGTTTGTGTATATGTATGTATGTATGTATGTATGACCATCTCAAAAAGAGTTAAGGATTGGAACCTCCCAGAACCAAAAAGAAAAAAAAAAAGAAATTCAAATATGTATTGTTTTCCTTCTGTTATCTAGTTATCTACATTTTTTAATTTCTGTTTGTATGTATGTAAACATGTACATGTGTATTCATATGGAAGCCAAACAACTTTGGGTATCTTACTCATTCTGGTTTATGGGGGGGGGTCTTTCTCTGTGTTTGCTGTTCTGGACTTACTGTAGACCAGGCTGGCCTCGAACTCACAGAGATCCACCTGCCTCTGCCTTCCAAGAGCTGGGATTAAAATTGTACGCCACCATAGCTGTACCTTACTTTTCTGAGACAGGATCTTTCCTCCCTCTCCACTCCTCTTTCTCTTTCTCCCTCCCTCCTCTCGTCCTTCCTTCCCTTTTTTCCTTCTCTCCCTTCCTCCACTCTTTTCCCCTTTCCTCCTCCCCCTACACACTCCCCAAACTTGGGGCTTACTATTTCAACTAAACTGGCAGGCCTCAGGAATCCATCTGTTTCTGTCCCCCAGAGTGGGATTACAGACACAGGCTGTGTGCCCAGGTTTTACAAGCACGTTTCCAGCTGGTCTACATCCCCATACATCTATAATCCATCCATGGCATTTTTAACACTTGCTTATATGCTTCTGACTAGCTTGATCTGATCTTGGGACCAACAAATCCTGCTGATGCTTGCTAGATTAAAATAGCCATCACATACCTTGCTGGCTCACTATAGGAATAAAGAGAAATAGAATGGAACCACAGAACTAAATCAGAACCACAGCGGCTTTTTGGTCAACAAAGGTCAAAGTCTAAATTCAAGGGATTATGGGGAAAGGAGAAAACAATTAAGTCATGTGCTTTGGTCTTGCTGAGCCTGCCCTTAACTATATTCCCATAGAGCTTACAACAGAGTAAGGATGGAATTATGAACCAGATTATTTAAGTGGGGTTTCTTAGCAAAGGTGTAACACGCTTTTTGTAAGAGTAGATTTTCATTCATGTAAAGCTTTTGAGACGTTTTGTAGTTGTAAAGCTGTACTGTTTGAAAACTTACTACTTTTTTCTTCCTTTCAAGTAAAGATGCTTTGGAAAAGTTGGAAGTCATTTGAATAAATGTTTTGTCAGGGTGGGTGAGTATCTGCGCAGACATGCGTGCATATCTTGAAACAGTCACTGTGAAGCCCAGTTGCCCACAAATTCATAATATTCTTTCCCTAGTTTCCTAAGTGCTGGATTTAGAGGTATGCTCCGTAATACCTAGCAAAGAACAAAACTCTTAAAATAATATGCACATTAGTAGTAATACATAGCACTTTATAGACTGTAAAAGAAATACAACTTTATTATGAAGCTATAGTGTCATTTTAATAATTTTTATTATCTAGAAATGGATTTCCTTTGATATTAAATTATACCATCTTTTATTTCACAGCTTTTGTGAATGCTTACAAAATTATTACTCATAAATGTTGGCTTGCATATATTTATATAAAAAGTATCCTGAGTCCATGGAATTTTACAAGCATCTTTAATATAATATTTTCACCTTCAGAACAGAAGAATTTCCGTCGATCTGAAGTGAAAGAAAATTTAGGTGTTTATTTAACCTTACTGCGCTGATTAGTACCTTCTGAAAAGCAAGCCCCCAGGAGACACTTTTTTTTTCACTGGCTGCTTCTCTTTGCTGGACTCAAAAGAGTCATCTTCCTATAAACAAAGAAAAAGAAAATTAAATAAAAGCTCCATGCTAACATTCTTCTACAGTGTATAAAAAGGAAGAAGAGAGCCACACTAAGTGTTGTCTACTCTGACTGAATGTCCTTTAGGATTCTGTATAACTATATTTCTAGGTCTGAAGTACTAGCACTTCCTGTTGTGCTGAGTCAGCAAGACTGGAGACCGTGGAAAGCCAGTCAGTGCTGACTATACTTAATAGAGACCTCAAAGGGAACAACTTATCATCCCTGTTTTATCTTTACTAACTTTCCATGGCATAACTGCAATGTAGAAGTGTGCTAATAGAACTTCATTTGGAATCTTTAAGAGCCCAGGGCTAGGATTTATATTTCTTCTCCATTCACAAGTTTTGGTTGTAGTTTATAACTTTTGTTTCATTTTCCACTTTGCTCATTCTCCACTGTTCGTGAATCTTTATCACCATCTTGGTACTCACATGACCTAACACAGAAGAATCAATAAATGCTATAGGAAGGAGTAAGCACAACAGATGTTCATTAGTTGTTAGTCATTGTTGAATAATTCTAGTCAAAAATGCTGTGCATACCACTTGCCCCAAGGCATACTACATGTTATGGAGTAATTGGCCAACATTAGACAGACTCCATGTTTTTATTTTGTCTTGTCTCTTGGAGTGGAGGGTGTGCATGTGTGCACTTGAAGTTTGGTTTGGTTTGGTTTGGGGTTAAGTTTTTTCTTAAGAAAGAAAAATTATGAAGTGTGGTGGGCATCTGGGAAGAGTTGAGGGGTGGGCAGGAATATGACCAAGATATACTGTACCAATTTTTTAAAATAATTTTTGTAAAAGAAAATGTGCTATTTAGGTGAGAAATGTGTACACAGATATTCCCAAAGCAGCCTTTCCAGCACATGTCCTCGGGGAGAGCTTGTGGCTAAGAGTTACTTCTGAAAGTATTCCTGCCCATGCCATTGCTAATGTGCTAAAGAGTTAACTCCTGTATACTAGCATGTAAACATGGAAGTTGCTACTCTCCAATACAACCTGAAAAAACAAGGCCATGTCTCCATACCCTTCCATCTGATCATTATCTGAAACTAGCTTGGAATCATTCAAGTTCTTTTTATGTTGTTGTTGTTGTTTGTTTTTTGAAACTGTTTCTCTGTGTAGCCTTGGCTATCCTTGTCCTGACTGACTTTGTGGACCAGACTGGCCTCAAACTCACAGAGATCCACCTGCCTCTGCCTCCCTGAGTGTGATTGCAGGTGTGTGCAACCCTGCAGCTATCATTCAAGTTCTTAAGGAGAAGCTACTGTAACTTTACAAACTATTTTATCTGGCACTAGGTTTCACAATTTGTAATATGAAATAGTGCATGCAAAAAAAAAAAAAAAAGCCATGACATTAGCTCATACATTATTAAGTAATACCTATTATTGATAATGACCAAGATCTCACAAAGTATGTTAAATGTTCTCATGAACCTTAAAATTTCAGTACTGTGGGTAAGGTATTCAACCATACTAAAAAAGTGACACTCCTTCAGTGCTTTATGGAGAGAGTATCTGTGATTAGGAGCCTTGGGACAGCAGTAATAGGTAACTCCTAGGGCTTATGGGGCAGATTTGATAGGGGACCTTAAGAGAGAAAAACAAAATGAACAAAGGCTTGGTACTTGAAAAGTGTGTACTACGTTCAAAAAAGATAACCTGCATAAGAATTGACAAATGAAGGGCTGAAAGGGTATGTTAAAGCTGAACCCAAATTGAGGAATCCACTTCATTCAGGCAAGATTTTCAGAACAAGACATGATAGGAAACCAAGCTGACTATTTACTCAAGTGAATCTGGATAGGGAAGGACTTGATACCTAAATTCTGTGCTGAGAGTCCACAGTTTATGAAAGGAGAAAGAACTGTAGGGAAAGAATAATCCAAAATTGGCCAGCATAGTGGTGTACACCTTTACTCCTTCATCCCAGCATCTGGAACTCTGGGGCTAGCCTGAGCCACACAGTGAATTCTGGGCCAGCCAGGGTTACATAGAGGGACCCTGTCTCAAAAAAAAAAAAAAAAAAAAAAAAAAAGAATGGTGCATGACTTTAATCCCAGCACTTAGTAGGCAGAGGCAGGTGGATCTCTTTGAGTTCAAGACCAGCCTGTTCTATACAGTAAAGTCTAGGAAAGCCAGGGTTACACAGAAAAACTGTCTTAAGAAAAAGAAAGGAGGGGAGGGAGTGAAGGAGGAAGGGAGGGAGGGAAGAAGGAAGAAAGGGAAGGAAGGAAGGAGAAAGAAAAAGGTCAATCGATCTGGGGTGAAAATCTTATCTTGTTAAATTTGGTTTTAGACATTTTTAACTTAGACACTAGTGGAAATCTCAAAGAAATGTTTAGCTATCGGTCAGAACAGAAAGGGAGCCCTAGTGAGAGTAACACTAACATACATGTGTTAGAGTCTGTACAGAAACAGAGACATGATCAGAAGAAAGAGGGTCTCAATTTATTCCTGCTTCACACTATCAAACAAGCCACCCAACATAGCTTGACCTGGTAGCACATACCAGCAGTCACAACACAAGGGAGACTGAGGCAGGGGATTGTAAATGAGACCAGCCTGGGCTACCAAGTGCATTTTAGGTCTGTGATATATCATAAGACCCTGTCTCAAAAAAAAAAAAAATAAAAAAAAAAAAAATAAATAAAAAGGGAGGAAAGGAAGAAAAACACATACATACAAGTATTTGTAGATAAATGGAAAATTTGCTGCATCTCATGGTGTACTAAACTGTTAGCAGTAGCTTCATCTGGAGAGTGGAATTTGGTGTAAGGAAGAACATCTCTCTGGTTTTAACAACTTTCAAGCAACTCTACTATGTTACATTCTCTGAAGTGATTAAGAGACTAACAATTGGTTTGCATAAAGTTAAAGGCCAGGATGTTTTGTTACAGATTAGACAAGGTGGTAGGGATATGAAACAATTCATTCATGTTGACTGGAGGAAAAAACTAAAGGATGAAATGTTTCTCAGTCCCCATAAGACAGGATAAGCTGTCCCCAAGGCCTCATCACAGTGTTGTTTTTTTGAAATAGGGTTTCTCTGTGTAGGAACTTGCTTTGTATACGAGGCTGGCCTTGAACTCAGAGATCTGTCTGCCTCTGCCTCCTGAGGGCTGGGATTAAAGGTGTGCACCACCACACAGTGCCTTTTCTTGCAGAGGAGTGGGAATCAAAGCCCAGTCTACTGAGTCTGGATGGCTGCAAGTTCCCTGCTGACAGAGAAACTGCTTTTCTATCCTCGTTCTGTTTCCTGTTTCTCGTGTTCCTTCAGGTGTTGTTGATCTGGATATTTGTGGGGAGAGTGTTTCTTCTCTCTAAAACTGACATTGAGCGGAATCACTGTTTATATTCTTGACCCTTTGATCTTAGCCTTTTTTTTTTAAATAACAAAAGTTCGTATTTGAAACTCAAAATACAGCCCCAGAAAGTAGAAAAATGCTTATTCACAGTGGCAAAGAGTGTCAAATTCACAATCTTGATGTCAGCTTTAGAACACAGTTAGTTCTAGTTTGCAATACAACTTCAAAAGGCCAAAGGCTTACCCACATCAAAGAATATTATTGGCAGGACTCAAATTCAGCACCAACTCAGAGCTTACAATCTTAGCCATTTCTATATACCACTTATCAAGAAAAATAAATATGTAAAGACACCAACCATAGCCACAACACTGGGGACCTGAATTTTCTCCAGTGTTTCCTTGAGTTGATCCACTTCTGCTCGATATTCATCCATTTGACACTCTAACTTTTCCCTGCGGAGTCGCTCATAGGCCAGCTGGCCCTGCAGGTCTTTGATGGTCCTATGAAAAAATGTTTTCTCAGTAAATTCTGATTTATCTAACAACTTTTTTTTTTTTTTTGAGATACGGTTTCTCTGTTTAGCCTTGACTGCCCTGGACTCACTTTGTAGACCAGGCTCACCTCGAACTCACAGTGATCCACCTGCCTCTGCCTCCTTGAGTGCTGGGATTATTGGCATGCACTACCGCACCAGGTTTCCAAAAACCATTTTTGCTAACAGCGGAAAGCATTCATACTTTAAAGCAAATAAAATAAGTCATGTATTTTTCAACTGTATTTAGGATCTTATATGAACCAGGAGTGATTTACATACCAGAGACAAGCAGTGACCATGAAATAAATAAGCAAAATACATGGTATCCTGGAAGGTAACAGGTACTAAGAGAGGGGAAAAATAAAGCAGGATCAGTAATATAAAATGTGGAGCAGGTGATTAACACTTCTGTGCTAGTTTGTCAACTTGAAACAAGCTGGAGTCATGTAGGAAAGAGGGAACCCCAACTGGGAAATTCCCTCCATCTGACTAACCTGAAGGCTTGTCTGTGGAACATTTTCTTAATTAAAATGATGTGGAAAGGCCCAGCAAGGCCCACCAGGGCAGTTGGCCCTTAAGAATATAAGAAACAGACTGAGCAACCTTTGAGGTCCAAGCCAAAATCAGCAGCTTCAGTTCCTGCCTCCAGGTTCTAGCCTTGAGTTCCTGCCCTGACTTCTCTTTAAAGACAGACTTTAACTTGGAAGTATAAGCCAAATAAACACTTGCCTCCCAAAAGCTAGTTTTGGTCAATGTTTCATCACAACAACAAAAAGGAAACTAGGTCAGAAACTGGTACCAGAGAGTAACCTACTGCTGTGACAGACCCAGCCATGTGATTTTGGGGAGAATTGTGGAAGCTTTTGAAATTTTGTGCTCCAAGTGATAATAACTTAATGAACTGTTATGGGATCTTGCTTGGAAGTAAGAATTCTGAAGAGATATAAGCTGATTTGTAAACTTTCTGAAAGAAGTAGAGACTACCAGGGCCATTCCTGTGACAAATTTGAGTCAAGATTCTTTGGAAGCAAAGCCTGTGCTTCCCTGCAACAATAACAGGTGCTAGTTAGCTGGGGCTGAAGAATCAGCTGGCATTAACCAGAGGCCAGCACTACTGAAGGGAATTTGCTTTTGGGGGCTAATAAATACTGGTTAATGCCGTTCCAAAATCAGCTGTTATTAACAATAAATCAGAATTATTGAGTTGAAATTTCCTGGCAAGTATTCCCTCAGAGTCAGCACAGCCTGTATGGTCCACTAGGTGATTCAAAGCTGCATCTTAAAAGATGAAGTCAGGCATAGTGGTGCATACCTTTAATCCCAACACTTGGGAGGCAGAGGTAGGTGGATCTCTATGAAGCCAGGCTGGTCTACAAAGCAAGTCCAGAATAGACAAGGCTACACAGAGAAATCCTGTCTCAAACACACACACACACACACACACACACACACACACACACACACACACAAACTAAAAGACAAACTTGGTAATATGTAAGAATCCCCCAGGTTCTAGACATATGGCATAAGCCTTTAATCCAAGCATGCAGGAGACAAAGGCAGACAAATCTCTGTGGACTGAGGCCAGCTTGGACTACACAGTGAATTCTGAACTGCCAAAGCTACATAGTAAAATCCTTTTTTGTTTGCTTATTTGTTTGTTTGTTTTTAAATAAGGATTTCTATATAAAGTCTTGTTTGTCCTATAACTATGTATACTAGGCTGACCTCAAAATTAGAGATATGCCTCGCAAGCACTGAGATTAAAGGCAGGTACCACCATGGCCAGAAAAAAAGAAAAGAAACACTCATGTTGGTATAATGTTCTTTTGAAATGTATACACCTTACCCTTGTTTATTCAAATGCTGATTTCTCTCCCCCACTCTCTGGTTACAATCCGGACATTGCATTATGATACTTTTTCAAAGCATCACCTGTCTCAACTTTGTGTAAACATGCCAAAATAAAACAACCAGCCACAATGTTGAGCAATAGAGAGGAAGGAGTAGGCAAGAGGGGGGGGAGGAGCCAGAGGACAGGAAAGAGTGGGAGACTAAGGGCAGGAGAGGCTGGGAGAGCAGAGGCAGGAGCAGAGGTCTTGGAATGCATGGAGAATGAACCGGACCTAAGATTTCACAAAAAGCAAGTATAATGGGTGAATCTAAATGTTAGGAAACTATGAGGGCTTGGAGGTTTAGGAAGGAGTAACTATTGCCCAGCATTGTGTTCTAGGTTAACTAAATAAACCCAGTGTCTGTGTGTGGTGAGTTGGGTATACAGCTGTTTAGGACTAACAGCAGCATTACTAAAAGATAATTAATAGTAAATATTAGCACAATACAACACACTCACATGGAATTCATAGATACCTAAATACAAAGCATTGGTTTTAAGGACATTACTTCTCAGACTCCAGTTGTTCTTTCTGCTGGTTTAGATCCTCTTCTATTATCCCACCTAACTGTTTGAAGTTGTTCACAGCAATTTCCAGAAGCTTTCTCAATTCTACAATTTTCTTATGAGCTCTCACTGAAAAATAGTTGAATAAGAACATAGTTAGATGACAACACATATGCTTACAAGATGATGATTCTCTTTCAACATTTGCTTCTTTTGCTTTTACAAAAGGTTTTTTTTTTTAAGTATTTATTAATTTTATTTGTTGGGTGTTTTGCCTGCATGTGTGTCTGGTGCCTGTGGAGGTCAGAAGGCATTAGATCCCCTGGAACTGAGTAAGATGGTTGTAAACCATCATGTGGGTGCTGGGAATCAGACCCAGGTCCTCTGCAAGAGCAAAAAGTGCTCTTAACCACTGAGTCATCTCTCCAGCCCATTTGCTTCTTCTTTAACAGAACCATTGCCTGCTGCTTATGTAAGAAATTGATGGGAGTGTGATATATAGTTAGAATGGAAAATATCAGTAATGCAAGCAATGAAATACCTACTTGGGAGAGTCTTCATCTGTTATTAGAATCATATAATTATATAATTACATCATATATTATATAATTGCATCATATAATTACAATGCTGACATTACAGGTGAAATGGCTTAAACAAGACTGGCTGTGTTTTAAGATGAGAAGCACCAGACCATATCTTTTTTTTTTCTCAATATATTTTATTTTTAAAATTAGTTTATCCACTTTGTATCACAACTGTGGGCCCCTCCCTTGTCCCCTCCCAATTCCACCCTCCCTTCCTCTTCCTCTCCTATGCCCCTCCCCCAGTCCACTGACAGGGGAGGTCCTCCTCCCCCTCCATCTGACCCCAGTCTAGCAGGTCTCATGAGGAATGACTGCATTGTCTTCCTCTGTGGCCTGGAAAGGCTGCTCCCCCTCAGGGGGAGGTGATCAAAGAGCTAGCCACTGAGTTCATGTCATAGACAGTCCCTGCTCCCATCAGTAGGGAACCCACTTGGAGACTGAGCTGCCATGGGCTACATCTGAGCAGGGGCTCTAGGGCTCTATCTCCATGCATGGTCCTTGGTTGGAGTTATCAGTCTCAGAAAAGACCCCTGTGCCCAGGTTTTTTGGTTCTGTTGCTCTCCTTGTGGAGCTCTTGTCCCCTCCAGGTCTTTCCATCTCCCCTTCTTTCCTAAGATTCCCTGCATTCTGCTCAAAGTTTGGCTATGAGTCTCAGCATCTGCTTTGATACCCTGTTGCGTAGTCATTCAGAGGCCCTCTGTGGTAGGCTCCTGACATGTTCCCTGTTTTCTCCCTTTTCCGATGTCCATCCGTTTGCCTTTCTGAATGAGAAATGATCATCTTACCCAGGATCCTCCTCCTTGCTTAGCTTCTTTAGGTGTACAGATTTTAGTATGTTTATCCTATAATTATATGTCTAGTATCTACTTATAGGTGAGTATATACCACATGTGTTTTTCTGCTTCTGGGATACCTCATTCAGGATGATCTTTTCTACATCCCACCATTTGCCTGCAAATTTCATGATTTCCTTGTTTTTAATTGCCAAGTAGTATTCCATTGTATAAATGTCCCACAATTTCTGTATCCATTCCTCAGTTGAGGGACATCCGGCTGTTTCCAGATTCTGGCTATTACAAATAAAGCTGCTACAAGCATACTTCAGCAAATGTCCTTATTATATACTTGAGCATGTTTTGGATATATGCCTAGGAGTGGTATAGCTGGATCTTGAGGAAGCACTATGCCTAATTATCTAAGAAAGCACCAGCTTGATTTTCAAAGTGGTGGTACAAGGTTACATTCCCACCAGTAATGGAGGAGGGTTCCCCTTTCTCCACAACCTCTCCAGCATGTGTTCTGGCTTGAGTTTTTGATCTTAGCCATTCTGATAAGTGTGAGGTGAAATCTCATGGTTGTTTTGATTTGCATTCCGCTGATGACTAAGGATGTTGAGCATTAAGTGTTTCTCTGCCATTCGATATTTCTCTAATGAGAATTCTCTGTTTAGCTCTGTCCCCATTTTTTAAATTGGATTACTTGATTTGTTGGTGTTTAACTTCTTGAGTTCTTTATATATTCTGGATATTAGCCCTCTGTCATGTATAGGGTTGGTGAAGATCCTTTCCCAGTCTGTAGATTGTCATTTTGTTCTGATGACAGTGTTTTTTGCCTTACAGAAGCTTTTCAATTTTAAGAGGTCCCATTTATTAAATGTTGATCTTAGAGCCTTTGCTACTGGTATTCTGTTCAGGAAGTTGTCTCCTGTGCCAGTGAGGATCCAGATCCAAGAGGATCCAAAGCCTCTGGCCTTCAAGGGTACCTATTCTCTCTCTCTCTCTCTCTCTCTCTCCACACACATACACACACGAAAATAAAAAAATAATTATTTTTGAAAGAAAATTATAAATGCTTTAATGGTTTTTAAAAATAAGAAAACAGCCAGGCACAGTGGTACACGCCTATAATCCCAACACTCTGGGAGGCAGTGGTCTACAGTGCCAGCCTGGTCTACAGAGTGAGTCCACCATGGCTAAGGCTACAAATAGAAAAACCCTGTCTTGAAAAAATATCAGTCCAAAAGCATGGAGAAATGATTTATGTGTTTCCCAATGTAACCCTGGCACTTCACACTGCCTGACACATAAACAATATTCAGTAAGCACGTGATGGATGATCAAAGAGAAATCACTGAGGAAGCACAGTTACAGAAACATCTTGTAGTACTATCTTGAGTTCAGAATATTTCTAAATGCCAAAATATAGAACTGTATCTGGCATACTACCATAGTCCTGAGCCAAAGCTATGAACACAGTACAGACAAAATGGATAAATGGCATGCCTCCCTAATCTATTTCGCATATCTAAATCTATTCATTCACGAAAAAGCCCAAACCCCACTTTTCCAAGGGTTTGCTTGCTACTCTCTCCTGAGTGAATAATCCCTTTAAACCTGGCATAGAAACAGAAAGGAGGATCAATGGAACCGAATAGAACATCAAAAAATAAACCCACACACCTATGAATACTTGATTTTTGACAAAGCACCCAAATCCATTCAATGGAAAAAAGACAGCATCTTCAACAAATTGTGCTGGTCCAACTGGATGTCTACATGCAGAAAAATGAAAATAGATTCATATTTATCACCCTGCACAAAACTAAAGTCCAAGTGGACCAAAGACCTCAACATTAAACCAGATACTCTAACTCAGTTAGAAAAAATGTGGGGAACAGCCTAGAACTCATTGACACAGGAGACAACTTCCTGAACAGAACACCAACAGCACAGGCTCTAAGAGCAACAATCAATAAATGGGACCTCATGAAGCTGAAAAGCTTCTGTTAAGCAAAGGACACCATCATCAAAACAAAACGACTGCCTACAGATTGGGAAAAAATCTTCACCAACCCTTTATCTGACAGAGGGCTAATATCCAGTATATATAAAGAACTAAAGAAGCTGAAAAGCAACAAACCAAGTAATCCAATTAAAAAATGGGGAACAGAGCTAAACAGAGAATTCTTGATAGAGGAATATCGAATGGCAGAGAAACACTTAAAGAAATGCTCAACCTCATTCACCATTAGGGAAATGCAAATCAAAACGACCCTGAGATTTCACCTTACACCCATCAGAATGGCCAAGATGAAAAACTCAAGGGACAACACATGCTGGAGAGGTTGTGGAGAAAGGGGAACCCTCCTCCGTTGCTGGTGGGAATGTAAACTGATACAACCACTTTGGAAGTCAATCTGGCGCTTACTCAGACAATTAGGAATAGTGCTTCCTCAAGACCCAGCTATACCACTGCTAGGTATATACCCAAAATTTGCTCAAGTACACAACAAGGACATTTGGTCAACCATGTTTGTAGCAGCTTTATTTGTAATAGCCAGAACCTGGAAACAACCCAGATGTCCATCAACGGAGGAATGGGTACAGAAATTGTGGTATTTTTACACAATGAAATACTACTCAGCAATCAAAAATGAGGAAATCATAAAATTTGCAGGCAAATGGTAGGATCTAGAAAAGATCATTCTGAGTGAAGTATCCCAGAAGGAGAAAGACAAACATGGTATATACTCACTAATATAGACCTACAAGATATAATAAACATAATGAAGTCTATACACTTAAAGGAGATAAACAAGAAAGCAGACACGAGGTAAGATGATCAATCCTTACTTAGAAAGACAAATGAGATGTGCATTGGATGTATGACAGGAGTCTACCGCAGAAGGCATCTGAAAGACCCTACCAAGCAGTGTTTCAAAACAGATACTAAGACTCATAACCAAACCTTCGGCAGAAGGGAAGTTAGTATGACAGGGAAAGGATAGGAGCCCCACAAGGACCAAATATATCTGGGCACAGGGTTTTTTTCTGAAACTGTTTCTCCAACCAAGGTCCATGTATGGATATAACCTAGAACCTTTACTCGAACGAAGCTCGTGGTAGCTCAATAACCAATTGGTTTCCCATAGTAAGGGGAACAGGGACTATTTCTGACAGGAACTCAATGGCAGGCTCTTTGATTCCCCACCCCCCAAGGGAGGAGCAGTTCTGCTGGCCACAGAGGAGGACCTTGCAGCCAGCCCTGAAGATACCTGATAAAACAGGGCCAGATGAAAGAGGAGGAGGTCCTCCCCAATCCGTGGACTTGGAAAGGGGCAGGGAGAAGCTGAGGGAGGGTGGGATTGGGAGGGAATAAGCAAGCGGGATACAGCTGGGATACAGAGTTAATAAAATGTAACTAATCATAACAAACAATAAAAAAAAAATAAAACGCATTCTATTGGTTAAAAAAAATAAAAATAAACTCATTACCATTCAGGTATCTATCTATCTATCTATCTATCTATCTATCTATCTATCTATCTATCTATCCATCCAGGCCAAGTACCTAAGAGTCATCCTTCCTACCTTCATCTTCAAATTTCTCACACCCAGATCAACCAGCATGACCCCCTATTAAAAGTGCATCCAAATCTCACCATCTCCATTTCCAATCCAAGCTATCACCAATTCTTTCTCCAATTAAGGCCACATCCTCCTACCTTCCCACTTTTGTTCTTGCCCTATGAAAGGAAATGGACTTTTTACCCTCTGAAATCTAATCAGATTCTGGTTTGCCTTCTCCATAACCAATAATAGATAATGTATGACCTTAGTACTGTTGTCTGGTTAAAACATCAAGAAGGGTGTGTGTGCGTGTGTGTGTAATATCTTAAAGGAAAACACAAAGTGCTAAAGCAAGCTCTTCTGGAATGAAAATCTCTAGTATAAAAAGGTTTAAGTAAAACAAGAATGTATTTCTAGTAGTCATGCACCTCAATTACAGACTACAGAGTCCAGAAAACTATACAGATAATACTGTACCTGCTCGTGCACAATTCTAATAGAGTGTGCTTGACAAATTTCTAAATTAGAAACTTCATCCATTTGACAAATGGGAACCTTCTTTCCTAACTAACCCACCTGAAATATTACATGCTCCATGCCCTCTAGTCTGTTACATCCCCAGTAGTTAGAATGACAGTCTTCAAACATAAATCAAATAACATCATTCTTGCCCTAAACTTTTCCAAAGGCTTAGAAGAAAACCTAAAATGAAATTCTTATCAGGCCCTTTATGATCCTACCAGGCTCCCACTCACCTCTCCAACCTTCTCTGTTAACTTCTTCTTAGTGATTCTCTCAGGCACACTGATAAATAATATTTGCACATGCTCTGTTTAGAATTTTCTCCCAAGGTCTTCACACGGTTCATTCTCATCATTCAGATCTCCTCTGAACTATCACCTCAGAGTCCTAACAGTACTATACCACCACCTGATTCATTTTCTTCATATTCCTATTTTCTTATCAATTGTTTATTACCCTCCCCTATGACTACCATCACCAAACAGAAGTTTTTTTGAACTGATCCATTTCTCTAATAATGACAATTGTTTTTTTTTAATTTTATTTTATGTGCATAAGTGTGAAGGTGTCAGATCCATTAGAATTGGCATTACAGAGAGTTGTGAGCTGCCATGTGGTGCTGGGAATTGAACCCAGGTCCTTTGGAAGAGCAGACAGTGCTTTTAACCACTGAGCCATCTCTCCAGCCCCTAATAATGACAATTCTTAAAGAGAAATCATTCTCTTTAAAAATTCCTGGACTGAGAATATATGCAAAAACAATTAGTGAAAAAAGAGGCCATAAATTTGAAGAAGAGTGGGAAAGTTATATGGGAAGTTTTGGAGGGAGGTAAGGTAGAGAGAAATGATACAATAAAGAAAATAAAAACAAATAAATAAATAAAATAATTACTGGTGCTGGAAACACGGCTCATCAGCTATGAGCATTTGTTGTTCTTGCAGAGGACCCAGGTTTGATTCCTAGTACACATGGTGCCTAACAGCCATGTGTAACCACAGATCCAGAGGATCTGATGCCTTCTTCTGGACTCTGTGAGCACCAGGAAGGCACATGGTGCACAGACATACAAACCAAACACCTACGCATATAAAATAATAAATCTTTACAAAAATATCGACTATCCAACAAGCGTGTGTGTGTGTGTGTGTGTGTGTGTGTGTGTGTGTGTGTGTGTACGTGTGTGCTCTCTATGGTGAGAGAGAGTTAAAATCTTACTTTGTGTTCCATGCTTGCTTTAAGCTTACTATATAGTCCAGATGGCCTCAAACGTGTGATCGTCTCACTCAGACTCAAAGTGCTAGAATTACCACTCTTCAGTTGTCTTTTTCCATGCTTCTGATCCATTTGAATATGTTTGTCTTGAAGTCTTCAGTTTCCATGTTACAATCTTCTATTCCAAGACCATATCTTACACTTATTTATATCTTCAATAACCCTTAGGACAAAAATACTGGAGCTGGTTCTGATTTCAAAAATACCAAATTACTTTTCTTTGTAGATGGTGCCATTTGACTAATATCCAAACATGTACCAAAAATTAGGTCTTACTGTTATTATTAACTTTTATTTATGTGTATGGTGGAGAGGTGTCCCCTAAAGCTAGATTTATACCAGAATTGGGTGCTGGGAATCAAACTTTTATCCACCCACTGAGCCATCTCACCAGCCCCAGTATCTGTCTATCTGTGTATATGTCTATCTTCCTTTTTTTTTTTTTTTGTGGTGATACATGTTGTCTGTGTGTCACATTCATATGTGTACATGTTCTTTTATGTGCACTCAGGCAGACACATGATAAAACACATGTTTAGGATTCATTCAAAGGACAACCTCAAGTGTTGGTCCTTGCCTTCCTCTTTGCTAGAGACAGGGTCTCTTTGTTGGTCTTTGATGCATACTCCAGGTTACCTGGCCCTCGCGTTCAGACATCCTCCTATCTTTGCCTCCCGTCACACATTAGGAGCACTGGGATTAGAGAAGCATGCACCCTTACCAGCATTCTGTGAGTTCTGGGGATTAAACTCGGGTCCTTGTGTGTGCACAGCCAGTGATTTTACCCACTGAGCCATCTCCCCAGCCCCATGGCCATCATATTTCTTAGTGAGGCAGCATACTTACTTCTGGCATTTGCTTTGTCTGATTCACTCAGACATAAGTCATCCTTGGCATCAGTGCTTCCCTCAACACCATGCCTTATAAAAAACTTTATATGATTTTTATCAAATTCAGTATCATCTATATCATATTTCTGTAGCCCCTCTAACAGTTTCACTGCTGCCAAATGAGCAAATCTGTAGAAAAGAATCAATAATTAGCCAGATCCTCAAACTTCCATACATTAAATCACAGTTCACAATTAACGTATACAATTTCACCATATATGCACTTCTATCAACCCACCACCAAGCAAGGAAGCAAACCTGTACCTGAATGTCACTGAAATTTGCCATGCACTCAGCTATGTGGGAACCTTGGTTACTGAATACTATAAAGTATTCCTACTGAGAAGTGCTCACATACTTGTTGCTGCTAAAATCCACCGGGAAAGGAGATCTCAGAGTAGAATAATACTTAATGTGCCCCAAACCAGAATGACTCTACTGAATACAGAGCTTAGAACCATCCTACATGATTCCCTATTTTATTTCCTTCTGTTAGCCCAAGGTAAGTGACACAATTAATTCTGGTTCCAGTTGCAGAGTTAACTATAGTTCTTCCTATACATACTAACTTACTTTTCATCCTTCAACTCAAAGCACTTACCACATTTTGAAATTTAAAGAAAAAATAATGAGCTTTCCTTCTGTTTTCTATTCCCTTTGCTCTTTTCCACATTTCATGAAGCCTCTAATAATAAATTCTCGGTCTTAGAAATTTTTCTGTTGTGAATAAATTAAATATGCATATTTCCCCACAATGTTGCTAATTGAAATATGTAATACTTTCTTCTAGGACATAGAAAATCACCAAATATTAAATTCTAATTTCCACAATGTTATGGTTTGAACATACAATGTTTCCATACATTCATGTTTTAAACACCTGGTTGCTCCCCAGCTTGTGGCACTACATGGAAGAACTTTAGAAGATGAAGCCTGGCTCACAGAAACAGGCTGCTAAGGTAAGGCTTTGAAGATTCTACCTAACTCTGGAGAGCCAGAGCTGCCTGCTTCCAGATTTCCTGCATGTGAACAACCACCGCTACATACTCTCACCACTGTGCCTTGGCTGCTAGGCCTTCCTAACTGTGAGGAGCTAAAATTCTCTGAAACCATGAGCGCAAATAAGCTTTTTTTCTTCTTAACTTGTTGGTTAAGTAATTTGGTTACAGCAATGCAAAAGAAGCTAATACATCCATCTTTTTATAAAACTACACATTTATACATATATCTTATTTTTTAATCAGGTACTCAAGTAAATTATTAAAGATCTATCAATATGGCTGAGTTTGCAGCTCGGTGGTACAGTACTTGACTAGCATGTACAAGTCCCCAGGTTTGTTTCCATCACCATAAGAACAAATAAAAGATTTAGTTATAAATTATATAGAGAGTTGTGTATCTGACAAGGAAGGAGAGGATGGGGCTACAGACACAGAGAATAAAGAACAATCCTTTATTGTCAAAGGATTGGGTATGTGACTGCAGCTGTGTGCAACAGTTAACGACCAGGCCAAACACAGACATATTGTACAGGTGTTTGCTGCTTTGTGGATTCCTTTCTCTCCTCCACCCTTCTCTACCCCTGTACTCCTTTCCTTTTGATCACCCCCCAACACTAGATAGGAGAGAAAAGGGGTGGAGGAGAAAGGGGGTATGTTATTATTACATTACTCTCTGCTGATTAGGGATGCCAAGTTCCATGGGGAAAGTTTGATCTTTGCCTTCAGGATATCTGATTTCTTCACACAGGACTACTTGTCAAACTGCAACCAACAGCATCCAACCATAAACCAGCCACACCTACTGGGCCTCTAAGCATTTATATATCTTCTGAAAAGTCTCCAGAATTCCAGACATCACACACTCAAAGAAACTATCTACAGCTGGCAAAACCACACCCCTGCCAGAACATGAGGTAAATCGTAAACAGCTGCTACAAAGTAGCTCCATATCCCCACACCTGGGATTACAGGAGGGGCAAAAAAAATTATATATATATATAATATATATATATATATATTCCCATAACATTTCTGTGTTTTTTAAAGAAACCAAAATCACATGATTCTCACTGCACTGACTGCTAGTAGCACAGCAGGGGACAAGCAAGAAACTTCTCAGGACTTTAAGAAAAGGAGACACGAGAACCTGAGCAAGCTCCATGGGTACACAATCTGGCACTGTGCAAAATTATTTTAAGACAGAAGATCTGGATCTGTACATAGGCAGGTGCAGGAGAGGCCCCTGCACTTGCTAGTTTGCTCAGTGTGCTATACTGACCAATCATCTTAAGAGAGATGCCACCATCAAACCTAAGACTTAAAGAACAGGCCCTGCACCTTCATGCCTTTAAGTGCTAACAGCCTCTCTTCTTTACTAGCCCTGCTAGTGATTATTGCAGGAACACTGCAGAGATTTTCCCACCCTGCCTTCGGAATGCTGGGCAGGCACTACTATGCCCATATTGTTTTTTAATTGCTTTTTTCTTTTAACTTTCTTTTCCCTATTATTTCACATACCTTTCCTCTCTTGCCAATATTCCTGCTACTTTCCCCTATTCTCATTCCTCATTTTATTAATATTTTAGTTCAATTTTTAATATCCTAATTTACCCTATAAATTACCTTATTTAGTCTTCTTGGAAAAATAGTTCTTATTTCCTTTTTTGTATTTTACTCTATTTAAGTATTAGGTTAGGTAGATGGTGGAACATACCTATAATCTCAGCATTTAGAAAGCGGAAGCAGAAGGACTGCAACTTTGAGGCCAGTTTGGGCTATCATTTAAAGCCAGCCTGGACTATGGTGAAAGACCCTGTCTCAAATAAGCAAATAAAGTTGGTTTTGACAAAGCCACAAAGGCAGTGAAGAAAGTACAGCATTTTCAACAAATAGTGCTATAATTGATGTCCCTATGCAAAAGAATGAACTTAGATACACACACCTAGCTCAGTATTAAAAAAGAACCCACAATGAGCCACAGACCTCACAGCCTATAAATATACAACTTCTAGAAGAAAACAACGCAAAATCACAAAGATTTTCAAGATCTAACAACAAAAGCACAATCCAAAAAAAGGAAAACTTCACTGAAACTGACTCACTTTTAAAGATGTTTTTAAGGTATGAAAAACATCCCACAATTTCTTTCTTCAGAGACTCGAGTTTTTTTCATAAAGGTCTTTGACTTGCTTGGTTAGAGTCACACCAAGGTTCTTTATGTCATTTGTGGCTATTGTGAAGGGTGTTGTTTCCCTAACTTCTTTCTCAGCCCTTTTCTCTTTTGTATACAGGAAGACTACTGATTTATCACACTGCACAAAACTAAAGACTAAGTGGATCAAAGACCTCAACATAAAACCAGACACACTAAACCTGTTAGAAGAAAACGTGGGAAAGAGCCTTGATCTCATTGGCACAGGAGACAATTTCCTGAACAGAACACCAATAGAACAGGCTCTAAGATCAACAATTAATAAATGGGACCTCTTAAAATTGAAAAGCTTCTGTAAGGCAAAAAAACACTGTCATCAGAACAAAATGACTGCCTATAGATTGGGAAAGGATTTCACCAACCCTGTACCTGACAGAGGGCTAATATCCAGAATATATAAAGAACTCAAGAAGTTAAACACCAACAAATCAAGTAATCCAATTAAAAAATGGGGTACAGAGCTAAACAGAGAATTCTCAATAGAGGAATATCGAATGGCGGAAGACCCTAGGGAAGATGCTCAATCCTCATTCAGAAGGACAAACACAATAGACATCGGAAGCAGGAGAAGACAAGGAACAGAACAGAAGCCTACCACAGAGGGCTTCTGAAAGACTCTACTGATCGAGATACCAAAGTAGAGGCTGAGACTCATAGCCAAACTTTCAGCAGAGTGCAAGGAATCTTAGGAAAGAAGGGGGAGATAGAAATACCTACAGGGGACAGGAGCTCCAAAAGGAGACCAACAGAGCCATAAAAACTGAGCCCAGGTGACCCTAAAGAGAATGATACCCCAAACAAGAACAATGCACGGAGAGGACATAAAACCCTGGCTTAGATGTAGCCCATAGACTAAGTCTCTAAGTGAGATTCCTTAGTAAGGGGAGCAGGGACTTTCTCTGGCATGAACTCAGTGGCAGGCTCGCTGATCACCTCCCCCTGGGGGGTGCAGCCTTGCCAGTCCACAGAGGATTACAATGCAGCCAGTCCTGATGAGACCAGATAGGCTAGGGTCAGATAGAAGGGGAAGACGACCTCCCCTATCAGTGGACTAGGGGAGGAGCATAGAAGGAGGGAGGGTGGGTTTGGGAAGAGATGAGGGAAGGGGGCACAGCTGGGCTACAAATTGAATAAATTGTAATAAATAATAATAATAATTAAAGAAAAATTAAAAAAGAAAAACATACCACAAGTGAAAGAAAAAAAATCTTTGCAATGGATATTTTCTGAGAAAGAACTAGTACCTAGAATATATAAAGAACCCTTTAAACTCAATAAGAAAAAAAATTCAACGAGGTATAATGGCACAAACTTCTAATCCCAGCACCAGGGAGGCTGAGACAGGACTGCAAGTTGAAGGGCAGTCTGAGCTACATATGAAGTTAAGAGCAATTGGGCCCAACCAAGGCTCACCTGCCACTGTAACTGTAGCCTATGCTCATGGCATAAATTCAAGCAGTTTTGAATAATAAAAATACAAAATACTATGTCACAAATCCTCCAACAAGTGTCAGTGTAAATGCTGCTTCTTCGGGATTTTTTTTTTTACAACAATCTAAATTCTATGCTGTGATTTCTTTTATATGTTTTACTATCATCTGTACTGTTTCCAAACCCACACCATTGACAAACAGGAAGAACTGGCAGTTTTCCTCACTCATACATACCATGTAATATGGGTGTGGCACTGATTATAACTACTGAGAAGCATTGTTTGCATATGTGTTCTTTGAAGGAAATCTTCTAGGGCTTCCATGACTACAAGCTCCTAGAGGGTACACACTGCACTTCTCACCTTTACATCCTAACTTCTCTCCACAGTGCCTGGACCACAGTAACTAGACAGGATATTGAATAAACAACAACCAAATAAGCACAGGGATGTGCACTAACTATTCCTTGAGGGC
Source organism: Psammomys obesus (assembly GCF_907164565.1). Taxonomy (NCBI): domain Eukaryota; kingdom Metazoa; phylum Chordata; class Mammalia; order Rodentia; family Muridae; genus Psammomys; species Psammomys obesus. The sequence goes on from NW_026596046.1 coordinate 27,890,616, forward strand.
CTGAGCTGAGTGAGCTCACAGTTTTGTTACAGAGGTTACATTTATTTCCCATGTAAATACCTAAATATGATTCAAACCCCTCAAAATTGTTTCTCTATTATCACTGCTGTTATTCTTTTTTACCAGTGTTTCTCAATAAGGTATCAAGGATATTTGGGTGCAATAATTCATTATGCACACTAATTAGATCACTGCAGAATGCTTAGAAGTCCTGGACCTGGGACTGGGGATTTAGCTCAGTGGCAGAGAGCTTGCATAGCAAGTGCAAGGCCCCGGGTTCAGTCCTCAGCTCTGGGGAAAAAAAAAAAGTCCTGGATCTGACCTTATGTGGTAAATGCTCATTTTCATGGCCTTTGCTCTCATTTCTAAATGTCCCTTCCCCTGAGAAAAGAGAAATAATAATATCTAATACTACCATCCAGATAAAAATAATTGCTTTAAAGGGGAGAGCTAGTAAGAAATAAACATCAGCTGGGTGTGGTGGTGCACACCTTTGATCATAGCACTTGGAGGCAGAGACAACTGGATCTCTGTGAGGCCAGCCTGGTCCACAAAAACAAGTCCAGGACAACCAAAGCTACACAGAGAAACTCTGTCTAGGAAAAAAAGAGAAATAAACATCAATCAACTTAAAAGCTGTGATTCCATGGCATCTTGAGTCCCCCAAACCTGTATTAAATCCTCATAAATTTCTAAGTACAGGAAAGTACATGTACAACTTTAAAAGTAGATGCAAGGAGCACACTAGACAGGAGTTTTACCTTTTAGCCACATCGCTGGGTCTCTCTCCTGCTTTGTTGGTAATATTACTGTCGGCTCCCATTTTAATTAACCACTGCAAACACTCTACGTGGCCCTGTCCAGCAGCTTTTTAAAACAAGGAAACACAAAACACATACAGAGAAAGAGTTGTTACTAAAAAAAAAAAAAAAGTTGTATCAAATTTTGACCTTGTAGTAACTAACAAAAGTAGGCTATGCAAATATTTGTTCTTTTCACTTGTACATTTATTAGACACTTAATCAAATATATACTGTGCTCAGGTCCTATCCAAATAATTTTGGATACAGATATAAAAATTGGAGCTCAAAGTTCAGACAATCAAGTCAGAGAAAGTAGAATCCAGTCTTCCTAACCCTTACCCAAGTGCTACGTCATACTGCATAACTCCTACACAATCTTGTGCCATGCTCCAATATGTAAACATTCCAATCATAAGGACCTCAGAGACATCAAAAATCTTGCTCTATGCCTGCCTACTACATATGAAAATCACACACAAAAGAAATCTTTTCTCAAAAAATGTTTATCTATTTATTTGCTTTGTGTCTGTACCTGCACATATGTGTGCCTGCACAGTGTAAATCTGGAGATCAAAGGACAACTTTCAGGCCCTTCTACCTATGTAGGTTCTGGGGATCAAGCTCAGGTCATCAGGTTTGGGGGCAAGCACTTTACACAGTGAACCATATCACTGACCCCCACCCAATCTTGCTCTAGCATACATAGATATGTAGAATATAGGCATACAGACAGACAGACAGACAGGGTTTCAGTAATCATTAAATGTAGTGAGAGATATGCTATTGTTGCTAAGTCCCCAGAAACATATCATCACTTTGATCCTTAGCAACTTGTTCAATTCCTCAATTCCTACTCCCTTTCTTCATCTCTTTCCTATCCAAAATCAGCTGGCAAAAAACACTACCGGATTTCACAAAGCTCTGAAAGTAAATATCCATTAGACAAAAATAGTAACATATTCTGTCTTTTCTGCTCCTAAAAGTGATCAAAAATCATATTTATGATCATCAATAATTGTGTGGTTTAAAATAATTTAGCCTGACATTTCCATTCTATCATAGGCAAATAAAAGAAAAAGGGAGACAATTTATATAAAACAGAATATAAGAAAAGATTCTGGGAAACTACACCCTTCACAATAGGCACAAATAATATAAAGTATATTGGTGTAACTCTTACCAAGCAAGTAAAAGACCTGTATGACAAGAACTTCAAGTCTCTGAAGAAAGAAACTGAAGAAGATATCAGAAGATGAAAAGATGTCCCATGAGCATGGACTGGTAGGATTAACATAGTAAAAATGACCATCTTACCAAAATCAATCTACATATCCAGTTCATTCCCCATCAAAATACCAACAAAGTTCTTTACAGACCTTGAAAGAAAAATTCTCAACTTCATATAGAAAACAAAAACCCAGAATTGCTAAACAATTACATACAATAAAAGAACTTTTGGAAGTATCTCCATCCCTGACTTCAAGCTATACTACAGAGCAATAGTAATAAAAACTGCATAGTACTGGCATAGAAATAAACTGGTTAAACAATGGAATCAAATCAAATACCCAGAAATAAACCTACATACCTTCAGACACTTGATTTTTGACAAAGGAGCCAAAAACCATACAATGGAAAAAAGCATCTTCAACAAATGGTGCTGGTCTAACTGTATGTCTACATGTAGAAAAATGCAAATAGATCCATATTTATCTTCCTGCACAAAACTCAAATCCAAGTGGATCAAAAACCTCAACATAAAACTAGACACACTAAACCTATTAGAAGAAAAAGTGGGGAAGAGCCTTGACTCACTGGCACGGAAGACAAATTCCTGAACAGAACACAGGCTCTAAGATCAACAAATAGGACCTGTTAAAACTGAAAAGCTTCTGCAAGGCAAAAAACACTGTCAATAGAATGAAATGACAGTCTACAGATTGGGAAAAGATCTTCACCAATCCTACATCTGACAAAGGGCTAATAACCAAAATATATAATTAACTCAAAAAATCAAACACCAATAAACAAAATAACCCAATTGAAAACTGAGGTACAGAACTAAACAGAGAATTTTCAACAGAGGATTCTCAAATGACGGAGAAGCACTTAAAGAAATGCTCAACTTCCTTAATCATCAGGGAAATGCAAATCAAAATGACTCTGAGATTCCATCTCACACTGGTCAGAATGGCTAAGATCAACATCTCTAGTGACAATGCATCCTGGTGAGGGTGTGGAGAATGGGGAACCTGGTGGGAGTGTAAACTTGTACAACCACTTTGGAAATCAATCTGGCACTTTCTCAGAAAATTGGGAAAAGCTTTACCTCAAGACCCAGCTATCCCACTCCTGGGTATATACCCAAACGACATACAAGGACACTCACTCAACTATGTTCATAGTAGCTTTATTTTTTATAGCCAGGATCTGGAAACAACCTAGATGTCTCTCAACCAAAGAATAAATAAAGAAACTGGCACATTTATACAATGGAAAACTACTCAACTATTAAAAAAAGGAAATCATAAAATTTGCAGGCAAATGGATGGAACTAGAAAAGATCATCCTGAGTGAGATAACACAGACCCAGAAAGACACACAAGGTATGTACTCACTTAAAAGGGAATTTTAGCCATATATACAGGGTAGACATACTACAAGGCACAGACCCAAAAAAAAATAAATAACAAGGAGGCTCTAAGTGAGGATGCATAAATCTTACTTGGAAGGAAAGATAGAATAGACAGAGGTAGTGGCTAAAGAGAGGGAACAAGGTAGGAGAGGGGCCACAAAGAGTTAAGAGAGTGGAGATCAGACCAGGGAAGGCTGAGGCCAAGAGGACAAAAGGGCTGTAGAGAAAAGAGAAATGGAGGGTAGGGATATCTCTGTGAAAAGGTGGAGACCTAAGTCAGGGTAGGCACCTGGGAGGATATGAGGGGGGTTTAAGCAGAGACTCCTAGTAGTAGAGGCCCAAGAAGACACCTTCTAACTAGACTAGCCTGGTAGAGGGAGGAGAATTCCAACCTATCCACAAAAACTTCAACCCCAAATTTACACTGTCTATAAGATGTGCAGAGATAAGGATAGAACAGATAGAACAGAGACTGAGGGAATGCCCAACTAATGCCTGGCCCAACCAAAGACCTACCCTATTGGAGAGTGTCAACCCCTGATACTATGAATTGGACCTAGGCCCCTACAAAGATGTAGCAGATGGGCAGCTTATGCTTCATGTGGGTCCTCTAGTAAGGGAAGTGGGGACTGTATCAGATAAAGACTCACTTGCCAGCTTTTTTTCTTGTCTCTTTTTTTTTATTTTAATTTTTATTATACTTTGTTCACTTTGTATCCCTCATAAGCCCCACCCTCTTCCCCTCCCAATCCCACCTTCCCTCCCCCTTCTTCACTCATGCCCCTCCCCAAGCCCACTGATAGGAGAGGTCTTCCTCTCCTTCCTTCTGATCCTAGTCTATCAGATCTCATCAGGAGTCACTTGCTAGCTTTTTGACCACTTCCCCCTGGTGGGACTGCCTTGCCAGGCCACAGGGGAAGAGGACATGCTCAGCCCTGATGCAACTTGATGAACTGGAGAGGATGGGAAAGGGAGCTCCCCTTTTCTGAGGAAGAGGATGGGGAGGGGGAGGGAGGGTGGAACTGGGAAAGGAGGGGGCATGAGGCTACAACCAGGATGTAAAGTGAATAAAAAATAAACTTTAAAGAAAAGAACAGAAAAGAAAGAAAGCAAGCAAAGATTCTGGCTGGAGAGATGGCTCTGTCATTAAGAGTACTTGCGTTTACAGTTGCCAGCACCCACATGGCAGCTCACATGTCTGTAACTCCATTATCAGGGGATCAGACGCCTTCAGCTTGTGCAGGTACCAGGCATGTACATTGTGTATATCCACACATGCAGAAAAGCACTCAGACACATAAAAATATTATTTAAAGAACATGCCTTTAATCCTAACACCTAGAACAGAGGCAGGCAGATCACTGTGAGTTGGAGGCCAGCCTGCTGTACATACATAGACAGGAATATATATAAAGAATCTATTTCCAGAATAAAATTTTAAAAGAAAGAAAAAAAGAAAGAGGAAAATAAACTAATTCTTTTTAAAATATTGTTAAAAGATGGTTCCTTAGCAGTGTATTTCACCAAGAAACTCGACTGAGCCTACCTTCAAAGGCATACACATCTCGCATCTTAAAAGGCACTTGAATTAGAAATCAAGCATTGTGCATTCCATCTAACATTCACAGATATCCAGAAGGGTAGATTTCTCATAACTGCATTAAAAGCTGAATAATCACAAGAAATCACTGAAAATAACCAGGACGACGCACCTTTATGCATAGGAGTTGATCCGGTATCATCACGCTCATTCAAATTGATTACTCCATCTCCTATAAGTTTCTTAAGCACCTCTAGATCACCCTTAAAGGCAGCCACATGACCCGGAAACGCTAAATCTGAATAAAAAGTCAGCATTTTAGCAAACACACGGATTTATTTTTTTCCCTACCTCAAGCTGTCATTCAATCCAGGTTTCAATATTATCAAGTATGAAGCTACTCAGGTGCATTCAACTGATACACTGACAAATAAAAATAATTACAAAATAAGATATTACCAAATGTGCTACACTATTAAAACAACAAGTTACAAATTATAACTTACTAAAATTTAAAAACAAACAGACTATAAGTGGGAGAAAAGACTATGAATGGGAGAAAAATGTTTGCAATACACATCTGACAGTTTATGTCAAGATTATATTTAAAAAAAAAAAACTTGGTGATTAGAAAAGCCCTATCTTTAAGATGTCAAAAACTAAAAAATGTATTTCATGAAAGAAGGAATGGGTGACCAATCCAGAAGAAGATGCTCAAGGAGAGAGCACACACCCATTAAAATGACTACAATAGAACAGACTGACTATGCCCTGTGTTATAAGGATATAGAGTACTTTGGAAAGCAGTTTGAAAGACATTGGTTTGCTGGGTATGGTAACACATGCCTTTGATCCCAGTACTTGGGAGGCAAAGACAAGTGGATCTCTGAGTTTGAGGACAGCCTGGTCTACAGAATAAGTTCCAGGACAGCCAGGGCTACACAAAGAAACCCTGTTTCAAAAAATCAAAAGAAAAAATAAAAATAAAAATAAAAATAAAGCAGCTCCTTAAAAAATATCTAAAGTTAGACATATACCCATATGTTCCACTCCTAGTACTTACCAAGAGGGACAGAAATGTAGACATAATAGCTACCCTATTCATAAATCCCCAAACTAAAAGCAATAAAATGCCCACCTCAATTCGTCTTAGAATACAACATAGCAATAAAAAGAAATAAACATAGCATGTATGAATTCTCAAAATGACTATATACAAAACTCTAGAAAACCCAAAGCAGATCGGTGATTGCATGGGGACAGAATAAAAGAAGCAGTAAGCTGAAAGGAGTCTCAGAAAACCTAGATATGATAGAAATACCTATATCTTGATTGTTATGATGAAATGATGAATGTGAAAATCGTAACATTTCATACTTGAATGTAATTTTTAATTTAAAATTTACTTAACTTAAAATTAAGTAAATTTTAAAAACTATTGTTTAAGGATATAAAGTACAGAACAATCCACTTCTGAGAGAAAATTATCTGATGAAAATTCATAAATGATTCATACCAAGAATACAGAAAACTCAAATTACTTAGAAAAATAAATGAACTGCACTTTTTAAAAAGGAAAAATATAGGTATATAACATATATGTACATATTCATAGAATATAAAGAACATAGCACCATGTCCCCACAAAAGCAGAACTGTTAACTGCATTTTCACAGAAGGTGGTGAAAACCTTAAGAAGCTTCATCCAATGATCCCAGAATGCAATACAATTTTCACTTTCAATGTGGGCTAATGAGACAAAAACAAGGAAGCAATTTTCTAAAGAAACTCTGATACACATACACAAGAAGGTATGAGCTAAATGCATCAACTTTGTAGTATTTTATTTTACTTTTAATTTCAATTGTTTTAGGTAGGATTATTATTGTTGTTATAAAACACCACGACCAAAACAATTTTGGGAGGAAAGAGTTTAAACAGCTTGTATTTCCAAATCACTGTTCATCATCAAAGGAAGTCAAGAGAGGAATTCAAACACGGCAGGAACCTGGAGACAGAGCTGATGCAGAAGTAATGGAGGGGTGCTGTTTATTGGCTTGCTCCCCATTACTTGCTTTTAGTCTGTTTTCCTATAGAATCCAGGACCACCAGCCCAGGGATGGCCCCACCCACAGTAGACGAGGCCCTCCCTCATCAATCATTAATTTAAAAAATGCCCTACAGGCTTGCCTTCAGCCAGATTTTATGTGGACATTTTCTCAATTTAGATTCCCTCCTCTCTAATGACTCTAGCCTGTGTCAAGTTAACATAAAATTAGCCAGCACAATCCCATACAGTGTTCTTTATACTACTATCTACATACTTTGTCTAAAATGCTTCATAAAAAATAATCTGGATAGAAATATACGATAAATTTCAATCCAGCATTTGCCTTACAAGTTCTTTGTCATTGGATTCCCTTTTATTATTATCATTCTCTGTTAAAATATGTGAGGTTAGGGGAGGAGGATGTCCCCTATCAGTGGACCAAGGGAGAAGGATAGGGCAGGAAGAGGGAGAGAGGGTGGGACTGGGAGGAGATGAGGGAGGGGCCTACAATGGGATACAAAGTGAATAATTGTAACAAATGATAATAATAATAATAATAATAATAATAATAATAATGAAATATAATAAAATATGTGGGGTTAATTACTTACTGTCTTGATCTTCTGGATTGCTTCCTTCATATTCAGCCCCCTGAATAAACCGTATAATGTTCTGCTTCAAGAATCGCTGGGCCAGGTCCAATACATTTTCTCCATTATCATTGAAGGCTTTTAAAGCTTGTGCTCCAGTATGCATCCTACTCAGTAGGTATTTAAAACAATGAAGGTGGCCTTCCATGGCTGCTAAATGAACTGCAGAGAAGACAAAAAGGATAGCTTTACTCCTAAAAATGACAATAAAATACCTCAGAAAGCTGAATGTGGTGGTACATTGACGTAACACGAGGAATTCCTAATGGGAATGGCAAAGGAATGTTAAGTTCCAGGTCATCCTGAGCTACACAGTGAGTTCCAGCTTAGCCTGTCTCAAAAAAACTGAAACTAGCTTTAGGCAGGTATAGTGGTGCACACCTTTAATCCCAGAAATCGAGAGGCAGAGGCGGATGGATCTCTGTGAGTTTGAAGCCAGCCTGGTCTACATAGTGAGGTACAGAGCTCCATAGTAGGAGCTGTCTCAAAAAACACTTAAAAAAAAAAGAAAAGAAATAAATTTGCTTTAAGGAGCAAAGATGAATGATATTTTTATCATTCTTTATTTTGTCCTCTTCTTATAATTCATTATTCTGTATAATAAATACAAAACTTAAAACTCTACACTGACCAGTCATGGAGGCACAGGACCACAATCCCACCATATGAGAGTACAGGTTCAAAGCCAGCATAAGCTCCATAGCCAGACCCTATCTCAAAAGAAAAGACTGCATTCTAAGCACACATTAGCAAATTCACTGTTTCCACACTAACTCCCTGAAAGTAAGACAACAAATTTATTTCTAAAAGCTTTAATGGACCAAAACATATGAACAGGAATGATGTGAACAGACAAAAGAATCCTTGAAAGTTATTAGATCAGATTGAAAGACAGCCAGAACCAGAAACTTTGGGGGATGAGAATAAACAGTTATGAAGCAATGACTCCAAAGACCAGGAAAAAGTCCGATATTTGGGTAATCAGAGATGAAAGAAAATCAAAGTGATGTTCAAGTGGCCATTGCATCCTGGCCTTAAGAGAAGTCCTTAAGTTGAAGGCTACTTTGCTGGCACAAAGCATGCCATGCTGGGTCATCCTGCAGCCCTATGAGAAGATACACCTGAAAATGGCCCTGCTAACTGCTTACTCATCATATATGTTTGAAAATCTCACAGATTTCAACTTAATATAATGTAACAAAACTAACTCTTCCCTTGCATTTTTCACACATTGTCTTCGGTATCTTTACTAATAGGAAGCTCTCTCCTTCCTGTGTTGATTACCTCTGTCCCTCCCCACATCACTACACCAAAAACTCCTAGGTCTCTCTCCAAATACACATAAGACCCAATTCCTTCCCACTCTCCCAGCTTCCTCCATCTACCCCACCATCAACAGTGAAACCCAAATAGTAGAGTAAGTTGCTCCCCTGATCTTCTGCCTTCCTTTCCCTGGGTCTTGGTGATTAAACCCAGGGTTCTGAGTACACCAGGCAAGTGCTCAACTACTGAGCTACCTCTCTCTTCTTCTGCAATTATATTTTGAGATAGGGTCTTGCTAAATTACTCAAGACTGGCCTCAAATTTGCAATCCTCACGCCTTAAACTCTAAAGTAGCTGAGGTTACAAGAGTCTGCCACCACATCTGGATTCTCTCTGTTTCTCACCTTGCTGTGCCCACATCCTCACTTCAGCAGATTACAACTTATCCTCTAAGGCAATGGTTCTTAACTTTCCTGATGTTGCAACCCCTTAATACAGCTCCTCATGTTGTGGTGACCCCCAACCACAAAATTATTTTGTTGCTACTTCATAACTATAATCTTGCTACTGTTATGAATTATAATGTAAATATGTTTGGAGATAGAGGTGTGAAAGGGGCCATGACCCACAGGGTGAGAACCATTACCTATGGCATAAGTCTGCTCAGGTCACCCCATGTTCAGATCCTTTCAGTTGTTCTTGGTGCCTCTGCAACCTCATCATGTTACTCGAGCCCTCACTTTTGTTCCAGTCACACTGATTTGCTGTTATGCAAACCACTAGGCCTCCAGAGGAGCAACACATGCCTCATCACCTCTTCCTGTAATATTCTTCCTCAGACTAGCCACAGACTCAGCTCCTTTTGTCTCCGCTAACAGTCACTTCCCCAGTGAAGGCTCTGCTGACCAAAAGGCATTGTTTTAAATTTTATTCCTCTACTACTCTCTACTCCCCTTTGCTATATTTACCCAAACATGTATTGCTATATAATGTTCTATATTTGTATCATTCATTTTGATGACTAACTTTCCCTCACCACTACATAAAATACTTTGTATTTCCTGCTGAATTACCTCTAACACATACATACATGAGTGGTACTCAATAAATACATACCAAATTAATTTTCTGAGCGGGCAACTGTCTCTCAAAGTATACACTCATGATATGTGATGTGTCTCTCTGAGCATATTTCTTTCTTCTAACTTTCATGCATAAGTCATTATTAAAAGATCTTTATAAACTCCAAATATGTTTTATAAAAAGTTTTTAGTCACTCAGGATTTTTTTTGAGACGGGGTTTCTCTGTGTAGCTTTGGCTGTCCTGGACTCACTTTGTAGACCAGGCTAGCCTTGAACTCACAGCAACCTGCCTGCCTCTGCCTTTCAAGTGCTGGGATTAAAGGTGTGCACCACCACACCAGCTTTTTTTTTTTTTTTTTAAGATTTCTGTTTATTTTATGTATGAGTGTTCTATCTGCACATACGCCTGCATGCCAGAAAAGGGCATCACATTCCAGTAATAGATGGTTGTGAGCCACCATGTGGTTGCTAGGAATTGAACTCAGGACCTCTAGAGGAGTAAACAGTGCTCTTATCCATGGAGCCAATCTGATCTTTTTAATGAGAAAACAAAAAGCCAAAAGAAAATGATCAGACATACTTGAAATTATGATTCCTACCTTGCATTACATATAACAAAGATCAGTTCTCAGTAGGTTGGAGATATGAACATAAATGTAAAAAATAAACTTTAAAAGATAAAGAAATGACTCTATGACCACAGAATAGGGTGAACATTTTTTAATCAAATACAAAAAGTACTAACACAAAGAGAACATATTATTAAATTGGACTACATTGAAAGTAAATTTCCAGCAGCTGGGGAGGCAGACATAAGCAGATCTCTGTGAGTTCAAGGCAAACCTGGTCTACAAAGCAAGTCCAGGACAGCCAAGGCTACACAGAGAAACCTTGTCTCGAGCAACCAAAACAACAAGACAACAAAACAAAAAGAAAGCAAACTTCTGTTCATAAAGCATGTCTCAAAAGAGAAACAAATCAGTCCATAGAATGGAAAAGGCACGTGCAATGTATATAGCTGATAAAAGGTTTCCATCTAGGCTCTATAAAGAACCTTACAACTCCAGAAGAAGAAAAAGAAGCAGAAGAACAAGACGCAGAAGAAGATAGAAAGGATGTCTGAACTGGTGCTTCACAACAGAAAATAATCAAGAAGCCATTAAACATAAAGATACTAGGACAAAGAGGAGGACATTGCAGCCAGTCCTGAAGATACCTGATAAGCTAGGGTCAGATGGAAGGGGAGGAAGTCCTCCCGTATCAGTGGACTTGGAGAGGGGCAGTGAGGAGATAAGGGAGGCACGGTGGGATTGGGAGGGAATGAGGGAGGGGGCTACAGCTGGGATACAAAGTAAATAAACTATAATTAATATAAAAAATAAAAATTTAAAAAGATATAAAATGATGTGCCCTGTCGGCAGTCATGAGTAAAAATACAAATTCAAACAAGCAAGAAATCCAATAACTCAAAACAGCTACTAAAATTAAAACAATTGGTTAATAGCCAGTGTTAATAAAGTGAGAGCTATGGGGCTGGAGAGATGGCTCAGAGCTTAAGAGCTCTGACTGCTCTTCCAGAGGTCCTGAGTTTAATTCCTAGCAACCGCATGGTGCTCATAACCACCTACAGTGAGATCCGGTGCCCTCTTCAGGCCTGTAGGCATACATGCAGGCCGAGTACTGTAAAAGTAATGAATAAATCTTTTAAGAAATAAAAGTTAGAGCTACTAAAATGTTTTCTTCCATATTGCCATATTACCTTCTTTGATTACTTCTTTAGTTAGCATTGAAATAATGTATTTCACGGTGCCATTTACATTATTATAAACTTCTGATAGTCACTTTCCATTTCCCTTTCCTGGTGTCCCAGTCCCTCACTAGTCGTTCTTCCTTCTGACTTCATGTCTTTATACATGCTTATAAAACCTTAATTACAGTTGTTTAAAATTATATTGATATATTTCTGTATTTTTAAGATTTAAAAAAGTATTTGTATGTGTGCATGTCTCTGTGTACATATGTCCAGTTGGAGTTAAGGACAACTGTGAGCTGTCCAACATGGGAGGTGGGACCTAAACTCAGGTCCTCTGCAAAAGTAGTAAGTGCAGTTAGCTGCTGAGCTATGTGTCCAGCCCATCTATATGTTTTCTATATTGTCTTTACATATTTAACTCTATATCTAAATCTAAACACTTAAATCTAAATTCCGCTTGTGAGAAAAATTCCCTTTAGAGCCTAAGTTGGCCTTGACCTCACTATTCAGCCCATAGTGGTTTCCAACTTTTGATCCTTCTCTACCTTTCAAGTGCTGGAACTGGAGGCACACACCACCACAGCTGGAGGCACGTGAAACTCTTAAATGCCTCTATGGGTTATAACTGGTACACCTACTTTGGAAAACAAATACAAGACAGGCCCTCAGAATACTAATACACTATTTTATTCCATACAGTTTAAAAGTAGGGGGGGCTGATTTATAAGCCAGAAGTCAGAGATTAATTGTGGAACGTAACAGATAACTGGAAAGGAGATGTGAGAAAAGTTTCTGGGTACAAAGTAATAAACATTAGTTTATCTTAATGGTTACACGGATGCCTTCACGTATGAAAATTCAATGGCATATGCCTAGAACTGGGAACTTTTTATATTCAGATTATAGTTTAAAATTTTGTTTAGGGGATTGGAATGTAACTCAGGAATAGAGACAACATGCTAGCGAGGCTCTGAACTCAATCCCAAGCAACATAAAAACAGAGGGTAAGGGAGGGGGAAGAGAGAGAGACAGACAGAGGACTGAGACAGACAAAAACAGAAAGAGAAAGAGGGAGAGAGAAACAGAGAGATTGAGATTTAATTGAACAAAAGAGTAAGTTTAAAAAGGATGAGAGCAAAGTAAAATTACTTTCATATATTTAAAAAATGTATTCATACCAACCAACAAATCTTCACAAAAGAATGCTTCAGAAGGAAAGCCAGCTATCCCAGCTGGTAGTGTAAAGGTACAGAAGACAGAGCAGAGAGGGAGGGAGACTACAGCATCCAGCATACCAAGGTAAACCAGAATCCACAGGGATATAGAGATATTCTAAACAGCAAAGCAATTGACTCACACTCATTCATATTATCTGCCTAAATTTTCCCTTCATAGGTGTACTTAAGATCCCTTTAATATATAATTCAAGGATCTTTTTTTAAATCATGTGTGCGTGTATATAACTGTGCATATGTGTGTGTGTATGTGTGTATATGTATGTTTGTGTGAGTGTGTGTGTGTGTGTGTGTGTGTGTGTGTATGAGCACAGGTACGTACATGTGACCTCACAGAGTCCAGACAGGGTATCTGAAACCCTCCTCTGTATCAGATCCCCTGGAGCTGGAGAGGAAGGCAGTTGTGAACCACCTCATATGGGTGCTGAGAATTAAACTAAGATCCTCTGGAAGAGCAGAGCACCAAACAATTTTAATCCCTGAACCAGCTCTTCAGCCTTCAAGAATCCAGTCTCACTGTGATCTGTCTTCTGAATTTCAATAGCACTTCATAAAGAAGGTAGGGTGTTTAGAATCTATGTCTCAACTAGCCATTTATTCTAAATTAAACCTAAACTGCAATAACAAACCAGCTCGTGTGTGTGTGTGTGTGTGTGTGTGTGTGTGTGTGTGTGTGTCACAGTAAACAGTTGTCTGTGTGGCACAGAGATAGGAATTAAAAAAAAAAAAAGACACTAACCCTGAGGATATAGCCCAGTGCCCAGGCACCTGCTAAACTGTGTAAGTCCTCAGCTGGATCCCTCAAGAGCAGTGAGGAAGGAGGAAGAAGAAAGGCAGAAGAAAAGGAAGAACCAGGAACCAGTTTCTCTACTGCTAAGAGAGACAGCTCTAGAAAAAAAACATGAACGGTATATAGCACAAGTGTAATAGTAAACAGTTTATATCAGCCTATCCGCTAGTTTAGGTCTGTGAGGAAATTACATTAAATTTCTTAACCTTAAGTATTTTTATCAATGACAATCAAACCTTTGCCTTAGTTCAATACCTGGAAGGTTTCCATTGTAGTCTACGTCTTCTATGCAACATCCCCATTTGACAAGAAGTTGCAAACAGCCAAGCCGCCCATGAAAAGCTGCATAATGTACTGGTTTCCATTCTCTCTTGTCAGTCACACTGGGATCCTAGAGGTAAAATTCACTCAGTTTCAAAATGAACTCAGTTTCTTGCCATTTGTAAGGAAAATAGTAAATCTAGACTCTAATTCTGCATTTGAAAACTAGAAGCCATTCTTAAAATTATACAGCAGTTAATATAATAAAAATTTACTGTATTCACTTATCTGAACACACAAACAATGAAGTTTTCAGTGAATTATTATAAAAGTCTTCTAAAAAGAAAACTACTGTCACACCTTTGATCCCAGCACTTAGGAGACAGAGGCAAGTGGCTCTCTGTGAGTTCAAGGCCTGCCTGTCTACAAAGAGAGTTCCAGGCCAGCCAGGACAACACAGAGAAATCTTGTCTCAAAAAATGAATAAACAAAGGTTTTTTGGATTGGTTTGGTTTAGATTTTTTTTTTTTTTTTTTTTTTTTTTTTGAGTCCTGGCTGTCCTGGACTTGCTTTGTAGACCAGGTTGGCCTCAAACTCACAGATCCTTCTGCCTCTGCCTGGAAGTGCTAGGATTTAAAAGGCATGGCCACCACACCTGGTTACAAAACCGTGTTTTTGAAAAAAACTTAAATAACTGTTTCATAGTCTTGCCCTATAAAATGAAAACGATAGGGAGAGGTTTAAATAATGCCTTATCATTAAGAACATAAAAGATTAACCAAAAAGCCAGCACAGTGGTGCACGCCTATAATCCCAGCATTCTGGGAGGCAGAGGCAGGCAGATCTCTGCGAGTTCAAGGCCAGTCTGGTCTACAAAGTGAGTTCAAATAGCTAAGGCTACACAGAAAAACCCTGTCTCGAAAAACAAAACAAAACAAAAAATATTCAATGTTTTTACTTCTTAGAAAACTCTTGCCATTATGACTTCCATATTGGTAGTGTGTTTTGCCCCGTAACCCCCACCTCTCGTGTGTATGAGTGGTTGGAGGGCAGGATTGAGATGAGGTCTCACATTGTAGCTTCAGGCTTGTAATCCTCAAGCAAGTCTCAACTTCTCAAAGGCTAAGACTAGAGGACTGAGCCATCATGCCTCTAAAAAGTTATACAACCAATGAGTACTATCAAAAGTAAGTATTAGGGAACCAGAGAGGTGGCTCAGCAGTGAAGCGTACAGAGGACCTGTGTTTGATTCTAAGCACCCACTTCAGATGTCTAACATTAGCTTGCAACTATTCTAGGGAAAATCCGAGGCCTCTGGCCTCTGCAGGTACCTGTATTCATATGCACATGCCCGCACACACACATACACAGTTTATAAATATTTTTAATAAATAAATAAGCATCAAAATAAATAAATTAAATCCTGGAGAAATAAAGGACTTCCCAAACTGGTATATAAAATAAAGGGGTTTTTAAAGCATTATGCAGATACATACAAACTCATAAAAACATAATTACCTGGTAAATGTTTGTTTAAAAGCTTCAGAGTCTTCCCAATTAAGCTCTGAACCAGCATCCAAACACAGAAACATTCTGTATTATTGTTCATTTTGGGGAGAGGCAAGGGGATATTTGTCTCAATTGCTGCATCCATGTTTGAAGATGGGAAAACTACAGGAAAAAAATCACTTCCCCAAAGTCATAGCAAGGACTTTAAAAGTCAGGAAGCAATAACCAAACTACCAAATACTAGTCTTTCCACATGATCACACACTACCACTAATTAGGAGGAGTCCCTCACCACTCCACTTCGCAGCATTATTTGTAAAGTAAAAGAGTGTCCATGACTGGCAGCAAGGTGTATCGGCGTGCATCCGCGATCATCTTGAGCTGCTAGGTTGGCTCCATTGATTACAAGAGCCTAGAAATAGAGAAGTGGGCAAAGTGTGAATGACTACAAATGTTAAACTATGAATGCAGACACAGAATAAATACAAGCAATTAATTTATAAAGTGATTATTACATATGACCTACAGGCAAACTATGATACATTCCTTAGGTAACCCTATAAAGAGTCTGAAGTCTTCTTTAACACTGCCTGAGGGACCTTAGTTACTAGCTCTCAGTTCCTGGTCAATGTTCTAAGGGTTTCATCCAAATCTGCAAATGAGCCAATTTCCATATAGGTCATGGACTGTAGGATTTCTTCCTATATATATATCAGACAAAGAATTTCACAAATCTATCAGTCCCAATCGAGACCTGGCAATAAAGTTTCTGGATATCAACAAATGCATTCTAAAGTTTATAGAAAACCAAAAGACCTAGAATCACCAAGAGAATATTAAAGTTTGAAGATTGACACCACCCAACTTCAAGACTCATTTCAAAAACCAAGACAAAGAAATACTGGCCAAAGAACAAAGAGATAGTGCAACAAAACTGAACAGAACACCTAGAAATACATCCACATAAACACCGTCAAATAAGCTGAAAAAGGAGACAAGATTGTCTTTTCAATATAAAGGTGCTAAAACAACTGGAAATTCACATGTAAATTCTAAGCACGGACCTTACAGACTTTGAAAAAATTTAACTTGGCCAGGTATGATAGCAAATGACTTTAATCCCAGCACTCCTAGCACTTAGGAGGCAGAAGTAGTAAGATCTCTGAGTTTGGCGCTAGCCTGGTCTAGTGAGTTCTAGTACAACCAGATCTATATAAAAAGACCCTGTCTCAAAAAAAAAAAAAAAAAGAAAGAAAAGAAAAGAAAGAAAGAAAAAGAAAAAAGGAAGGAAGGAAGGAACGAACGAACGAACTTAAGATGGATCACAAATACAAAATACAAAACAATACCCTACAGGAAAATGATAGCTCAGTTAGGGCTGAGCTATAGTTTTTTGTATACATTACCAAATGTACAATCTTTGAAAGAAAGAATCGATAAACTAGTGAAAGACCCCAGCCTCACCCTAAGTTAAACATAGCTAACGCCATTTTGTGGGACACCACTGTTTTGTAAAACTCTGAAGGCCAGATGAGAAACTAGAAAATTACTGAAAAATCCTAGCTGTGTCACCCACTTGGGATATCTGTGGTCAGGCTGCCCCAGTCATACTAAAAACAGTTTGTGTTAATCACTCTCATAGTTATCTGTGAGACTGTTTCAGCTAAGATAGGGAAAAACAAAATAACAGGTGGCGGGCCACGTCAAGGGGTCATCCTACCCCCCTTGACCACCCAGTTCCTGGAATCTTGGTGCCCCTGCCAAACTTTGACGCAAATTGTGGTCTCGTGTAAACGTACCAATCAGCCCCCTGTAACCATGCCTCTCGCTTCTGTACCAGTGCTTCTGCTCTAAAACCCTATAAAAACCCCAGTTTTTCCCCAAGGAGGCGCGCAAGGTTCCTCCCGAGTGACCTTGCTGCCCCGAGTACTCGTGTATCAAAATAAAAGCCTCTTGCTGTTTGCATCCGAAAGGCCTCGTTGTTCCTTGGGAGGGGGTCTCTCTCAGACAGAAGATACCCTCTGGGGATCTTTCACTAGGCTTCACTGAAATTAAACACCACTACTCTAAGGAGACACTAGAGAGAGAAGAAAAAAGACAGTTCACACACAGAGAAAATATTTGTTAAAGAGATATCTGATAAAGGACTGTTACCCAAGACACAAAACCAACTCTTAAACAGTAAGAAAAAAAATCAATTTTAACATTGGTCAGGGCTGTGGATGTAGCTCAGTGGTAAATTTCTTAACTTGCAACAGACCCTGCGATCAGTCTTCAGTACTACCAAAGAATGTTCAGAGCAGATACTGACCAAAGGAGATAAGCATATAAAAGCCTCTCCATATCAAAGGCCACCAGAGAAATGCAAATTTAACCATCAGAAAATATCACTCTCTTCTTATTAGAATGGCCAAAATACAGAACACTGACAATACAAATGCCAGCAAAGATGAGAACCCACAGGTTGGGTACTTTGAAGACAGAAAGGCAGCTTCTTATAAAGCAAAGCATAATTGTACCATATACAACAATCATGCATTCCTTGCTATTTAAATAAATACCTACTAAGACTGAAACTTATGTTCACTAAAAATCTAAAAATGAATGTTTACAAGCTTTATTTATAGTCAGGTTTGGAAACTAAGAGAACACTGAGTGGGCAATGGTAGTAGCAAACATTCAGACAATAAAATACTGAACACTAAAAGAAACTAGTGATCATCAGGTATGTGGGTGACTCTAATACCATCATTTGGAGGCTAAGGCAGGAGGATCATAAGTTCAAGCCCAGCCTGTGCTATACAGTAAGACATTACCACTAAAAAACAAATCAAGCACTGTATCATAATAAATTTGTTCAAATGCGCGGCATGTAAAATATCAAGAGCAAACCCCATTGTAAACTATGGCTGTCAGGTGACATCCATTGCTGTACCTCCAGAGAGTCGCTGGCTGGGAAATCAATTTAACAATGCAAAATCTGTGTATCTTTTGCCCAATTTTGCTGAACCTACTATAGCTCTAAAAAGTAAAATCTATTTTAACAAATGAACCTTTAGAACTTTTTTTTCTTTTGGTGCTCAGGACTGGATCAGAGTCGTGACTATGCTGCCCTTGCACTGTATCATGTAGCTACATCCCAATTCCTCCTTAGCCAATAATTTTCTCACTCAAAATTTCCTTGTTTTAACCAGCCTTTTTTTTTTTTTTTACCCGTACCTTCGCAAAGGATTGCTCAGTCATAATTCCTACCAAAGACTTTAAAAAGAATAATTCTCATGACCTTATCTGACCTAACCAGCCAATAACAATCATAAATAATATACTGTGAGTACTTACTGTTTTAAAAGGCATACACTAATAATAATAACTAATGATTAATAATAATAATAAACTTACCAACCTAAGGAATCAGGGCATTTGAAGGTATAGATAATCAACTACACTAAGAAGACCTTGATAAGAAGCAACCATGTAGCACAGTACCAAAATAAGCAACATAAAAATTCTAAGAAGGAAGAGATCACTGTGGGGTAGAAAATGAGAATCAAGGCACAGGGAGTGACTGGAGCTAATGCTTATCAGGAGGAATGCACTGGGTAAAGCTTCACTTGACCTAGTTTCTACTAGAGTTACTATTAGAGTTTCTCTTTGCTCTCATTGCCTACCTCCTCAAGGTAACACCCATCACTTTGAGAGCTTGTATTAGCCCAACACAAACATCTGCACCACAGCAGCAAGCTACAAAGAAGATATTCTGGGCATCACTATGACATCACTCAAAACAACCCAACGACTTCAGAGATTAAAGAATCCCGTTACATGACATTTATGTGCATAGCTGGTATCAGTCAATCTTTCTTTATAGCATATAACTGCAAGTGTTGGATCAAAAAGAATAATGGCAATATCCCAACAGAACTACAGTGAAGTAACTGAACTTACTGAATTAAAAATGAAAAAAAAAAAAAAAAAAACCCAATAACCAAGATCATTACCTGCATACAGGCATCCTGACCCCGGATTGCAGCTATGTGAGCTGCTGTCCATCCTCTTGTAGTTCCCTGTGTGGTATCAGCACCATGCCAGAGTAGCCAGTGAAGGCACTATAAAAATAATAGCATTAATGAGTGATAAGCCAGATGGTTTTAGTATAAATGTACTCTGTTATCATGAGATTCCTAGTGTAGCATGAGAAACAACATAGACGAATGTAAGCCCAGTGTAAGAAAATCAAAAGCAAAAATACAGTGGCATAGCAACCAACATTTGGCTCTACTGTTGGGTAAATAAAAAAAAGTAATAGAAGTATAGCAAACTGGAAAGCACATTTCTTTTCTACCAGGTACACTTGATACTAGGTTACAGACATTTCTTGCTGTGACAGAAATAAATGCTAGTCCAATAAATATACCACTTGGCTAATACTGCTCATGCCAAACAAAACCAATCTGTGAGCCAAATTTCCTCAAGAGCTGCCAATTTGCAATTAATATTATTATTTTTTCTTTTTTTTCTAGAGCTAGAAAGATAGCTCAGCAGTTAAGAGTACTTGCTGCCCTTCCTAAAGACAGGAGTTCAGTTCCCAGGACCACTGTTAAGTAGCTTACAACCACCTCTAACTCTGGCTCCAGGAGAATCCAACACCCTCTTCTGGCCTGGGTCAGCCCCTGCATGCAGTTTCCTATGCTCTGTAGTTTGAGCATATAGTGAACACACATACTGAGACCAACCATGTTTTTAAAAAGTTAAAAATTAACAGGGCTTCAGAAATTGTTGGAAGAGGAACTGGGCAGGACTTTCATATAATCAATAATAAAATTAACAATGCTGTCAAAATTGACCTTTTCAAGTCTGGAAACTGGCCAAAGATATATATATCAAAATATAAGGCATGTATTTAAGAAAATCTATGGAATCTTAGGCTGGGGAATGTAATATAGTTCAGTTGGTAGAGTTGCCTAGCATACTCAGAGTCCACAGTTAGATCCCCAGGACTACATACAACAGATGGGTGCACACCTATAATACTAGCATCTAGAAGGTGGAGGAAAGAAGATTGCAGGTTTAAGGATTTCTGCTACACAGAAATTCAAGTCAGCCTGAGCTATGATACAACCTATCTCTTTAAAAAATAAAAATAATAATAATAATCTTTTAAAGGAGCTACTACTCAGATGGCGCAGCAGTAAGAACAGTGGCTGTCCTTTTTTTTTTCTTTTTTATGATTTTATTTATTTTTATTTTTAAATTTATTTTTAATTTATATCATAGCCTGATCATAGCCTGATCATAGCCCCCACCCTCCTCTCCTCTCAGTCCCTCCCTCCCACCCTTTTAACCCTATCTCCCCTCCCCTTGCCTTCAGAAAAGGGGAGCTCACCCTCCTCCAAACCACCCCAGCACACCAAGCTGCATCAAAGCTGAGCTCCCCCTCATCCACTAAGACCAGGCCAGGCAGCCTGGCCAGGGAAAAGTATCAAAAGCAGGCAACAGAGTCCATGTCACAGACAGCACCTGCTCAACTTACTAGAGAACCCACATGAAGATCAAAATGCCCACTAGTTACATATGGGGAGGGGGCCTAGGTCGAGTTCTTGCATGCTCTCTGATTGGTTATTCCGTCTCTGTAAGCTGCCATGGGTCTAGTTTAGTCGACTATGTTGGTCTTTTTGCAGCATTCTTGTCCCCTCCAGGTTTAACCTTCTCTCCGGCTCTTCCTTAAGACTCCCGAGCTCCACCTAATGCTTGGCTGTGAGTCTTAGCAGTGGCTGTTCTTTCAGAAGACCTGAATTCAGTTCTCAGCGCACATGCCAAGTGCCTCACAACTACCTAGAATTCTAGCTCCAGGAGATCTGACAACCTCTTCTGGTCTCCTCAGACATCTTCATGCATGTGCACATTATCACAGACAGACATACCCATAAATAAAAACAATTTTTTAAGGAGATAAAAAAATTTACTGTATCTCAGTTAAAAAAAAAAAAAGGGGGGGGTGGGAATCGGGCTTCCATTTTAGCCTGGGGCTATAGCTACCCCAACCCCTAGCTTCACAGTATTGTTCTACTTGGTAATATAGCTCAATTTTCCTAACAGAGAAACCTTTTTTTTTAAAGTGAACAACAACAACAAAACTACTCGGCCCAGGTATACTACAGAGGAAAATTTCAACCCCAGTAGCTAACAACCAGGAGAAAGCAAACATCAGAAACAGTGTGAAGTCACGTCTTTAATGCCACTACTCAGGAGACAGAGGCAAGTAGATCTCTAAGTCTGAGGCCAACTTGATCTCAGAAGTTCCAGGCAAGCCAGAGAGCTGCACAGTGAGACTGTCTAAAATATTAGTAAATAAAATAATCTTTTAAAACTCTAAAGATGAGGGCTGGAGAGATGGCTCAGAGATTTTAAGAGCAATGGATGTTCTTCCAAAGGTCCTGAGTTTAATTCCCAGGCTCCTAACCATCTATAGTGAGATATGGTACCCTCTCTTCTGACATGCAAGCACACATGCTGGCAGAATACTGTATACATAATAAATAAATAAATCTTCAAAATTTTTAAAGATGATTACATGAAAGTAATCAATAAGCATAAATGGGTACCAGGAAACAGAAAAATATTGCAAGGTATCCTATTTGGATATGTCAAAATAAAATCAGTATCTTTTTCTTTTCTTTCTAAAATCAGCTAACAAGCAGAAAGGAAGGACATAAAAATCCCACTTTTGATGAACTATCTATAACTCAAACACAAAACTGATGGAAGAATCTGCCAGAATACAGATTCTGATGTAGAAGGGAACACAGACCACCACCTACCTACCTACACTTACAAGCTCACAGATAATAATCAAGTACATTTCTCGTTTGTGACAGGGATCCACTGACACACCACAGTGAAAATTCCTGATCACTTCAATTGGGGCACATACTGACAGGGAGATTATTTTATCCAGATTTGTTTGCATAAAGCAGAGTAGTTGAAAACAACAACAACAAAAACATAAAAACAGTTAAGTTCACAGAAAAAAAAAGTCTTTGTGTATGTGTTAGGGAGAGAGAAGTCAGTTTTGTAATCAGACCTACTACAGTCCATAGGCAAATAAAAGATAATATCAAATGCAAGCATACAACTTTGAAACATGAGAAATTCCTGTTTCCCTTGTATATATCCCAAGAATAAGACCTGAATAAAATATTCACCAAGTAAGTTTGTACAAACTAAAACCTGGGAACCAACTAAGTACTATGGAAAATGAATACATTGTATTATTCTAAAAATAACTATCACCATAAGACTGAAACAAATAGAGTAGATATATGAAACCATATGGCTTAAAATAAAAAGCATATTATTGAATAAATAAGTAGAGGAATGACACACACAGAATGTGGTATCTATACAGTATCAGTCAAAAGAATTACATAACAACAACAACAACAAAAGAATTACATAATATGCAGTAACTGCTGAAAACATAAATAAATCTGATAAAAGCCAAACCTGGGTAATATTTAACTTTCTGGAGAGGAATGACACCTAAAAAGTGTTCTTTGGGACCTTAAAGTTTATGCAAAACATGAGGGTGAGTTCATTATGTTATCCTGTCCAAGTTAGCCTCTCTGCTTGTCTTTAGAACCTAGTCACCATATTATAAAGATGCACAAACTAGCCCCAACAGAGAGAACACGCCAAAACACCTATTTGGAAATAAAGTAAAGTGCTGTCTATATCCATCATCAGTCACTGGACATCTGAGTAAATGAGGCTTCAGGAGACTGTTCAGTACTGCTCAGTACTGGAGACTGAACCTAGGGTCTCATGTAGGGTGGGCAAGTAGTCTACCACTGATCTATATCCCTGGCTGCAGCCTTCCAATCTTCTGACTAAAACCCTAGACATTAAAGAGCAAAAACAAGCTGTCACTGCAATTCAACTTCTTAGTTCACTAAAGAGCATTAAAAATGGTTACTCTGTAACACTAAATTTGGGGATAATTTGTTAAGAAGCCCTACTAAAGGGCTGGAGAGATGGCTCAGTGGTTAAGAGCACTGTCTGCTCTTCCAGAGGTCCTGAGTTCAATTCCCAGCAACCACATGGTGGCTCACAATCATATATACTGGAATCTTCTGGTATGCAGGGGTACATGGGGACAGAGCACTCACATACATAAAGTAAATAAATTCATCTTAAAAAACAGAAGCCTTATAGAGCACTCAAATAACAGACAGAATTCAAAAGAAGATTATTTAGGTGCCAAGCATGAAGTCTTATAGCTGTACTCTAAATTTATAAAACTATCATTGTCAATTTATTTTCATTTAATATAGTAATAGATTATTACCTCCAAACTTCCAGAATGTGCTGCCCAATGTAAAGGAGTAAACTGATGGAGAACATCTACTTCATTAAGGTTGGCTCCACGTTCCACTAAGTCTGCAAGCTGCTTGACATCTCCAACCCGCACCACATCATGTATGCTACCAAAATGCACCTTCTTCCTGGAACCTATCGAAAAATCAAATTTCTTCAAATGTATTACAGAATTGTGAATAAGGACTAGAGCAATGAACCAGAGAAAGCACATCACTCTAGCTTTCTGAATAATTTACTATAAAATTTAGACAGCTCTGAAGTAAATTAGTCTAAAACAAGGAACAAAAAGCACAAATAGCCTTGTTAACAGAAAAATGTTTATGTGTATATGTGTTGAGAATACATAAGATAGACAGTTCAGTGACTAGAGAAAGATAATAGATAATATGAGCATATAACCTTAAAACATGAGATATTCCAGGTACCCTGATACATGTCCCCAAGAATAAGAAGTACTATATATATATATAATATTCATTAAATGTTTATATAAACTAAAAATTGAAAACAACTAAGTATATCCTAATCAGACTTTAGGTTCTAGTTCTAAGATACATAGCATTAACATTAACCTACCATTCTCCCAACAAAGGAACTAAATATATAAAAAATTAACAATTGCTAGCCATGGATGTGCATGCCTTTAACCCCAATACTTGGGAGACAGAAGCAAGCAAAATTCTGTAAGTTTGAGGCCAGCTTGATCTATACAGTGAGTTCCAAACCAGCCAAGGCTACAAAGTAAGACTGTACCACTAGAGAGAGAGAGAGAGAGAGAGGTGGCTCAGTAGTTAAGAGCACTGGATGCTCTTCCAGAGGACTCAGGTTCAGTTCCCATGCACCTTCATGGGGGCTCACAGCCATCTGTAATTACAGTTCCAGGGGATCCTTCTGGCCTCCATGGGCAGCAGGTGTAGAAAGTGGTTCACTGACATACATGTATGGAAAGCACTCACATACATAAAATAAGGAAATGTAAGAAGGAAGGAAGGAAGGAAGGAAGGAAGGAAGGAAGGAAGGAAGGAAGGAAGGAAGGGAGGGAGGGAGGGAGGGAGGGAGGGAGGGAGGAAGAAATAGATTCTCTCTTTGGTCCTATCAGACAATTAAAGCCTCAGGTCAAACATCCTAAATCTAGAGAGACAGCATATACAGAGAAATATAATTGAGTTCAGCTTACAAATACTGCTAGAAGTCATAACCTGCTAGAAGCACTTGAATGACAATTCTGATTATTTGCTCTGGCTATGTCATAGTTAGGATTCCTATTAGTGATAAAACACTATAAGCAAAAGCAACTTGGGGAGGAAAGGTTTTATTTCAGCTTACATGTCCCAACCACAATCCACCATGAAGGCAAGTCCCTCTCAGACAAAAAGGAACTCAAACTGCAATGAATTTGTACCTAAACAATGACACAATATAAGCAAAGATGAGTTGGAAAAGAGTGAGTGCATGGTCCTGGCTATGGGTACCATGGCACACAACTGAGGTTGAGAAGCCTGACAGGTAAACATCTGTGGAGTAAATTCCCATAGAGTTGTCTTTTTTCTTTACAGTATATGTTAGTGTGCCTTTGTGCACACAGCAGTTATATGGTTCTTGCAATAGATAGTGAGACACACAACTAAGGCTGAGCCATCAGGATTAGCAGTGTCTCTGCAAGGAATCCCAGGACTGCAGTCTTTGTCTATGTGGTATGGGATGGCAAGCCTGCTTGATGAGTAACACAAGAGATGCTCTAAAAACTGTTAAAAGTCTAGAGGAAAATTTGAAGTCTTTGAGATTAGCACTCAAGGGTCAAGATCGCTGGCAAGCAGCAGCAGAGGTTGCCTGGCCTCTCCTGTGTGTAGTTAGAAAAGCACCTGAGGTGGCAGCAAAGCAGGAACTTGTTTTTGTAGAGGAGCAATTGAAACAAGGGAGATGCCTCTAACTTCTCCTCCATGTTAGTCTCTGATTTGGCAAGTAAAATAAATAGACAAGAGAATGACGTGCAGGTGTTGGCTTTATGCTTCTTAAGATTTAGGGATCAAAACCTTAAAAAAAAAAAAAAAAGAGTGCAAGTTAGGTTCATGCTCAAAAGCCCTTCTTGGGATCCACAAACTTAGAACCCATGGGAAGATTCCAAGGATGAGGAAAAAATAGTAAAAGCAATAGAAGATAACCCATAGGTCTGACCTTTAGTAGAATAAAAGGGGAAATCTATAATCCAGCATGAAGATGGGGGCATTATTAATGGTCCAATGGAAGAAACTATGGTAATCAGGGAATATTCAGTTCCTGAACTACTGGAATTTCAGGAGACTCTTAAGCAATGAAAGAGCCTCTCACAGCCTGGTTTGTGGGGCTATGGGACATGGGAGTAAATGAGATCAGTCTGACTGTTGAGAGGCCGAGAATGCATAAACTGAGACAGTACGAAGGAAATCAGCTCCTGGGCTGGCTTATCAAAGCCATTAGTAACACTTGGTTATCTCCATGTAAAGACTCCATAAATGACCCGGAATAAAAACAAGAGAGGAGGGATGAGCACTATTTGAAAGAACTAGGAATAAGAGAGGCTATGTATGGACTGCAAGCCACTAACCAGACAGAACTGTTCACAGAAAAATTAAGAGGAAAGTTGATTCAGCAGGGACCTTGAGATTGGTATGGGGCCTTAGTGGCGGGTGGGACAGAATCTCTATGAAGTAGGAGAGGCTTTGGCACCTGGTGATCTAGATCCTCATGTGAAGTGAGTTCGTAAGACTAAAGTACCTGGTAAGTGGTTGAGAAGAGTAAACAGGCAATGGGTCCAATCTGAACCACCCAAAGGTAAATGTGGCTACATTTTTGTCAAACTAGAATTCCTAGGGAAGATATCCATAACAAGTCAACTTTCTGTACTTGTCTTTTAAAGGCCATAAAGCCAAGCCAGTTCACCTAAGGGTGTTGGGAGGGGGCACATGGAGGTACAGTCCCCAGGGCACCTCTTATTTAAAAAATGTCCCAGTGTGGGAGCCACCCAAGCCACTCCTCTAATGGGGTGACGAAGGCTACCTACAAGTAAAGGTCATACATAGCAACCAGAGGCCTCATGTAGAGTTATGAATTTTTAAAAATTTTTATTTTATGTGCATTAGTGTGAAGGTGTCAGATTCTTTGGAATTGGCGTTACAGACAGTTGTGAGCTGCCATGTGGGTGCTGGAAATTGAACCCGGGTCCTTTGGAAGAGCAGACAGTGCTCTTAACTACTGAGCCATTTCTCCAGCCCCAAGTTACGGATTTATTGCCCCCCACCAATGTTCAAAATCCTTGGGCTTTGGTGGATACAGAGATGAGTGTATCATTCACGGAAACCTAAAAACATCAGGAGTGAGCAACAGGATACAGATATGGTGATAAGACAATACAGATAAAAAAGAACTAAGGGTGAGTAGCTCCTCCCAAGAGTATACGGTGTGTATTTTTCCACTGCAAGAAAACATTCTGTTGGTGGATATACTGTTAGGTCATACTCTGTATACCACTTTGGGGGAGTTCTGCCTAAAAGTGCACAGTGAACCCAGTCCTGTATCGTCAGGGAAGATGGCAAACTGGAAATCTGCCCACTCTGAGTAGGATGGTAAAACAATATAGATTACACAGGGGTTATAATAAAGTTACAAAAATAGAGAATTGGAAAAGGTAGAAGGTATTCTTCTTGCTTTGGGCCCTTTCAACAGCCTGATATGGCCTATTAAAAAAAGACAGATTGCTCCTAGAGAATGACTGTGAATTGTAGAGAGCTAAATAAGGTAGTTACTCCATTCTATTGTACCCGCTATTGTTCAACCAGTACATGCAATGGGGTTTTTCCATGCTGGATTCCAGCTTATGTTTGACTTTAGTATCCTCTTGGTTATGAATTTCTGGGATCACATGACACTTGCTGAAAGCAGATGACAACAGACTTTCAGAGTGCTTCACCAAGGTTATCTTCATTATGGGATAGTGGTTGCCTTATCTTGCTCATTTTCTGGAAAAAAGGTTTTCTTATATAGACAGACTACTAACTCTGAGTGTTTTACACATTTAGAAAGACACTGGAGCCGGTTGTGGTGGCACAGGTCTTTAATCCCAGCTCTTGGGAGGCAGAGGCAGGTGGATTTCTATGTGTTCAAGGCCAGCTCTCCAGAGCAAGTTCTAGGACAGCCAGAGATACACAGAGAAATCTTGTCTTGAAAATACAAACCAAATATAGTCTATGGCTATAGCACCCTGAATGCGCACTCGATCATTTGATCTTAGAAGCTAAGTAGGATCTGGCCTGGTTAGTACTTGGATGGGAGAACGCCTGGAAATGCTGGGTGCTATAGGCTTAAAAACAAACAAAAAAGAACAACCAAATATATATATTGATATGCAAGGCAGGATGTGCCTGCTTGTGCAAAAGGAGCTCAGAACAACAGCCTTCTGACTGGACTTAAGGCCTGCTTCACTAGGGTGAGGTCATCATACTGTGTAAGCCAGGACAAAACCTATGGCTCTGTAGGTCATGTCTCAAAGGGGGAGCAACTTCTTTTTTTTTTTTCTAGATGTATATGATGTGCCTATCAAACTGCCCTTTAAACATCTGTTTATACCCATCGATGACTGTTGTCAGCCTCAACTCATAAGCATTGTTGAAGCTCCTGAACAAGACAATTGTTACTCTGGCATGGCTGCTTATTTATTAAGCACACGTAGACATTTACAGTCACCCCTTCCAAGGCTCTGGGATTATTGGAAAGGAGAGGAAGGAAAGAATGTAAGAGCTGGAAGAAGGAGTGAAGTGTGCAACTCTCAGACCATCTGCTTGGAAGAGGTTTAGACCAACTGAGGCATCTGGAAAAGAGAGTCTCCAACCTGTTGAGCTGCCTGACAGCTGGCTGTTCCATGTGCTCCAGGTTTCCCAGCTTTTCTGAGATGTCATCCATGCTGGGGGGTGAGCCTTGGTGATAACAGCTGCCTTTGAGTTAGTTCTGTTCCTGTAAGTAATCCCTCACCCATACTGATGTAAGTAACTCCAACAAAACTCATTGGTTCCCCAAATTGATCTGGTGTTATCCAGTGCCTTGATCTGTCGTGTAAATCCTATCTGGGCTGAGTGGACATGTGTTGCATCTCCCCAGGAAAAGTTTTGTCACATAACACTCACCCTCACAAAAAGTAGGAGGAAAAACAAAGAAAAAGATGAAGAAATAGAAGACGCCTGTAAAAGGTGCTCCAAATGAATGCAAGTTAGAAAATTAGATAGATCTAATTTGTCATCTCCACGGTATCAAATGCCGCGGAAAAGAACATACAGAGATCCATAATATTTAACAAATTATGTTTGATCTGAGTAAGATATCCAACAAACAAGTGATGTAGATATAAAGGGGGGAAAGTCAATAAGGGACAGTGGAAATTAAGAAAAAAGGGAAAGTGACAATGGTGAAGGAAAATGCCAGCAGGGGCTCAGACTGATGACCCTGAAGCAGAAAAAATGGAGACGAGATAACAACAAAAGAATGTGACTCACAGCCAGGCGTGTTGAAGCATGTGATCCCAGCACTTAGGGAGGCAGAGGCAGGTGGACAGCTGTGAATTCGAAGCCAGCCTGGTCTAAAAAGCGCGTCCAGGGAAGCCAAGGCTACACAGAGAAAACCTGTCTCGAAAAACAGGAGGTGGAGAAGGAGGAGGAAGAAGAAAAAGAAGAAGAGAAGAAAAGAAGAGGAGGAGGAGGTGGAGGAAGAGAAAAAGGAATGAGACTCACTTGAGTCTGCAGACTCCCTAGAGGACTTGGAGGGACCAGGCATGGTATGGTCCTCCCTCGGACTTGGACTCTGGGGAGGAGTGGAACCCAGGCCCCTGCTGCTGCACCGGGCTTCACTTTCTCCCTCACAGGAGTCTCTGCTGCTGCAGCAACTGGACTCCTCGTCGCTGGCGCGGGGCCCACGATCTTCCCTTTTATCCCAAGAGTCCCTCAGGCGGGAATCTTCTTCACTCTCTCTCTCCCAGAAGCCACCGTGCCGGCGACTGGATTCTTCGGTGATGCTCGCCCTGGAGGAGTCGCTGGCCTCGTAGTCAAGGCTACCATCTACATCTTCCCAAGAACTAGCAGCGCAGTGGCTGCCATCGATACTGGCTCCTTCCCAGGAACCGCCGCGGTCGTCACTGCCTCGGTCGCTGGAGTGGCTGGTTTGGGGCCCTCGGGTTTCAGAGACGCCCACCCAGGCGTCTTCGCTGACAGCTCCCCTGGAGGCGCGGGGGTGCGATCCACACACTTCACCCGGGCTCGCGTCGCTGCTGCGCTGGTCGCTGTCGCCCCTCACGGCCACCCACGGGCTGCTCAGTCGGTGGCCATCCCGTCCCCCGATTCTGTCCGGAGAGACGCTGCGGTGCTGGCCTCGGTTTTCACAGACTCTTCTCGAGTCGCTGCGGGAACAGCCGCCTTCGTCACCTACCCTTCCCGAGAAGATCCTAGAGCGGCAGTCGAAGAAGCTTTCTTCGCGCTTTCTTTCTCTGGAGTGGTGGCGACCGGATCCCTGCACTTCCCCGACCCTCTCCCTGGACCCGACGCCGAGGTAGCCGCGCGGGCTGCGGACTGCACATGCGCGGTGGCTGGCGCGGAGGCCGCAGTCCTCGGTCTCCTGTGCCCGCGGGTGGCAGGAGCGGCGGCCGCCGTAGGCGGGAGCGCTCTCCTCGGAGTCGTTTTCCAGCGTCTCCGTTCTTGCAGCCCGAAGGGAGTGGCGGTGAGGCCGTCGCCTTGGAAACAAGCGCACTTCCGGCGTGCGGTCACTTCCGTATCCTTTATGCTCGCGTCACTTCCTGCTTCCTTCCTTTCACCTTTTTCGAGGCTTCGCCTGTGGAAATCCGCGCGACTCTGGGGCCGAGGGGTTTCCAGCGGATTTTTGCGTTGTTTTGTTTGCTCGGTCTCACAGGAGCCTACCGAGGCCTGTCTCTGGAACACCCTGTCATGGATCTCGACCCCCAGCGAGGTTCCCACGACTGCGGTTCACGTAGCTGACCTGTGTGCCGCGCCTGAGGGGCCTTTTCGTCCTTGGCAAGCCCGGTGTACTGTCTCAGTGCTGGTTGGAAAGAATATCTATTTTTACCCTATGGCTTCGCAAACACAACAGTACCTAAAGGGGGGCGGTAGCAAGTGCAGTCCCTGTCATTATTAAGTGCGTGCTTAGTGGCAAGCTCTCTGATGTTCGCTTGATCCTCAGCTTACAGCTTGACACTCAAGACACCAGTAATTTGCTAAGGCCAAACATCAGGTAAGTGCTAAAAGCAACAGTCCTTAGTCATAAGACGCTCCAGGCCTCATACTTTAAATGCAACTTTTTTTTTTCACTGTAACATTATTATTATCTATACTAAACCTTTCCAACAACGTGTATTTTTCCACTTTTTTTTTTTTTTTTTTTTTTTTTTTTGCGAATATATGCGTCAGGTTTTCTGCTAGCCACTGAGAATCCAAAAAATGGTAAACTTCGTCCATATTGCTTGCTTGCACGTCTCAGTTTTATTTTCATTTTTATTTTTTGGTGTGCTTACATTGCCACCATTCGTTCTCCCATCTAGTTAATGGATGAGTTGGAGGCCTGAAAACAAACTTCATTTCTCTCTTTTTTTTTTTTTTGCTTATGTAGTTTACCCTTAAGAAACTGTTCTGCCCTCTGAAAAATTCTTGGCCATATATCTTCTCTCTTGAGATAAATTAATCTTCTTTAACATAATCTTTTAAATAGAAATAACTGCCTGGCAGTGGTGGAACATGCCTTTAATCCCAGCACTGGGGAGGCTGAGGTAGTTGGATTTCTGAGTTCCGGGCCAGCCTGGTCTACAGAGCAAGCTCCAGGACAGCCAAGGTTACACAGAGAAACCCTGCCTCAAAAAAACAGAAAAGAAATAACTGACATTTCTTGAGTTTATGTGATCAGTCTGACATTTTATTCAGTATTTTGTATGAGTTTTCTTATTGTTAGAAAAACTTTATTGAGGGTATTCTTTTATTCTGTGTATTTTAAAAATCAACATTTGTTGCTTGGCAATACACAATAAGTAGTAATAAGGTGCTTGCATTAGGATTCCTACCACATCCTTGATTTTATTTTTAAATTTTATTTCTTTTTTTGGCAAATTCCCCTCAAAATCTGATTTCCATCACACATTGTAATCACCTACTTGACCTTTGGTTCTCAACCCACTACTCCAAGAAGGTGAAGCTTCTGGAAAGTAAGTATTCTATCTTTAATATCTGGGTGTTCCTGGCATCTAGACTATTTACTTCAAGGGAAGGGCTGCTCAGTTTTGGACCATGGGGGTTGATCTAATGGGCAGGTGAGTGACAGGCTGAAGACAAAGGTTTGTTTTCTTTTCTTTATTGTTGGAAGGGGATGTGGCTTTAGTCATTCCAGTCTCTGATTTTATTTTCTTTTGAAAACTGGGACAACTGAGACCTTATTGTGGGACAGGTATTTATTTACTTAGTTATATATGTGAACCAGTGCCTATCATAACTGATTTGCAAATAATTTCAAACCTAATCTGTATTATGTTTATTTCTTACAGATGAAGAAACAGTTCACATTTGATCAGGATGACAGTAGTAGGAGTTGGGAATTTGGAACCTACTATATCTAACTCCAGATTAACTCCAGTGCTTATAGGTAGATACTTCAAATAGTAAAGGCTCTATTTCTGGGCTATGCTATATAGAATAGATAAGCCTACACAATGGACACAACAAATCTGGGAGAGTAAACTGTATTAGAAACAAGGGGAACATACAGGTCTTTTAAAAAAAAAATCAAAATTTTTTTTTTTTTACATAGCCAGTACTAACTTGAAAAATTGACTTGGATAATCTAGGAAAATACAAATATCCAAAAATTGTCTCAACAACTATATAATCATGAAAGACTATTCCAAAGTAATCTATCCTTGGCACATATCACCAGGGGAAAAGCAGGACAAAATATTTGCCAAATATGAAGCTGATATAATTTACAATTTTAAATATGAAATTCATTACCTATGAACCAGTAACTGTGTAAAGTCTTCTAAATACTGTGCTCAGAAAGATACTGTAGTCATTATAATACTTTACAGTCCATAAAATAATGGTTACGTTTTACTGCATGTGTCAGATGGTACACAGAGACGAGAGGACTCAGCCTATAAACATGCTGGATGGCCTGAGTTGGATCCCTGAGAGCCCACATAATAATGGTGGGAGAGAACTGACTACAAATTGTCCACTGACTTTTGCACTCATGTGGCACATACATACCCATTCCCAAATGAATGAAAAAATTTAAAAAATAGTGATAGAAATGTAGTCTACAGGAATCCATGTGGTTTTAATGCATTGGCAGTTGAGAAAATGAATACTCTAATTTCAGTTGTAAAAATTACTCTTAAGAGAATTTTAACTTTGGAAAGAACCTGTACCAAATTAACTGATATGTTTTAGAGCACAAAAAGAGGCATGGAAAGAGACTTATACTTGTTTCTTAAATCTTTAGTATAAAAATTATGGAAGCAAAGACATCCCTATCATATAAAGCAAAAGACAGTTTTAAAAGTAATGGTCCATGATTAAGTAGCTAAGGAAAAGCACACTGGTTTTAGCAATGTCAGTGATACACTCAACAGCAGTTTTAATAAAAATTGAGCTACAAATTTGGATTGTATAGGACTTCAAGGTAAGTTGACAGTAAAAGTAGTTTCACCATTGAAGGAAAAGGAATTCCTGCTGGAGTGGTCATATCAACATTCCAGAGACTAGGAATTGTTTTCAGATAGGAAACTGTAATTCTAATTAATAAGAGTTAGTTGTCCACACCTGTTTTATTTGTAAATTAAGGTGTGTGTGTGTGTGTGTGAGTGCGCATGTGCATGCGCGCATCACAGCATTCCAAGGCCAGAGGAAACTATTGAAGCCCTGGGAACTGGAGGGACCGTTGTGAGCCCCCTTGGTGGTGGCTAGGATTCAAACCAGAGTTCTCAAAAAGAGCCACCAGTACTATTAACTGCTGAGCCATCTCTAGCTCTCCCCTTTTTTTCTGAACTGAGATGATAAAACAAGCTAATCTCCCATAATTAGCTCTAGGCATGATTCTAGAGGGAGTGGGTCAAAACAGTTTTGACAGCTGTTTCTATTCCTTTGTCCTCACGTACTCCATAAACTTTTTCTCCCACAAATAAGACAGTCTCACTATTTTGCCCAAACTCCTGGGCCCAAGTGATTTTTTCCTCTCTCAGCATCTCCCAAGTAGCCAGGACCATGTCATTGCACTGTGTTCTGCCCATGTCTCCTTTTGCCTTGGACATCCTGTGGCTGATTTTTGGCGCTTGGTTTACTTGTTTGCTGAACAACATACTACCTACCTCAAAGAATTGACCCTATTTTAAGTTACAGAACTACCATCATAGGAATTGAAACTACCTATTTTTCCTTAATTTTACATTTGTCTGGGTGGAGGAGAGGGTCATACATGCCGCAGTGCTCATGTGGAAGTCAGAGAATGACTTATGGGAATTCTTCTACCACATGGTTTTTTTGATACTAAATACAGCTCATATGCCTACCTGATGGATCATCAGGTAGCTTTACCTGATGGATCATCTCACTGGCCCTCAAATTGAAAGCCATTCTTGGCAATAGCCTCCTAAGTTTTCATTCTTCTCCCTGCCCATTTTCTCATTTTGCAGCTCAAACCCAGGGTCTTATAGATAAGAAAATGTTCTACCACTGTATAGTGTCAGCCCCTATCTGATAGGGTCTACGAAGGTTAAGCTGGCCTTTAACTTGTGAACTTTGTTGTTTTAGAAAGACTAGGATTACACCACACCTGGTCAGTTTTATCTCTTTGCAGGCATAGTAAGATGCCTCCTTAAGTTTTCCTGAATAATTTTTAATCTTTTAATAATGTACTTTTTGACAAGGTATAATGCCAGCCACTAATGAAAAATTAAGTCGAATTCCTTTCAAGCCATTTACATGACAGAATTGTGTGATTGCTTTGTATCTTGCAGAACATCTAAGTTCAGAAGTTTTACATAGGAAAATTACATCGTAAAATCAGCCTGAAATTACACTCGAAGATAAAACTATTTTTAAGTGGTCTCAAAATTTTCAACTTTTCTTAAAAGGATTTTGTGTGTACATCTCATATATATGTATGCGTGTACCACATGTCTGCCTGGTGGCTGCAGAGACCTGAAGAATCACGTTCCTCAGGAACTTGAATTATAGACATCGTGATCCACCCATTGAGGGTGCTGGGTATGAAACTAGGTTCTTTGCAACAACACCAAGTGCTTTCAAGTGCTAAACCATCTCTAGCCCCTAAAACTTTTAACTTTTAATTCAGAAGGTGGTTTTTCTTCTAAGACTTTAGTTTTTATTGTGGTACTTCGTAGCTCCAGGGCTGTGTGTAGATATTTTTTTCATCTTTGGGAGCTAAAGTCTAATTTTGGTAATTTCTTGATTAGCTGTTCATAAATCTCAGCGTGGAGGTTCTCACAAAGTGTCCTTGAACAAGATCCACTGTGTACAGTGATTCTAAAGCACAGCTAAATTGGGAGATCAAGGTCACATTTGTCCTCTTAGAAGGAGAAAGTTGAGAAATAAGTGTTTTACTACCTCCTGTCAACAGATAATTGCACCTGGCCTAGGCACCCATCTTAGCTATTATGTTCATGTTGTTTTTTGAGACAGGGTCTCACTCTGTGGCCTTACTGGCCTTGAAGTTGTTTTGTAGACCAGGCTGGACTTCAATTAAGAGTCCTATGGACTCTGCTTCCCAAGTACTGGGATTAAAGGAATGCATGATAGTCCATGTACTGTATTAATCTTAACACATTTTTTTCATTTTTTTTTTAAATTTTATTACATTTTATTAATTCTATCCCAGCTGTATCCTGCTCCCTCATTCCCTCCCAGTCCCACCCTCCCTTCCTAATCTCCTCCCTGCCCCTTTCCAAGTCCACTGATTGGAGAGGACCTCCTCCCCTTTCATCTGACTGTTTTATCACATCTACCACTTTTTTTTTTTTTTTTTTTTTTTTTTTTTTTTGTGACTTAACCTACCAACATTTTCTTTTCCCTCTCCATCTACCAGTATTTTATCTAGGGACCTTTTCTTGGCCTAAGTATTTGGTAGTAGCTATCAGTGTTCTTGCAAGAAAAAAAAAGATGTGTGACAGGAAATGTGGCCTACATTATTGTGTGGCATAATTCTCCCATGGCAGTGTTCATGTATACCATCAGCTGTGTTGGTGTATCATGCATTTATAATTTGGTGCTGAATTGAGACTCTTAAGGAGGGTTTTGTTTTCTAGTGTGTCTAGGAATTTTGTCTGCTTGCACATGTATGCCTGGTACTCTTGGAGGCCAGAAGCGTCCCCTGGAACTGTAGATACAAGATGGTTGTAAATTGAGGTGTGCATGCTAGGAATCAAACTGGGATCCTCTGAAATAGCAGCCAGCACTATCTCCCCAACTTTCACCTCTTTGAAAGCATTTGGTAATCTCTTTAAAATGGACAGTATTCATTTAAAATGTCTAGTGACTACCTCATAATCAGTGTAACAGCTGATTTTCTTAAAAATTACTACAGTTCACAACAGGTAGTGTAATCACAGCACTCAGGGAAGCAGAGGAAGGCTGATCTCTGAATTTAAGGCCAGCCTGGCCTACAAAGTCAATCCAGGACAGCCAAGGCTACCTAGAGAAACCCTGTCTCAGAAACAAAACAAAAACCTGTACAGTTTAACCTGTAAGTTTTTTGGAAAAATAAGGGCTGGAAAGAGAGCTTAACAGTTCAGAGTGTAGGCTATTACTTTCAGAAAACCCAAGTTCCGGGCTCCAGTGTCTGTACAGCAGCTCACAACTGGCTGCAACTCCAGTTCCAAGGAAAACTCCTTGGGTACCACATACACGGGTGATCCACAAACATACATACAGGCATTCCATGTGACCCCATTTTTAAAAATACACTCTTATAGACTACTTCTATAAATTAGTCTCTAAAAATTCTCCAATATTTTGGTATGCCTGTTTCAATTTTAAATTTACCTTAGTTACAAAGTAAGATAAAACCAGGCTTCACACTGTGCTTTTGGAGTGGCTAAATTTTATTCATGAACTAGAGTGCCCTTTGGTGCTGTAACCAAAGAAATCACATGAAGAAAGCCTGCCAAGTCACACCATAAAACATTACAAGTCTTAATACTATGCAGTGTATTATGTCCTATAAATGGTAGAATATATCTACTAGTATGGCTCATAGCTGGCACTGCATGTTTTGAAACACATGAAAGACATAAAGGTCACATTCTAAAGTCACTCAAGAAATACAAAGAAAGGTTGTTCATTCAATTTATTACATGTATGAATATTAACATCTCATGGTATCCATCTAATTCAATCAAAACCAACAAAGAAAAAAGTTAACCATGTTTTTCATATGAACATTCTTACACAGAATCCCTGTAACTTAAAATAGAAATATGTTCATCTGCATTAAATTGACAATTTGAAAAATATTTTCTTAAAAAAAAAAAATCACTTTCAGTACTTAAATATATTTGTTAATTGCTTGATGGCATCAGTGTCCTGAAGTTCAAGAATAAGCGTTACTGTTTCATTACGTAGTTTCCAAAAATGGACACGTGGATGATTCTAGCTGGCGCTGCATACCTATATATAAGCACATATATCTTTTTGTTTTGTTTTTCTTTAATCTGGCTTTCCTATTTGAGAAAAACTAAGTTTGAACTTTGCTTCTTTTAAGTCCTAGGAAGCTACTAGAAAAATCTCACGTAAAGGTTGCTGTTCAGTTCCATTCTTACCCAATAAAAGTATAGAAACACTGTCTTTATTTGATGGTGTGCATAAATATTACACTCCATGGATAGCAAAAATATTTTTATTTATAATTTACAGTTCACAAGTGAAAATTGTACATTTTTACACATACAATTTTATTTTGTTAAATTTGCACTCATCTACAGAACTTTCACACAACAAGCACCTGAAACTGTGCAGGCAGTAGGAAATGCAAATACTAAAATGTATTTATTAACCAAATGATAGCTGAAGGCCCTGCCTCAGCTAGACAATTTATACAGATATATGTCTATATATACATAAAAAATTCTTCACCTTCTAGATCCAACAGCAGCTTTTGTTAAAAAAAGAATAGCATACCTTTCTCATTTTATTTAAACTGACTCAACTGTATCACTTTCTGTTTTAATTTCAGTGGGTGTTGCTACACTTTCTTCTGAACAAGCTGGCGGAGCATCAATTTGTTCTTCCTTAACTTTGGGACTTTCACAGGGTTCTTGCAATTCGTTTTTGACAATGTTCAACATAATGTTCAAAGGGTTTTCAACTGGTGTCTTGCTGGGAGATGGTGTACAATCAAAAGAAGATGTCTACAAAATGAAAATCCCTATAAGTACTAATGAAGGTGCCAATCATATTAATAGTTTTATAACACTCTTAGTATTACAATGCTTGCTTTCTACAAACTAAAACATTGATACCACTAACAAGTTAGACATCAGTAGTTATACAGAGGACAACCTTATCCTAACGCTGAGTCTACTATGTTGCCCCTAAGTGCTTTTGATAATTTTTTTAAACCCCTACATCAAAAATACCCTAGGAAACACTAATCTTCTAGTAAACTAAACATGTATTAAAATCTCTATCAAACCATTGTCAGAAGTCAACATTTTCCAATGGTTTAGAAGAGTTCAGATACAAATAAATCAATATGAATTTCTAGGGCTTCTAGATTGGTATCTTTCCAATTTCACATGTCATTTAAAGTTTATTAGTAGAGCTGGGGAGATGACTCAATGGATAAGGTAAACACGCCTGCCAGGTAAGTATAAGGACCCAAGTTCAAATCTCTAGAACACACATAGAATTTGGGTATATAAGAGAATCCCTGGGAGCCTGAAGACCAGCTAGCCTAGTATAATCACAAAACACGAGACTGATGGAAGGTTAGGTAATAACATCCAAGGTTGTCCTCTGACATCGCTATGTGTTGTCTGTGGCACATGTACAGCTTATATTCGCACATACGTGAATGTGCAGACACTTTTTTTTTCTATTTTTTTATTTTGAGATGAGGTCGCTATGTGGTCCTGACTTCTCTAGAACTTGCTATGTAGACCAGACTGGTCTCAAATTCAGAAGATCCTCCTGCCTGTCAAGTGCTGAGATTAAAAGGTATGTGACACCATGCCCACAGTAAATTTCAAAATAAATAATAAATTTCCCAGAGCTCTAATCACTCCCACTGTGATCCTTCTCATTAGCTCAACTTTTCTCTGCCTTATGGTCCAATAAAAGTTATGAAGATTCAAGTAAACAAAGCAAGAAATAAACATTACTTCAAATTTTAATTATCTGTATTTATCAGTGATAATGTACATCCAAGCATATCTGATGCCAATATTTAATGAACAGCCTACTATGTTAAAGCTATAAACATTAAAACTATTAATATAAATAGAAATATACACTATAGAAAAAAAACTTACATTTTGATAATCTTCGTAACATGATGGATGATAAATCTGAACAAAAGAAAAAAAAATACATGTTCATTTCTAGTAATTTTTTCTTTAAATTTTCAATCAAAGGATAGTAAAAATCATACAGT
The DNA here is from genome assembly GCF_907164565.1 of Psammomys obesus. Taxonomy (NCBI): domain Eukaryota; kingdom Metazoa; phylum Chordata; class Mammalia; order Rodentia; family Muridae; genus Psammomys; species Psammomys obesus. The sequence goes on from NW_026596046.1 coordinate 27,930,245, forward strand.
CAAAAAAATTGAGTGAAACCCACTTTTAACTTTAAACAGTTTTGACTGTGAAATACAGTAGACAGAAAACCTACTGAGTGTAGCCATTAGCCTCACATAAGTAAGTATAGAACCATATGGTTACTAAGATCCATCCAAAGGAAACATCAAATGTCCAGTATCATTTTTACTAACCAAAACCCAAAAATTATGAATTATGTTCAAAATGGCCACTTTGCTCTAACAAAACAGGAATATTTCCTTATAAAATAAATAACTTGAAATTACCTTTCCGTCCACTCTAATAGCATTTTTTAAGTGCCATTCCTCCTCCTCTTCATCCCAGTACTGTTCGAATTGTTCTTGACAGATTTCACAACTCTAAAACAGTCATATAAAATGAAACTGATATTGTCCATTAAAAACAAACCTTTTGAGTATGAAACTTAAAAATGTAGAATTTTAAGGAATGTCCAATAAATAATGAAAAATTATGGATTGTGCCAACCTTCCACAAGAAAGCTTAACATTTCACTGTGTTAGTCACGGACAGCATCTAACCCAAATTGATCATGAAACAGCCAAGGTTTTTTAAAAGCTTACAAGAAATTCCTTTACATTTGTTTACAACATTTCATTTAACCTACTAGCATCAAACTCCATAAACCAGGGCTGGTCTTGAACCATGATTCTCTGTGCTACTATGCCAGGGATAAGGCATAAATGTGTGCTTATGACTTAAAATGACGTGAGGAACACTGCCAGAGACAGGGAATTCAAACACCATTCTGTTACCTCAACTGCTCCAGCTGGTCCAGCAGGTACACTTTGGAACTCCTTTTCTTTAGCAGCCTCCTGGGTTTTAAGGACAACCTCTTCATGAACCTTTTCAAAAAACTGGCTTTTTGCACGTTCTTCCAGATCAGCTATTTCTTCAAATTCTATCCAGTCCTTAAAAGGAATTGATGTCAAAGATTGTTCATTTCAGTTTAAGTGTTTACTGGTTTGTCTTCACTAAAATCAATTTAAAGTTAAGGGTTCATTTCATACAGTATGCTCTCTCTTTTTTTTTAATATACTTTTTTCTTTGAGCTCTGTAATTTTTTTTCCTTTCCAAAAGGGTCTCAAAAAAAATGAGTGAAAAAAATGAGTGTAGCCATGCTTGGCCTACTGGAAATCTTACTCCTGTCTTCCATCTCTCAAGTGCTAAGATCACAGGCATATGCCACCAAACCTGGCAGTAACCGAGACCTTAGTCTATTAACTCTAAGCTACCACTAAAGATAAACTTCAAAATTTTTCATTTAAATTTATATTAGAACAGGAGAGATGGCTCAATAGTTTATTGGTGGCTCTTGCAGGACCAGGATTCGGTTCTTAGCACCAACACGGTAGCTTACAACTATCTATCTGTTAACTCAGCTCCAAGGAATCCAACACTCTCTGGCCTCCTCAAGCAGTGCATGCATGTAGTACACAGCATGCAAACAGGTTCTACTCCAGTTTAAAGAATAATTATAAATTCTAAGTACCAGGGTGGTGGTGCCACACACCTTTAATCCAGCACCTGTGAGCTGAAGCAGGTGGATCTCTTGAGTTCCAGGACAGCCAAGGCTACTCAGAGAAACCCTGTCTTGAAAAACAACAACAAAAAATTTTCTAAGTAATACTAGTATTCATAGCAAAGAAAAATGAGAAAAATAATGTGTATGTACACATGGGTATAGGTGCCCCAAGGAAACTGTTTACCAGATTCCAGGGAGCTGGAGTGGCAGGCAAGATGCTCATACACAAAAAAAAAATAATACATCTAAAAAAACAAAAATCTATCTATTATGGATCAAATATTCAGAAAATTCATGTTAACTTCCAACAATTACTTAATACACACATACTTCAGAATCTAACATATCTAGATAACTCAGAGTCATTACTTACTGTTAGACTGTAGTACCAACGTCGATGAGTGACTTTTCTGCTAACATCTTTCTCAGTTCTGTTTTGCCGATAATGCCAATCCAAGTGATCTGCATAAACATCTGTCTGCGATGTTGTAAACCGCATTCCACAAGAGTAACACTGAATCCCAGTATACAGCCGGTTTATAACACTGTCATAACGCCTGTTTTGAAAAACAAAGTCAGTCAATTTTGAAACATGACAATGGTTAAAAACAAATTACAAATACTTAAGTTTTCCATATGTTAACAAAAATAAAACCAGAAAGATCTATGTAAAAGTTAGTGTCACTCACCCTTGAAACACGGAGCCTGCTTTCTTATATATAAATTCACCTTGGTTATTTATTTCCTTTTGGCTAAAAAGGGAGTAACATTCTAGGCTACCTAACAAGGCAACTATTGATTTGCTCAGTTTGAAGTTACTATCAACAGGAAAGACATGGGAAGAGATTTCACCTCCCTACAGTTTTAATGTTCTAAGTAATTAAATGTTCTCCAGTTTAAAGAATAGTTGAAAGTTCTAAGTAATAACAGTATGCATAACAAGAATTAGAAAATTATAAATATTTGTTTTTAATGATGTATATGAATATCTGTGTATGTGTACATATCTGTATATGTGCACATGGGTACAGCTGCCCAAGGAGGCTGAAGATGTTAGATTCCCACAGAGCTGGAGGTACAGGAGGTTATGAACCACCTGATGTGGATGCTTAGAATCCAACTCAGGGACTCTGAAAGAACAGTATATGCTCTTAACCACTGAGCCATCTCTCCAGCCCATAATATTTATATTCTTATCTACAGTTAGTTATTCCTTGCTATCTGAAAGTGGAGCATGATGGTTCACACTTATAATCCAATATCAAATAGTTCAAGACTAAAGAGATACCTCATAAAAGAAATAATACCATGAAATGAAGACATGAATAACTATTAGTACCTAATATTTAAACTTAAGCAGCAGCTATATTTAAAAAGTAGCCACTGTTATCTAAATGATTATCTCTAAAATTAGATTAAAAGGATGGTGTTATAGCTCATAAATAAAAGTACTTATCAGGCAAGCTTGATGGTGAATTCAACAGAAACCAAGCGGAACGAGAAAAACCACCTCCCAAAAGTATACAAACACCATGACATTCACCACTCTCACACACATGCACATTAATAAAAAATAAATAAAAATTTAAAACATACTGCTTCAATTCTTCAATTGTGAAATTAGTAAGATCTGGGACATCTTGATCTTCATTCTGATCCTCCTCCTCTTCTTGGGGAGGCTGAGTAGCAGTCTCATTTACCTCTGCAGTTGTGAAGATAAATTTCTCAATACTACATTCCATGTGTTCTTTATAGCAAAACACTGATTACAAGCAAATACATTTAGCTAGCTAGTATTGAGTACATTTTATATGAAGTGTACGGGCCAAGGAACCTAATAAAATTTCTTAAAATTCTGGTTCCTCAACATTCAAATTATCTTCAAAACCCAAGTTAATTTTTTTAATTAATTAATTAATTATATCTTTTCATGTGCATTGGTGGTTTGTCTGAATGTATGTGAGGATATTAGATCTTGGCAGTTGCAGACAGTTCTGAGCTGCCATGTGGATGCCAGGAATTAAACTCAGGTCCTCTAACCTGAGCAGTCAGTCCTCTGAACCACTAAGCCATTTCTCCAGCCCAACCCCAAGTGAATATAGATGGACTAGTAAAAGTTGGCACATCATACTTGCAGTAGTGTTAACTAAAACAACAGTGGGCCAGGACGACAGTTCAACCTTTACATTTGGTTTTCAAAAAATACCATAAGCCTGAAAGGTATAATAATTCAAGTACAAAACTTTACCATAACTTATTATACCCCATTATGTATCTCTAACTTAACTAAATTTGGCATGTATGAAGTACACAATAATACTCACGTGTTGTAGCTGAATCAGGCTGCGACAATTTGAGAATTCCTGTTTTTAGCAGTTTTGAAAACAATTCATTTACATCCACCTGACTGAGATGATTATCAGGATATGGCTTGGGAAGACCTAAAAAAAAAAAATTCATAAAGTGACATTTTAAAATGAACAAAGATTCATATTAAGCATTTAAGCATATTAAGCATTAACTTCAAAGTCAAAGCTTTCTTCAAGATATTCCACTAACAAAATAAATCTTTTTAATGATGGGTTTAATTATTTTAAAAACTCAAGTTCTCTTTTGGCTGACCAATCAACATTACCTGAAAAATATTCCAGGATAAATAATAAAACTAGTGTATGTATAACACATACATACACATACCATTTTATATACAATACTTATATATATTTATGTTTATTTACTTTTTTAAAAAAGGGGGGTATTACATATCACTTTATCACTTTCTCTAGTTACTTTCATACCAAATAAAAGCAGAATGCAAAGGACAATAAGCCTTATGCTCCTTTCTATGCATGTATCACTGTGCACAAGTCCAAATTCCACCTTTCTAATTCTCTAGGCCTAATCCAACCACCTCAAAGAAGTAATTCTTCAAGAATGAAGAGACCAAAGCCAAAGGCAGTAGTACTGCTGACTGTGCTGCTCCTTGGCATGATAAACCAGAATAATGGTTGATACACGGTGAGCCCAGAACACCTGCCCTCTGGTATGTTAAGCCAGCCTTGCAAAGGAATTCAGTGCTAAGCACTGTCAACTCTACAAAAGCTTTAATAAGCTGAATAAGACAATAATCTTCTCCTTAAACTCAATCTAACCCCACTATTTTGCTAACACTATGCTAATAAGTAATCCTTTAGCTCATCAGTAAAAACAGGACTGTAGCTCAGCAGAAGAGTGCTTGCCTAGCACAACCGAAGGCTCATAAACATTTTAAGCAGTGTATTTTAGCAGGTGTTGTGGTACATCTTCTAATCCCAGCACTCAGGAGGCATAAGCAGGCAGACCTGTTAAGATGCCACCTGGTCTACATAAGTTGCAGGACAGCCAGGAATACATAGTGAGAACCTATTCAAAAGTTAAATAATATTTTAATGTTTACCACTGTTAACTATCTGGCTACACCAGCAGGTGGAGAGGGGAATTCGAAGCCATTAAATGTTCAACGTAATGGCACAATCTATTTGTATCGTAATACATATAGTCCCTACCCCTGATCTTTACATATGTCCATCACTGTGCTTTTATACATATAAGTAACTATTCAAATTGTGAATGCAGGAATAAGTTCACCTCAATATTTAATCAATTACAATAGTATTTACACAGTACTCCAACATTTGCATTCCATTAGAATGAGCTGTTTATATGTCTAAGAGGGATAATTAGCTATTCACGTGTTTGGAAGTATCCAAGCTCTGCAATGATAAAAACTGTATGACCACAACTCCTAGGATTTTAGATGAACCAGTTGCTTATTGGTGCCTAAATTTCTACTGCTTATAAAAGAGGAGTAATAGTTCCTGCCTAAAGTTGATATGAGAGTTAAATAAATACTATTTTGTAAGGCAATGAGATAGTATTTGGTACACATACAGTACTCAAGGGGGAGGGAGGAAGCCTATCTGTAATACTAAAAGTTCTTTCAAGGATGAACCTTATTAGTACAAAGCCTTGCATGCAGCAAATTAAAAGAACAGAACTAAAGAAGAAGGACATTTTTTATTTTCAATTAAAGAATATTAAGAGATTCTGAAAGACGGCTTTTGGTGTTTTGTTTCTGATTTGTTTGTTTGTTTTTGCTCAAGACAGGGTTTCTCTGTGTAGCCTTGGCTGTTATGGACTTGCTTTGTACATCAGGCTGGCCTCAAACTCAGAGAGATCCACCTGCCAATGCCTCCCTGAGTGCTAGGATTAAAGGCATGCACCACTGTGCCTGCCTTTGAAAGACAGCTTTCTAATAATAGTTCATATTTCTTGAAAGAACAAGTAGAACTTAAGAAAAACACACATTAAAAAAAAAAAAAAAAAAAAAAAACAGCAACTAACACAACAACAACAACAAAAAAAAAAAAAAACCACACATAATGCCTTGTGTCCAATACTCCCAAACTAGGGGAACAAAATGTCATTTCCTCTGCAATCATTATACATGATTATATGTATAATTCAACATTCTGAAAACCAGAAGAAAATCTGTAGTTCTTACACATTATGTCATTAACCTCAATGGAACAAACTTTTTCCAAAGAATCTTATTTTATTTGGGGGAGAAGGATATGTGCACATGAGTCCAAGTGCCAATAGAGGTCACAGGCACTGGATCTCCCTGGAACTGAAGTTATATTACATGTGGTGATGAGCCTGATACGGGTACTGGGAACTAAACATAGGTTCTCTACAAGCACCGTATGCATTCCTAAAAATTCTATCTTTACATCCCCAACAAATTCTTTATTCAACAAGAAAAACTAGTTTCTAAAGGTAAATATATTCATATGGCATTTGAAAGTTACTCTTGCACATTTTATTTTCTTTTCAGAAAAATTCTAAGATACAGTGACACTACTACCTCCTTTTACAGAGGAAAAGAAAACTAAACAACAAGGACAACACTTGTTTATGTCTGGCCCAACCACAACTATACAAGGAAGAAGAGTGCTAACTAATCCTAAATGTCCATCTAGAAATTAACAGAATATGAATTAAATTCAAACTGACACAATTTTAAGAAATTAATACATAAAATGTAGCTTCATTAGAACCTTCTTAGTTTGTAAATTATGAAGATCCTCTAAAATTTTGTGAAGTCAGTAACAATGCTGTTAAAACTATCATTTGTTTGGAGGGGGTTGTTTTGTTTTTTGGGTTGTGTGTTTGGGACCTTTTTATGTGTGGCAGGGGTGCTTGGAATGGAACTCATGGCTTTGTATATACTAGGCAAGTGATCTGTCACCGAGCCACACTCAAGCCCCAGAAGTATGTTTTTGAAACAGCTCAGATATCATTTGTTCTGTTTGGCAGTGCTCCCGCTTGAACACATTCTAGGTTAAGTGCTGTACTCTAACATTGAGCTGTATTACATCCCCAAGCCTTATGACTTAGAAATTAAAACAAGTATCACAGCAGTATATAATTCACAAAGTATATACCATAACATTCCCATTTATCTCAAAGTAAAATTAACTTTAAAATCCATCATTAGTTATGATTCACTATAAAAATAACAAAAATACCAATCAGGAAACCTAGCTAAGAACTATTTTCTGTTTGTCCACCATTAAAAATTCTACATGAATTATTTTATGAGGTAGTATCCTCCAGTTTTAATATCTACTGGATCATAATACACTCAAAATATCAACTAAAATTTTTGCAGTTTATAATTTCCTTCAGTTTATCACAACAAAATTACCATTCCTCTAGCCACTTCCAGCCTCCACTCAACAGATTTCCTTCCCTTTTGAATACAGTCTATGTCCAGCCTAATCATCTCTAGCTGAAAAATGAGGTGAGCATGACCATAGGTCAACAACAAACTCAAGAGGATAAAAACATTCAGCCAGATTACATTTCTATAAACTGAACACAATCTCTCAAAACTGCCATTTTCTAAACCAACAGCTATTAAACAACTTTAATATCTTGAAAATATCACAGTTCAGAAGTACATACCTGAAGGATTTTGAATAAAAGGTCCAGGATTCTGTGGATGATGAACTGGTAAAAATTGTCCTTGGCCAAATGCTACTGGCTGAGCAACACCAGTCAGAACCTTTAAGATAAATGTTAATTTTAAGAACATTCTATAAGTAAAATTCTAGCATTCTAATCACATGTAAACTTTCACAAATGTCCTAAGGCCCAAGGTCTGTGATAATACTTAGAAAGTAACAATTGGTTTACTTCCACAAACTACAATACCTTCGCCTATCTGTTTCAGAGTTATAAGGAACGGAATGGGTTAAAACTTCCTTTAAAAGAGGTGGACATAAAGAGCACTCAAAAGGCAGAGGGAGGATTCTGAGTTCAAGGGTACATGGTCTACAGAGAGAGTTCCAGGACAGCCAGAGCTACACAGGGAAAGCCTGTGGGGAGTGGTGGGGAGAGACTTCCTTGAAGTATAAAGAAACCATGCAAATATAAGGTACCTACCAACTAGCTGTGTGACCAATGCCATTCAAGTCACTTCACCCTAGGGCGTTTTCCTTATTTTACATAGAGAAGAACTGGCATTCTGAGATAAAACCTTTACATAATCATAGGGTCTAGTTAACAAAGCTGAAGCCAGAATTCCTAACCTTGCCTTTTTTCCAGTCAAAAGTCTGTTTCAGCCAGACTATAATCCTAGGACTTGTGACTTGAGAGCTGAGGCAAGAGGAGTGCAAATTTAAAGTCAGACCGAGCTATGCTAACAAAGTTGTGTCTCAGAAGAAAAGCAAAGAAAAAATTTCTATGTAGCAATGTGAACTTCAAGTAGTTATCCTGCTTTACCATTATTTTTGGATAAGGTTATTGCTAAAGTCAAAGTATATTACAAATGTTATCGGAGGGAATTTAAAAAAACAAAAAAAGCTGGGCATGGCAGGTTCACACTTGTAATCCCAGCAACTGAGATCAGCTTGGACTATTACAGATTGAGTTCTGGGCAGCCTGGACTACAGAGTTGGGATTCTGCCTAAAATAAATAAATAAATAAATAAAAATAAGACTGCAGACCTTAAAATAAGGCTTAGTGATACATCACCTGCTCAGAGTCCCTGAGTTTAAGCTCCATCTTATTTTATCTGTATTATATATTCTGGTATATGAGACATATAAGTCTTGTTCACTATCCATGTGACTTCTCAATGGTGTACATAACACACAAACACACCACCAATTCGATGTATCGCAGAAAAAAAAGACTGCAGTGTCTAGTAATAACAGTATCATTTCTACATACTTTGAGGTCCAGGTCACACAGAACTAAAGTTTGTCTCAACAGCAAAGTATACAGGGGCTAGAGGTTTGGCTCAGTGGTTCAAGAGAACTGGCCACTCTCACAAAGGACCTAAGTTTGGTCACAAAGGACCTCAGCACCCCATGGTGGCTCACAACCACTGGCACTCTAGTTCCAGGAGAATCTGATGCCCTCTCTTTAGGCCTCCAGGGCCACTGCACACATGTGGTGTCCATACAATACATGCACACAAACACTTTTTTTTAAGTATGCAGAATAAAGCCAAGGATGGTAGACAGGCCTATAACCTGAACAATTAAAAGGATAGATAGGAGAATTGAGAATTCTAGGGCAACTTGAGCTACACAGCAAGCTCCAGTCAGCTTGAGCTACAAATAAGTCTCTCTAAAAACAACAAAAAATGCATAAGTAAGTGGATAGATGACTGTGTACATTCATATTACTACAACATATCATAAGGCAGGCAGCAAGTTTGCCATGTAAACATTAGTATAACATGCAATTGTATGCAATTATTATTGTATGCAATTAGTTACCTTAGAAAATGGTGAAAACAGAAAAATTAAAAAAGTATACAATATCATTTCTTAACTCAGACTAAGGAAATTCTTGGTTAAAAAACAATCTAGGAGAATCAGTTCTAACAATTTCTTTTAAGCATATCAGGGCTCAACAGCTGTTCTGGGTAATGGAGGTCATTAAAACATTGTTATTACCATAACAGCAGAATGGCCCATACCTCTAATCCCAGCACTCTGGGAAGCGGAGGCAGAGGCAGGTGGATCTCTGTGAGTTCCGAGGCCAGCCTGGTCTACACAAAGAAACCCTATCTCAAAAAACAAACAAAATCATATTAGCGTTAAAAAACAAAAAAGACGTATTAGCGTTAAAAATCAAAAAAGAATCAAACAAAAAGTGCAGTGAGGCCAGCAAGATGGCTCAGTGGGTAAAGATACTTGCCACCAACCCTCATGATCCCTGGTGCCCACACAGGTAGGAAATGATTCCCATAAGGTTTTCTCTTAACTCTACAAGCTCACCATGGCACATATGCACACCAACACACACAACCACACAAAAATTGTTTCTTTGTATTTCAAGTAAAAAATAGTTCAGTGGCACAGTCAGTAGAGTGCTTGCTATCACATACAAAGACCCTGTTAAACCCCCAGCACTGGGAACAATGGGCACTCCTGTAGTTCCAGCACTTCATGGGTGAAGACAGGAGAATCTCAGTGGAAATAGGAGAATCAAGTCCAAAGTCACTCTCTAGTATACAGAGTTTAACAGCAATCAAGGTTAAATGAGACCCTGTCTCAAAAATAAAAAAATAGAGGCTGGAAAGATGTGCCAGTTGTTAGAAGCGCTTTCTGCTCTGCTCTTCCAGAGAGCCTGAGTTCAGGTCCCAGAGTTCACGTGAGGCAGCCCAGAGAGGCTCTAGTGCCATTTCTGGCCTATGCAGATACCTGCACATTTGCAAAGACAGGCACACAGATACGTAAATTAAGATACAATCCTTTAAAAATAAAATAAGTGCCCACATACCACGAGAGAAAAGGAAAATATAAAAAGAAGACTGAAATAATTCAGTGTCTTGGAAGAGCTAAAATCACTTTGTGTTTAAGTGGCAAATGTCAACCCCCCAAAATCCCTCATCCCACTTCTCTAACACATAGATGCTCAACGTACATTAAGAACTATACCATAAAGTCCACAATTAAAGTGTGTCCCAAATACTAGAAACAATTAAAAAAAAGATAACTCAACCCTGAGAATTAACCTACACAGAGAATTTGAGAACAGCCTGAACTATACAATTCTGTTTTAAAAATGAATTTACTTACCTACACATAATTACCACACTTAGAATAACTAGAACAGCTTACCTGCTGAGATGCCTGAATATTTCCTACTGACATCGGAGTAGGTAAATTGCCAAAGTTTCCAAACTGAGAACTCTGAAGATTCTTTTCATCAAAATAGTGTCCAGAAGCTCTGTTAAGGGGATTTGGGAAATTCTGGTTTCCAGGGCCATGTGGTCCATTAAAGTTTGGTCCTTGAGGTGTGTCAAATATTTGTTCATGTCTTTGGAACTGTAGTCCTTGAGATGGGACATTAAAAGCATTGCCAGGTGGATCATTATATGGGCCGGTCTGATTGAAAGATACTGATTCAAGCCTTTGTGAAGGATGATTGTCAAATCGGGTGCCTTGTAGACCAAGAGGAATATCAAATCTTGATGTTTGCTGGTGTTGTGGCCCATCAAATCTTTGAGGTACACCATCAAATCTCGGCTGAACCTGCTGTCCAGGTGGCCCATCAAATCTCTGTGGACCTGGCTGACCAGTTCTTTCAAATCTAGGACCTGGCTGGCCATGTAATCCATCAAATCTTGGCAAGAGTGATGGCTGACCTGGCTGCCCATCAAACCTTAAAGAGTGACAACCTTCAAATCTAGGACCACCTTGACCCAGAGGCCCTTCAATTCTTAGGCCACCTCCTGGTACAGGACCCTCAAACCTCATTCCACCTCCTTGTTGAACTAAAGGTCCTTCAAACCTGATCCCGACTCCTGGTTGACCATGTGGTCCCTCAAACCTAAGGTTTCCACCTAGTTGATTATGTCCTTCAAATCTCAGACCAGCTACAGACTGCCCATGGGGACCCTCAAACCTCATTCCAACTCCTTGCTGTAGCAAAGGGCCCTCAAATCTGATACCACCACCTGGCTGACCATGAGGCCCATCAAACCTAATTGCAGCCCCTGATGGACCATGACCCCCTTCAAATCTAAGTCCACCTACAGGCTGACCTCGAGGATTATCGAATCTAAGACTGCCCACAGGCTGTCCATGAGGTCCCTCAAACCTCAGACCACCCACAGGTTGACCACGATGTCCTTCAAACCTGAGACCACCCACAGGCTGACCCCCTGGTCCTTCAAATCGCAAACCACCTGCAGATCCCTCAAACCTCAGACTAGGTGAACCTTCAAATCGAAAACCACCTCCACCTCCTCCTTGACCAATTGGCCCTTCAAAGCGCAGAGGTGTTCCTACTGGTCCTGGAGGACCTTCAAATCTCAAAGGGCACCCACCTCCTAACTGACCTTGCGGTCCTTCAAATCTCATAGGGCCTCCTCCCCCCATTTGTCCTGGTGACCCATCGAACCGAAGAGAACCTGGTGTAGGAGGTCCATCAATTCTGGGGCTTAATTTATTAGGTCCTTCAAAAATCATCTTGGCTGGGCCATCTCTTGTCACAGATGGCCTACCAGGTCCATCAAATAATGGTCGGTCTTCAGCTAAAGCTGTAAGTCGCTGATTTGTATCAAGGCCTGCAAATCTTGATGCTGGGCCATCTACAAATGGTTTATCTGAATCTTCATATCTAGGTCGCTTAAGCGGAAAACGATCATTGAATGGTGATCTCTGCTCCTCTCGTACACCTTTTAAAAAGAAAAACATACACTTCACTAAAATTAAATTACATCAAATTCTTTTTTATAGTTAGCTAAATACTTAAGATATATTAGCTCACTATTAGTGGGTAGGAAAGAGACAGAAACAGTGGGTTAAGAAGATGCCCTTTTGATTCAGATACACCTAGAGGTTAAAAAAAAAAAAAACAAAAAACTACCATCCTGTCAAGATACTTGTCATTTGACTTTAAGAGCAAGTTACTTAAGATCTCTAGTTTTGTTTCCTATTTGTAAAGTTAGGATTATACTATTTCCTTGGGTTTTGTGGATTTAATCAAACTAAGTATTAAAAAAACAAAAACAAAAACAAAAAACCCTAATGAAGTCCCTGATATAACTGACCTGACAAATCATTAGGTCCCTTCCCTTTTCATGGGAAGGGTAGGGAAAAGGCAACAAAACAGAGATATACACACATACACACAAAGGTAGTCTGAACAGTGATAAAATCCAGCCCCACTTAGCTTGTTCATTTTCCCTTCACTGCTGTGTGATTCAATAAGCATTATCTCATTTAACTTTTTCTACCTTTAGCAGAGACTTGCTCGTCATGTCTTCTCCGGCCCTCATGGGGTGAAAGATTCTCAGCATAAGTACGACTCCCAGATACAGGAGAAAGACGTCTTGCTCTTTCACTAAATTGTTCTTTTCTGTCAAACTGTGCTCCACTATTCCTACTTGCATGTTTACTTTTGGATGGCTCACATTCTATTCCAGACAACAAGGCATCAGTCAAAGGGTAGTCAAAAATATCAGGATCTAAGAGATCAAGTCTTGGAAATGAATGCTGAACCTGTGTCCTTTTCAGTTTTGCTTTATGTTCATAGTAGGTTAATTCAGCATCAGATAAGAGAGGTTTCTTTTTTAATCCACCTTTATTTTCTTCTGAAGGACTATCCCGTACATTGCATCTATGTTTACCTTCTTGATACTGAAATAGCTGTCGAATTTGATGCACAACAACAAGGAACTCATCCTGTGTAATTTCACCAGAAGCTAAACGTTCACTCGTCTACATAGGGATGATAAAACAAAATTAAATATTTTAAATATAAAAAATACAAAAAAACTGGACAAAAGAAAATAATGACTACATGAAATTAACGATAGTCACTACCTTTTGAAGTAATTCTCTTTTGCTTGCAAGAGTTAACTCTTTAGGAATTTGAAGATTGGCATCTACACTTAATCGATGCTGCTTTGGGGCTCGAGGTGACAAGATTCCTTTAGTGCTTGACCAGCTCTCCCTATGCCTTAGATGAGGAGGTTTACTATGTTCATCACCCTGTTGTAAGCTGAAACCACAAAAGCAGTGTTACTTCAAAGTGTTTATTTAAAAAATGAAACTCCCAGGCTGAACTTATGTACACTTTTAGGATCTGGTTAGATAAAATAGGTATGTTTTGTTGTGTCTTTTTTTTTTTTTTTTTAATTTTGAAAGAAAAAAAAAAAAAACAAGCCAAATTGAGTAAGAATTCTGATTCTTAGAGGTTAAAGATTTGATTGAGAGGGGAAACGGTTATCTGGTATGTGCAAATCCCAAAGTTTGACCCCTAACAGCAGCACCAACAGCACCCCCAGAAAAAGAAAGAAGAAAACAAGCTGAAGGAGTAGAATCATGAATTCAAAGACAGTGGGCTAGCTAGCATGTTCCAGGCCAAGTGGTGCTATACAGCTAGACCCTGTCAAAAAATAACAACAATTAAAAACAAAAAGCAAGCAACTGTGATTCTTGACTATAAACATTCAACTTCAAGATGTGCACACCTTCCTAGACTTTCATGTCTCTATAAAACCAAAAGTATTTAATCCCCACTGGGTTGTTTTTCAAAACTAGAAAAATAATTACAACATCCAATTAGTATCTTCTAGTGTTTAAATTAACACTGCCTTTAAAATGAATATTCTAAAGCCAGAAATTATGGATCACACCTATAATCTCAGCATTCAGGAGGCTGTTAGGAAAACTGTTATTAGATGGTCACCATTCTGCACTACTTACTCAGTTCAGGCTAGCCTGACATAGTGTTTGAAATTTGTCTTAATATAAGTAAAGATAGCAAAATAAAAATCATACAGTTTGTATATTACCAAAAACATCAGCCAACATACCTTTTATTTTCTTCCCAACCAGATTTCCATCTTTTGGCAGACTTAGAGCTTTGCCAATTCTCTATATTCTCCTTTGGTTCAGCACCTGACTTCATAGAATGTTGACTTGCAGTTTCTTGTGGTCGGTCCTCATCCATCTTTTTTAGTCGTCTAGGATCTCGAACATCCTGCTTGGTACTTCTCTTTACATTTCTTTCTTCCCTAGAAGGTAGTGGGAACTCTTCCATATGTGACTGTTTAAGTCCTGACTGCCGCATCTTTCCACCTTTGGGTGCCAAAGTTGGAGACATACTTCTTTGCCTTCGTTTGGGTGACCGTCTATCTCTTCTCTTTGGGGAATGTATAATTGGTGACCGAGACTTAGGTGACCTGGATCTTGATCTCTTTCTAGTACTTGATCTCCCTGGTTTTGTCCCCTGTTTTTCCAATTCTTCTGTAACCATGTCTTGCTTTTGAACAATGCCATTTATGATTTTACTTCTACTTCCAATCAGTCTGTGTTCAGATGATTTCATGTGCTCATCTTTATCCTTCTTTTCTGTTTTTCTCTTTTCTTTTACATCTTCATCTTTGCCCTCACCTTTATCCTGAAGATGCTTTTTTAATCGTGGATCTCTCTTATTCATATCGGATAACCTCATACTTTCAGATTCTTGATTTTTCAAGTCTTTTGTGTGGGATAATTTGTTTTTCAAAGGTGATGGTGATTTAGATTTAGATTTAGATTTAGAGTCTAACTGGTCAAGTTCTTTCTTGGTTATTCTTTCACCTGATTTACTTTTTTCTTGCTTGGATGAATTTAGTTTTTCAGAGGGTACAGTTTTACCTGTTTTAGTATCAGACTGGTTTAATGTGTTCATTACAAATTCTTTCCTATGACTCTGCTCTTTGCCATGGGAAGAATGTTGGCTCATCCTGTTAAGACGGGGATCTCGGTTAGTTCCTTTCAAGTCTTGAATTTGTAAGGGCGGACCGGGTCGGCTTTTGTCAGGTTGTACTGGAACCTGATGGGGAGTTTTAATGGCCATAGCAGGAATTTGTGAAACATGTAATTTAGATGGTGCTGATCCAGGACCCAAGTTGGCTGTCTCCTGCTGAACACTAAGAGATACTGCCTAAAATTTAAAATGTTCATGTTAATAACACAACCCATGGAAGCCGTTTTATTTCCTTGTATTTATTTAGACTATTTTAAGAATTAGAACACTTTCAAAAATCCATTTGCTCATACTGCCTTAACACTACACATTTGGGGGTGGAAAGTGTGACAGGGAGGTGAAAGGGGCTAAGGATTTCACTATATAACTCTGGCTTGCCTGGAACTCTCACAGAGGTCTGCTTGCCTGTCTCTAGCTCCCAGTGCTGGAATTAAAGACATACATCACAAAGCATGGCACTACTCTAAACTTCTGATATACAAATATAAGGAAGAGAGGCCAAGCATTTAAATCATCTGACTTTTTACCAGCCCTTTACCCTGTATTTTCAAATTTCTAATACAATGAATAAAACATAATTCTTCAAAACTATCCAAGATTCTATAACAGACCGTGGCTCAAAAACAGTATCATGACTAAACAACTGTTCCACACAAAAGACAAAATGATTCTAATTAAACTGTTAGAAAATGGTTTCTCTCAAAATGTTAATGAACTTATAAAATTCTGTCTTCCTACACCTTACTCTCAGATAAACTTAGATGCTAAGTAAAAACTACAGTCTTTCATGAATACAAATACATAGACTCTTGAGTCTTTCTATTTATGACTTTTATAGACTTTTAGAAACCTGATTTGTTTATGAACATTACCTAAAAACATTCACCACAATACACTTACTGTCTTAAGGCTGAAATATTAAATCCCTACTAAAACAACAGTAAAGCAAAACTACAGTGCTAGCCTGGTAAGTAAGAGTATTACTTTTTTCCTAGTTTTGAGACATGCTGCCAAGGCTGGTCTCAAACTTGCTATGTAACTAAGGATGACGCTGAACTTCTGATTCTCCTGCTTCCTATTCCCAAGTACTAAGATTATAGACTTGTGCCATCAAACTTGGGTGTATGTGTTATAGGAATCCAAGTACCAATTGGTGCCTATATGTAGATATTTAATGTATGTGTGTGTGTTTATATATGTACAAATATACATATATACAAACATACTTGTATCCTAAGACAGCAATCTAGTAGAAAACATTAAGGAAAAACATTCTGTTCATAATCAAGTGTTTTATAATAAAGATAAAATTTTGGCTAAATCAATATAATTTTTAAATTAAGTAAAAATGAGGGAAAAACACATTATCAATAAAATATTCAAATACAACATAACTACTTTCCTATTAGAATGTTTGAAGACTTAAATATCAAATTTTCCCTACTTACCAGCTGTGCCTTAGCTTGCTCTAACTCAAGCTCCAGCTTTTTTTGCTGAAGTTCTAACAACTGTTTTTGTTTTGCCAGTAACTGTTGCCTTATCAGTTGTTCTTGAGTAAGATTCTTTTGTATATCAGGTACAATCGGAGGAGTGGAGATACTGGGGGAACTGACCACTGTGCCAGGTGTCGAAGGCTCGTCAGGCTGCAAGAAAAAAATACTTTTTAAGCAACATCTAAAACTGCCAAAAGTCAAAAAATTATCAACTTTACCTTCCTATTATCCATAGTCACAAATATCCAATCACAACTGAAAGTACACAAAAAAATACTCAGGAATTTAAAATGCCAAATGTTACATCATAAAACATGGTGACTATATACATTTATTATTTTTCAAATTAAACTGATTTTAGATTTGTTTTCTAAAAAGTTTACAGGAGTCAACACTTGATAGTCAAATTGTACTAGCATTCATTTATATACACCATTCATATAGACTTACCGATTTATTTAAAAATTTGGGATTCACATGGATGCTAGATGTATTCACATTAGGGGGCAGAGGTTTAATAGGCCAAGCGGGATCTAATGAATTGACTCTGACATCCAAGGCATAAAGTTTCTTCAAAGGGAATATTTCATCCCATGTGGAACGCAATTTAAATAAACTTTTTCTAGTATTTTCATCCACCTAGAACAACAGAACAATTCTCTGGCTTGTTAAGTTACTATAAAATGTTAATATATATTAAGTATAAAGCTACTTGCCAACTCACATATTATCCATTTGTACATATATATCACAAAAAAACTTATTAAAGGCACATTTATTTGGTCATTAAAGTTAATAAAATTAGCCCTCAAAAACAAACAAAAATCAGAAAAGTAGTTCTCTAATAGACTTCAAGCAAGCAGTCAGATTTTTATCTTTTTAAAAGCACAAAAGTCTCCATATTTTAGAGCTTGATATAATATTCCAAATAGACTCACTGGATAAAAACATAAAAAGCCAGAAATTAGTTTACCTGATAGTAATTTTTTTTGTAAGTTACTTGCTGGTAGCACACAATTAAAAAGATTATCTTACCACCCTAACACAAAATACTATGACTATGTTCTATGTACTACTGACTTTGGGTTCATAATCTTAATTCACAAGATCCTAGCCAAGAATGGGCATTATATAACTTGCCTGCAGAAACTAATGGATATGATTTTCAGGAAAGACAAGTAAGTTTTAACTTTAGCCTTTTACCTATATTCACATCTTTAAGAGAATGTATTTACAAGCTTATTTTTAATTAACTGTAATAAAATTAAAGTTAGATTCAATGTGATACCAAACCCCTACATAACTGGAACATACTGAAATTGAAATCAGCAAAGTATCTAAAATTATTCATATTACTGACTTTACTTTTTAACATCTGTAATGTAACTTGGCAAACTGTTCTCCTATATACTATTTCTTTTCTATCCACTTAAACAACCCTACTCCCCAATTCTACCAGACAGTTGGTATATCCTATAACAAGTGTTTTCTAACAAAATAGAACATAACTACAAGTTATTGTTAGAAAAGAATCTTTAAATCTAAATATCTTCAAGGGTCTGTCTGCTCAGCATTAATTGCCTCAGAAAATTGCTCCTGTTAACCAAACTACCAGTTACAATGTCACAAAAGAATGCACAATTTCTAGCTATAAACACTAACAAGCATTTCTCCTAAGCACTAAAGAGGAATTAGTAGTATTTCCAGAATAACCTAAAGCAATTAACTCGTCCACCATTCACACATCCCTGTAACATCTACGCTTTAACACGGTAAAAATGTCTAAAGGACATTTTGGGGAAGAGAGTTAATGGGAACCATGGACTGAAGCACACTGGAGGATTATGCCTTCCGCTCCCCAAAACTAGATATTTAAACTACAAAACAAAGTAGTTTGGACGCTCTAACTTTTTGTCCATATTCTACAATTTCATGTAACCAAATCTCACATTTCAAAAATACACAATTATAAAAGTTAAAATATATTCAAATCTTGCATGGATTAAACAGCATCCATTTTTAAGGATATAAGATAAAAAACTAGCCTTTTCACTTTCCTTGGAAAGGCACTTTACACTAAGTGTCCAAAAGAATGAAATGTTCCACCGCCCAAGAAAACCCAACACAAGACAAGTATTTATTTAATCTGGAACACATTAAAAAAAATTCAAATGTTTCTATATATACCTTTTCAAACACACAAATAAATGTTGCAACTAGATTTTTAGTAAAGGCAGTGAGATACTCTCTTCCAACGTTTTTCACGATAGAATCCATAAGGTACATAACAGGAAGCTTCTCTGAGGAAGGAGCCTGAAGTATAAAAAAGAAACTGAGAAGTTTAGTATAGTGAATTGCGACCAAAGAATTACTTTTAAAAGTGTTTTTAAACCTACAATACAGACCTCTAGTTTTGTTGGTACAAAATACTTTTGATTATGTTAACTTTATGAGCCTTAAGTGTTCAAGTACTTGTTTCTTACAATGTTTTACTTGTGCATAAAGCAAGTTCAGAATTATCAAGAGGAAAAAGAATCTCTAGTATTTAATACTTTAACTCAGGTGCATGTGGTAAAAAGGCCTGTATTCAAAGTGACGTAAAAGAAGAGGAAAAAATACTTTCTGTAATCGAAGTGTCAGCTTCAGGATCTGTGTTTATCTTATGCCTTGACTCAATAAAATACAGGTAGATGGCCTGGTTTCACTGGATTTTATATGTTAAAGTCTATGAAACTTTGTTACCTATAAAATCATTAAGGTTATTTTTCTATAATCCAAATGAATAATGAAATTAAACACACTTCACATATGAAGTCAATGGCAAGACGCTTAAAACTTGCACAGGAACATGCAGAAGTGCAAACTTGTTACTGATACAAGAAAAACTGGATAGAGGAGCCGCTGAGTCATGTAAGTCAGGTTCAACTTGACTGGAAACCTGGATGTCCTGAAGATTTTCTTCACAGCATGGACTGTCGTCGAAATATTTCTCCTCTACATGCACAAACCAGGGATTCTAAATTTGTGCTGAGCCAGTGTGGTGATGCTGATAAAGGTACCAGCCCTTCCAAGGTAAAGTTGCCCCAGTTGAACTGCAAAGCCTACCCACCCCTGGCTCTTAGGAGGCACAAGCTTCCAGAAAGCATCGGCAGGCTCACAGACTTGAGGAGCACTACCACATGCCACACATAGGCTGTTAATTGACTCCACAGGAGCACCCAAGGAGTAAAGCAAACAGAGAGGTGAATCCCCATTACCCACCCCATGTGTACAGAAATCTAACTCAACACTTAGCCATAGCTACCTGTAGCTAGGGCAGGCTCACACTTCTGGGGTATGCAATGCCATGCTTCACAAAACCAATTGCCCTGACAAGTGTGTGGAAATGCTCTTGCTTCTGATATCACCTTTATAACCAAAGATGACTAAAGAATTGCTTGAGTAGTTCTGTATAAAAAAAAAAACGTATGTGCTAATAAAAGGTTTCACAAAGCCACCGTGCGTGGGCCAACTATTAAGTACCAACATGTGAAATGCTTTATTGCTGTGTCTTCACCTTATCACGTCTTGTTTTATACCATTTAAATAATTATTGTACTTAGGAAGATAAATAGGCTCTTTTAACACCACAATCTGTTCAACAGGCTAGTGTTTTATTGTACAAGTGAAGTCCTTCTATGTTCTTTTTCACTACTGTTACCTTATGGGAAGACTGAAATTAGGTGTGAGTCCACTAGTTTAGTATAGCTGAGATGCTAGAGAATAAGGACACAAACATACACTTCCAGAAACATAAAACCAAGCCAGCTGCTACCAAATGACGACAAACCCTCCCCTCACCCCCAACCCAGATTAAGATTCTTTTCTCAGAGTGACCTTTACATCTTCTACTTAGTCTGGCTTTACAAAAATATCCAGGAAGCATGTGCCCAAAAACTTTTGAGCAAATAGCCCAACTACTTTTACCACCTTGTGTAGTAACAAAATACACAAATACAAGTTTTATGTGGCCAATATAGTCTGCATAGTTTTCAGTTCTCCAAGGTCTTGCAGATTAAAAAAAAAAAAAAAAAACCAAAACACAAAAACAAATACAAAAAAAAAAAAAAAAAACCAGCAAGAAGCTGTCTCCTCTGAACAGCAACCTGAGCTGCTAAATTAGGTGCTGTGAATACCAATACCCAAAATATAGTTTGAAAACTTCTGTTCTTATAAATCCAAGTGCTGTTCTTTTTAAAAAGGTAATGTTAAGCCTTCAACAAGGCAAAAAAACATTTTCTCTGCCAGCATGTGGTTATCAATAAAAAGTTGAGTTGAGGAGCACTTCCTTCTTAAACCTTGTACTTTAAAAAACAGCTGTTTCACAGGCATTCAACAGGAAAACGTGAATGAAGACTTGTTTTAGCTGTCAAAATGAACATGGTAATTTGTTGAGCCCTTAAAAAATAAAAACCTTTTCCCCCTCTTTAAATTAAGGTATGAAAGGACCACGTGAGACCGTGTATCTTGTGAACTGATTTACCCAAAAGAGTGGATGGACCTAAAGAAGAATGAACCCAAGTCACTTAAAGACTTTTGTTTAAAACACACAACCACATAAGTAAAAATTCTTGGAAACAGATTCTACACCTTACAAAGGTAAATAAAAAAGACAAATACATATTTTATATGTTTTATTCACAAATTTTATAATACCAGTCACACATTTCAAAACCATTTATTAGAGTCAGACCACTCAGTTGTACACTAGACAGACACCGTCTCTAAACAATATATTGGTGGTTGTTGTTAAAGTGGCCTTTTTAAAGGGGTTCACTCTGCTAAAAGGAGGCTCATCCTGATAATTGCAATCACTAACAACTAGAAAAAAAAAAAAAAACTAAACCTTAAGTACAAGCTTGAAAAGTAACTTAAAACGTATTAACTGGGAAGCGGTTAAGACTCATTATAACTAAGTTTAACAGTAACTTTACTTAAATGACATATCGCTCCCACATGAATCCACAGAAGAGGAAGACCAGAGGGAAATAGAACGTAGCGAAGGACCACTTCGGTCAAGGGGTGAAGAAAAGCAAGCCTTCACTATCAGGGAAGGGAGAAAAAGAGAATAGGAAAAGGAGGGACTGAAATTTTCAAAGAAACTCCAAGTATTTGTTACCCACTGGGCCAATTCTCCACCTACAGGTTGGATAAGATCTTGCCCCTCACACCCAAACCCCACCCTCGACCCAATTTCCCTACCATTGGGGCAAAACCAGACCCTCCGAGAGGAGAATAAAAGTTTGATCTAACAGCCCCCACCCCAAAATGGGGCTGACGGGTGTGAGCAGCTGCCTGGCTGGCAGGGAATGGATTCTCCTCTCTTCCCTTTCGCATCATGTGCTTTGCAGGCGCCATGTTGAGCTAACAGGCCGCTGCTCCACTCGGGGCCAATTCCCTATACCCAACCCACCGACAGCTCGCTCCCAGGTCCCCCTTCACCTCCTTCCAACCCACAGAGCACAATACCCCAAAAGGACACTGAGGGAAAGCCCCTCCCCACCTTCCCAGGGGCTTTAAGATGGTTTGTTTTTAACTCTTACTCTCCCAAACCACAAACTGCCTCTAAGTCTTCCCCCATCTGAAAGGGCTGTCCCCGAAGCGTGCGAGCGTGGGGACGTACTCAGAGGTGGCCTAAATAGGGAGTTGGTGAGCGGAAACGGGGCTCCACCCTGCATCCTCCCGCTCCCTCCCCGAAAGAGGCCCACGCTCCCAGCCAGGGCCAAAGACCAAGCCCGAGTCGGGGGTGGGGGTTGGAGAGGAGGAACTCCGTCCCCCTTAGGATGGAAGCGAGACCTGGGATGAGGCTGACACTAAAACCAAGGAGTATTAGAAGAATAGGAGGCTGCGGGGTGTATAAAAACCTTGGCGGTTTGGGCCTCGATGAGAGAGACGATCTCCTTGGCGAAGGGCAGGTTCTCCTCGGCTAGAATGGTCAGCATATTGATGTGCGGTTTGCTATTGAAGGTCAGGTCTTCCAGCGACGACTGATAATCCCGACAGGCGTCCTCCCGGGCCCCCGCAGCCCCGGCCTCGGCCGGCGTCGGCTCTGACATTGCGCCGCGGCCCCCCTCCGAGGTCCGCCGCCGCCGAGGCTGAAGCCGCTCGACACCCCGCCTCCCTTCCGACGCCTCGGCCTCGCTCCCCGGGTCTCCGGCGGCTGCGGCTTCACCACATGCTGACCGCGGAGGGGGGATGGGGGACGACCCAGGGGGAACCTCGGGGGAGAAACAACGCAGCCTCACGGGGAATCTCCGTCCACTTCCAGCCGCCGCCGGGGCTTCTTTCTCCACAGACACAAAATGGCGGCGGCAGTGGCGGCTCCAGCTCCGAAAATGTCTGTATTCCCAACCGCTGCGTCGTGCGAAATGAACTAGGGGAGGGGAAATGTGCGGTAAAGGGGCGGGGCCGTTGGAAACACCGGGCGGGATTGGCTGGCCCGCGCGTGTCACAGGCCCCGCCCCCGGCCCTTCCGCAAGACGTCCAAGCGCCGCCTTCTTCCCCGGCCGGGGACTCGGCTTTCGCAACACCTCCCGCTCGGAGGCGCGGTGCAAAGGACGGCCGGCTCTCATTGGCCAATTCGTAAGGGACTGTTCGGTCATTTGTTGCCATAACAACCCACCCAGGGAAGCCAATAGAGGAAGGCGGCTCCCGAGGACCGGCCCAACCCGTTTACGAAAGCTGCACCAGGCCCCTTTCGTCCCGCCTCTGCTTCTCCTCCAGCCGTCGGGCGGCTCCGTCAATCATCCTTCCTCCCGCCTGCCTCGGGGTGCAGGAGGGGGTTGGCGTGAGCTGGAGGAGCGAAGGCCTCCGCTTGAGGCCGGTCCCCCCCCCCCCCCGCCCCGCCCCGCCCGGTCTCAGGTGCTCCCGGGAGCCTGGGCGGGGCTGGCCCAGCCTGCTGTCCCTCCCGCTTTAAGGCGGGGGCGGAGGCGCCTGGCCTACCCGGAACCCAGACAGAAGTAACTACTGCAAACATCCACACTCTTAAAATCCACACAGGCTCGCAGGAGGTGAGTCCCCAGGAACGCTCTTAGTTAGAGGTGCTATTTAAGAAAGGCGTTCCCACAGGAGTTGGAGATCTTTTGAGGAAGTCACATTTCTGGAAAGGTATTCACAATAGCAACATCCAGCCCTGAGCCTAATAGCACTCATCTCTTTAATCTGCTACACTTCTAAATTGCCTTAAAATACAGTATCAGAGACATGTTTGCTGGCTCAGGAGGCAGAAGCATGTTGATCTCTGAGTCCGAGGACACCCTGGTCTAAGAACAAGTCCCAGGACAGCCAAAGCTACACAAGAGAAACCCTGTCTCAAAAAACAAAACACACACACACACACACACAAATCTGGTACATATGGAAAAATACCTTAGGTTTTATAATCTGTTTTCATGATACACAAAAAAAAAAAAAAAAAAAAAAAAATTGTCAAGGCCTTACTAAGTTATGAGGCACTGTGGAAAGACAGTTCGCACACACACACGTTTTTGTATAAACTGATAACATGATCTCTCCATGATATGATTAAGGGGAAGGCTTTTATTGTAGATAGAGCAGCCAAAGGCATCTGGAAGAATCCAGAGCAGAGAGAAAGAAGTAGATCAAACATGGTCAGCAGACATGGCCATGGAAATCTTTGAGAGAAGGGAGAATAGCAGTGGATAGATGATACTGAAAACACGGTGAGAAAAGCAGATCAGAGCAGAAAGGGAGAAAACATAGCAAGAATAGCAGGGTTATAAAGAATGAGCAGCTGGGGGAATGGAAGCCGGTGAGCTAGAGGGAGTTTAGGGTACCTGAGGAGGTGAGAATGGCTGGGATGCTAGCATGGACTTTGAAGTGTGTAACAGATGTTTGTGACACCGAGGGAGACTGGATGCCAGCATGCGTGTGCTTTGATACCTTCTACTAGAGGTAAGGGAGTTTTGGAGTTTGAAGAGTTGGGTTTTCCTTTAAACTTGAAAGTTTTGGGAAGTCTTATTTTATTTTGTTTGAGATAATGTCTCACTGTATCCCTGGCTAGGGATGCAATGACTAGGCTAGCCTCCAGGTAGAATAGACTAGCCTCAAACTAAGAGTCCTTTGCCGTCCTTTGTTGGGATTACAGGAATGTGACAGCATGTCCAGCATTACTTTTTTATTTTGTTTTAAAAAATAATTCCTAGGTTTGGTAAATATGTTTATATTCTCCCTCTCCCTTCCATTCTATTTCCCTCTTTCTTTCCCTGGTCTTTGTCTCTCCTCCCTTCTCCCTCTCTCCTCTCTCTCTCTCCAATGCTGGGCATCAAATCCAGAGCTGCATACATGCTAGGTATAGTCCTGCTAGTCTGTATCTCTAATAAGCCCATATTATATATATATTTAATATTCTCAGGGTTATCTCCTCTGTGTGCGAAAATCAAAAGTAGCAGCAGTACAGTTTAAGTTTCATGAGTTAACGAAAGGCACATATCAAAATATATTTTGTGTGGTTGGTTGGTTTTCAAATGGCAATTGTGATTTTTACTGGGTTTGGGGGGGGGTTGGGGCTGTTTTGTTTTGTTTTGGTCTCATTGTTTAGTTTAGGTCTCAGTGTATTTTAACATGATTTGGTTACTGTTGTATGACAAAAAAAAATTCCTGGGAAGACACAACACACAACACACACACATAAACATTTGCTCAGACAGGGAGCCCCAACAGACCAAAGTACAGATAACACCAACGTCCAACATGGTGAAACAATGAGCTTTATTGGGGGTTACTTGCAGGATCAGAAATTACTTTAGCAACATCACCAAAGCCGGCCCAAACATGGATGACAGCCCACAAAAGCTGGGAACCTGGAGCACACTGTGCAGCCTGCAGGCTGGCAGGCAGCCCCGCAGGTTGGAGAGAGTCCTGTCTGGGTGCCGTAGGCGGTCTAAAACTTTCCAGGGAGTTCTGCTTCTTCCAGACAGTTGATCTGATGTCAGAGTCTTCTTCACAGCTTCACTCCTCTGAGAGTCTTTGCAGCTTTTACTTACTCTGGCAGGGAAGGATTTAATGAATCCAGTCAGTTTCAGTGGCTTCTTGAAGCTGTTCTGAGTTTCTCTTCTTGCTTAAAAAGCTTCCCTGCAAGGTAGAATGTTTCAACCTTTGGAGAAATTGTTAGACAACAGTTACACAGACAATTCATTCCAAAAATTATGAAAATTAGTTTTAACTGTAGTGAGTTCTGAAATTCAGGGGTTGGAGAGATGGCTCAGGGGTTAAGAACACTGACTACTCTTCCAAAGAACCAGAATTCAATTTCCAACACTCACAAGGTTTTGTACACCCACAAGGCAGCATTCAAGTGTGTAACTGCAGTTCCAGGGTTACCGGAGCCACCACTTTCCCCATTGTATCTCTTCTTTGGATACCAGTTACATCTGATACCCTCTTCTGGCCTCTGAGGGCATCAAGGTGCCATGGTGTATGTACGTACATGCAGGCAAAATAACCATACATACAATATAGTTTACAAAGTAAAATTTTACTTGTCAATTTGAGAGTTGAAATTATTATAAGTCACAATAAAACACCTGTTAGAACTTTTGTTTCTAATACTGAATCTTGTTTGAGAGGCTGAATTCACTCACCTTCTGCAAGGACTGTTCTCTAGGGAATAACCTAGGCCAAGGCAAGAATAAAGCCCTTTAGGTAAGTGAATTAAACTGGTGAGGTATATGCATGGAGAATTCTTTTTTGTTTGCTTGTTTGTTTGTTTCAAGACAAGGTTTCTCTATGTAGCCCTGGCTGTTCTGGACTTTGTAGCCAAGGCTGACCTCGAACTCATGGAACTCACCTGCCTCTGTCTCCTTAAGTACTGAGATTAAAGACTTGTGCCACCACTCCTCCTGCAGTGGAGAAGTCTTAACTCAGGATAATCAAAGCAAAGAGTCTGGTAAAAATGATTTCACATGGTTCCTATAGCACAACTTCCTCACTGCATCACTAAACATTGTTTGACTTCTGTTGGTTTGCTTTCTAGTGTGCGAAAAGAAAATGACAATTTTCGCATCATAAAGTGCTACCAAGATGGGATGAAATGGTGAATAACTCCATGTCCAACGAGGCAAAACAGACGGTGGCTGTTGTTAGCATGCTGCTAAGCTTGCCTGGTTTTCAAGTTCTGGCTTAAAAAGCAATTTTTTTTTTCCTTTTTAGACAGAGTTTCTCTTTGTAGCCCATGCTGTCCTGGAACTCACTGTGTAGACCAGGCTGGCTTCAAATTCAAAGATCCGTCCGCCTCTGCCTCCCAAGTGCTGGGATTAAAGATGTATGCCACCATGGCCAGCTCAGTGTTATACTCTTAAATATTATTAAGACCTCCTGCCCTGCAGAGGTGGCACATACCTGTCTTGAGAAATCCTGTCTCAAAAAAAAAAAAAAAGAGAAAAAAAAAAAGAGGGGGGTAACACTGTCCTGAAACCATAGGGATTGAAAACTGCTATTCAATCCCATACTTGAAAAACCAAAACAAAACAAAACAAAAAAAAAAAAAAAAAAAAAAATCCAGGTGTAATCCCAACATTCTGGGAGGCAGAGGCAAGCAGATTCCTGTAAGTTTGGGGCCAGCCTGGTCTACAAAGTGAGCCCAAGACAGCCAAAGCTACACAGAGAAACCCTGTCTTGAAAACAAACAAACAAAAACTCCAAATAACTTTAGTTTATAGAGGTTGCATTTGTTAATCCTTACCATTTGAAAATGATAAATCAGAAAATGTTTGTTGATTTTTAAATAATAGGGCTGGAGAGACGGCTCAGCAGTTAAAAGCACTTGTTCCTCCCTGGGTCCCCCGCACCCACATGGTAGCTCATAGCAATCCGTAACTCCATAACTCCAGTTTCAAGGGATCCAGTTTCCCCTTCTGACCTCCATAGGCTGTAGGCATGCAAGTGTTGCGTGCACAGAGATACATGTGGGTAAAACACTCATATACATAACATAATATCAATATTTAAAATGTTTAAATAATAACAAATATTTAGAATGTCAGTATAAATAATGCTGCTTTTAAAAAGTATACATGGCCCAGCTCTTGGGAGGCAGAGGCAGGCTGAATTCTGTGAGTTGGAGGCAAGCCTGGGATACATAGGAAGACCCTGTCCCAAAAACAGAACAAAAAACCCAACAATTATATGTTCTAAAAGACCAAAAAAAAAAAAAAATCAATTTTGTTTCTTTGTTTGCTTGCTTTTTCCCCAGTTTTTCTGGACAGGGTTTCTCAGTAGCTCGGACTGTCCTGGAACTCGCTCAGGAACTCTGCCTGCCTCTGGCTACCCAGTGCTAGGATTGAATGCATGCACCAGCGCTGCCAAATAGGTTTTAATTTTTTGCAAATCTTTTCAGTGTGTGGCTTAATAAAAGATAGCTGAGTTCTTGGATCCAGAGTAAATCTGGTTTTACTCTGTTGCACTTAACATGGTCACGTGACTTCTGGAAAACTCCTTTGCACACCAGTGGGAGAGAAAAGAAAATAACTTCTTAGAGTTGTGAAAATAATTCTGACTTTCTGGTCTCCTGTCAGAACTATTATGTTGGAATGCTGTTTATATATATATATATATATTACTTAAGAAGCTCTTTATGAACTGTTCTAGAAGAATCTCTAAGATTTATTACTAAATGAAAAAAAGACATATAACACTGCATGTAGTATTTCAGCCCTAGAATAATTTTTTTTCTAATCAAGGAGGAAGCTGGATAGTGGTAGCAAATGCCGGGACACCTAGCACTATATAGAGAAACCCTGTATCAGAAAAAAAGGGGGAGCGGGGAGTTGGGAGTTAGGCATGGTGGCACATGCCTTCAGTTCCAGCACTCAGGAGACAGAGGCAGGTAGATCTCTGTAAAACTGAGATCTGCCTGGTCTACATAGTGAGTTCCAGGACAGCTAGGGCTATGTAGAGAAAACCTGTCTTATGAAAAAAAAAAAAAAAAAAAAAAAAAAAGCAGAAACATAAATAATATAATTTTGCAAATACATGTAATATCATTAAAATAACATCCAAAAATGGTAAATAAAATATACTCTTTTGCATGTACTTGTAACACTATTTGACATGTATGTATTAAGAGAAAAACAAAACAAAAACTAGGACTGAAGCGCTCTGACTGCTCTCTTCCAGAGTTCAACCAGGCAGTAGAGAGACAGGCAACTTAGTCAATCAACTGAAGAACTACAGAATTCATATAGCCAAATCAGCATCAACTGTTTTAGAAAGTGTAATGCTAGCTATTGGCATGAAACAGGTTTTGCTGCTTATCAATAAACTTCAAACTCTCAGAGCTTTATAACCACCATTGTTTTCTTCTTCTCTGGATCTGTGGGTTGCTGTGGCTCTTCTGAGTTTTACTAGAATCAGATGGGCTTGAGTCCAGGCTACTGATTAGGTTCAAGTGTACTCCACAGATTTCCTCATTCTCCTTGGGCCGGTGGCTACGTGGGACATGTTTTTCTCTTGAAGGGTCACAGGAGTTCATAAAGTAAGCAGGAACATGAGATGCTTCTCCAGGTTTTGACCTGACATGTTTGTCATTTTAGTCCATGTATCTGACAAAAACAAGTTACAAGGCCAAATACATCATTAGTTAGGAGGTATGGAAGGGGGAGGAGGATGCTTCTGCCTCCTCCCACTAGGAGATTATATAATAAGCACGGGATATAGAATTCTACTACAGAAAGGTCATAAAGCACTTGTGATTCAGTCTACACAGCA
The DNA here is from genome assembly GCF_907164565.1 of Psammomys obesus. Taxonomy (NCBI): domain Eukaryota; kingdom Metazoa; phylum Chordata; class Mammalia; order Rodentia; family Muridae; genus Psammomys; species Psammomys obesus. The sequence continues at coordinate 27,959,875 of NW_026596046.1, forward strand.
TCTTACAAAAGCAAAACATTCTCTACAAGAATGATGCCCTGGGCATCTGCATCCCTGAAATAAACCCCTGTCTGTAAATATTCTGCTAAAGGGGATAGGAGTGGAGTTAAACTGCTGTCTCCTGGGATTGGTAAAAGGTAAACATAGTGTCACAAAAAAGCCCCATATTGGATGAACATATATATATTTCAAAAGTATCTGAAGGAGAAAGGCACAAGATGGTAGCAGCAGTAAGCGACTGGTGACAGAGTGAGCCTAGGCCTTGCCTGTCCTGACTCCAGGCTGCATCAGCCTGTTGATGGCCAAAGGCGCATTTACCAGCACATGTCTAGTCATCATGTGCGATGGAAAGATCCACTAGCAGGCTTCATTCTGTTTTTCTCTGGTGCTGGGGCTAGAACTAGGGGCTAACGCTTGCAATTGCTCTCCCACCTGAGCCACAACCAGAGCATATTACTGAAGGGTAGGCACATGGGAAAACCAGCATCTTAGGCACCTAGCCCTCAACATGATGGCAGAAGAGACCCCCGTTATACATAAAAACTGTCCTTTAAAACATTAGAAAACACAGATGAAACAAAGTAAGGGTCCACCAGTCTTTGAAAACTTAAATTCGTTAATTGAATTAAATGATCACAGGACAGGGAATGGTGGGCTAGAATTTGCCAATCTCAATGACTGTTTAAAACATGTCTAGAAGCCATCAATTAAACAATTAAAAGACATGATGAGGGACTAGAGAGATGGCTCAGCAGTTAAGAGCTCTTGCTGGTATACCAAAGGACCCAAGTTTGTTTCCCAGCACCATGGCTAGGCAGCTCACAAATGCTTTAACTCCAGCTGGAGGGGATCTAAAGCCCTCTTCTGCCCTCCCTCTAGGGCCCACATATGCATGCAGGACATACCTACAATACACATAAATAAAAAAATAATCTTAAAAAAAAAAGACATGATCAAGAGTCAGTGTAACCCAAAGTCAGAAGAAAAAAATCAGCAATAGTAGATGCTCCAGATAGATGTTAAATTAACATATAAGGACATTTTTTAAAAAGACATTAGCAATAGACTAACACAATCTGAGGAAAGATAAAGAATTTCAACAGGGAATGGCTCTGGAAGGAAAGAAGGGAGAAAGGGAGGTAACGAACAGAAAACTCATAAGTTAAACTCATAAGTTAACTCATGGGCCTGGAGAGACGGCTCTGCCATCAAGAACAAACGGGGCATAAAACAAACATTCCCTTGGTTTATCATGGATATTAGCAGAACCCTGATTACATTGGTTTACTTTGAACCAAAGGATGCCAGGGCAGAAGAGGAGTAGGAAGTGGAGAACCTGAAGAGCATCCATAAGTATTTGACTTCTAATGCTGCTTACAGCAAAACCGGCCCCGAGACATGCGCCTGAAACTAAAAAATCTGGCAGCGTGTGGGCGCAAAGGGGATTTGCATCTCATCTGCCTTCTCACCTGTGCCCTGCACGTGTTCACTCAGATGGGCAGCGAACTTCTACAGTCTCTACACCAATCCCTGTGCCATGGGAGGTGGGTTTCAAGGTTGAGGAGAACTTGCAAATCTGCAGCTGCATAAACTGGGCGAACTGGACTGTTTGGTTCAGAGCCTGCTTCAGTTGCCTCGGCCGGCTTAAACAGCAAGCCAAAATGTTGTTTTGAAAACCACAGAAATCCTGAGCTGTATTTAAAAAGAAAACAAGAAGAAAGAAAGCTGTGCTGTCCGGATAACCCATACCCTATGTTCGTTGCTTATTAACAAAGGCTCAATGTCAGCATCCTAGCATTATGCGCCAAGGATAACTGTAAGAGTTGTAGGGACCAGTCTTGGAACGGGACATTCCTAGGCCTGCTGGCTGCTGACTGTGAGGCTGATGAAGAAGCTCTAGAAATGGCAGATAAGCTGTGGACTTTTTGGACAGCAGAAAGCTCTTTTGTTTGTTTGCTTGTCTGTTTGTTTGCTTGTTGGTGCTGTTGGGGCCCTGTTGGAACTGTTTGAAATTGCTGATGAGCTATAAAGAGCCCCCTATGAGAGCAGAGAATTGACAGTTCTTGGGGCAGAAGCCAAGCCTGTATGGTGGATGAACTTGTTGTATTTGTAAATAACTTAAAATCCTAGATCTTTTACTCTTAAATTTTAAACTTATGATATAGAAAAGGGCGGTATAAGATTTTGTTTTCTTTTGTCTTGTTTTGTTTAAGACAGGGTCCCTCTTCATAGCCCTGGCTGTCCTGGAACTCAGTATATATACCAGGCTGGCCTTGAACTCAGCAATCTACTTGCCTCTACCTCCCAAATATTGAGATTTAAAAAAATGAACCACCACATGCTGCAGAATTTCTCTCTGTGTACTGTAGGTGTGTTTTTTCCCTAGCTATTTATTTATACCTCTTTCTCCTTTCTCTGTCTCAATTGCTTCCACCACCTCAACACCAAGTAGGAGAGAAAAGGTTAGTGGGGAAAGGGGGCGTTGAGATCTTTTTAGACTACTTCCTGCTGATTAAGGGCACTGAGTTCCTTGGGGTAAGTCTCCTGAAGATAGCTGCAATTTCTTCTTCTTGTCTCTTTTCTCATGACCACTGGACAAAGAAGGTGCATGAACCATCAGGAGGAAGAGCTGTGCCTCCACTTCTGAGCCTCTGGTTTTTTTATGCCGTCTCTAGTGGCCCCAGAATTAAACTATTTTCAGCTGGCAGAATCATACCAGTCTGCTGCTGTGAACTACCTGAAGCAGCCCATACCCCACACCTAGGATTCAAACAAAACTTGTCTGCACAACATAACTGGGTTTTTGGTTTGGTTTGTTTTTTTGTTTTGTTTTGTTTTTTTCTTTTTTGTTTGTTTGGTTGGTTTTTTGTTTTGTTTTGTTTCAAGACAGGGTTTTTTGTTTGTTTGTGTGTGTGTGTGTGTGTGTGTGTGTGTGTGTGTCTCCTTGGCTCTCCTGGACTTGATTTATAGATCAGGCTGGCCTCAAATCTAGAGAGATCTGCCTGCCTCTGTCTCTGCCTCCTGGGTGCTGGTATTAAAGGTGTGTGCCACCACACCTGGCTCATAACTGGGTTTTTAAAGATATTAAAATTCTCACTACAGTATACTGTTTTTTGTTTTGTTTTTTTGGTTTTGGTTTTTGTTTTTGTTTTGTATTTTAAGTGCAGCATGGCCAAATCTACCAATTTTATTCATTAACTTTGAAAGTTACATGATATTTAAGAGGGGTTTGAAATGAAAATGCTGTTCATTTTTTTTTGATGGGGTTTACTGATCAGTGTGATCATTTTAATTTTATTTAGTAATTAGTCTAGAAGATTTTTATCCTTACCTATATTTTTTATTTTTATTTTTTAATATTAGTTACAGTTTGTTAACTTTGTATACCTATATTTTATTTTTATTATTACCTATATTCACGATGTTTCATGATTTCAAATAAAACCACAAATCTGGCATGTTGCACTTTCTATTTCAATGTCTTCTGACAAAAAGGTCCTTCTCCCTGTTTCTGTCCCTCAAAGATCTCCCTCTTTATATCTCTGTGCTCTCCTTATTGTCACTGCTCGTGTCAATCAAGGTGCTGACCAATTCACCACAAAGTTAAACACATAATCTAAAATTCTAAAAAAGTGAAATGGGCGCCCTGGTGCTCGTCTTAGGGAGGCAGAGGCAGGAGGATCTCTGTGAGTTCAAGGCCTGCCCAGTCTACAAAAGTGAGTCTGAAACAGCCAAGGCTACAGAGAGAAACCTTGTCTCAGGAAAAAAAAAAATCTAAAAAAGTGCCACAGTGAGAAGACTTTAAAGAAAGGGATTGATGAATTCAATGAAGATGTCATATTTTGAACATATGCAGCTTTGTCTTTGTTTTGTTAACCTGCATAACTGTACTGTTTCATTGAATTGACTCTACACTGAGCTATAGTAATTGAAATGGTTTATGATGAAATGCCCTCATTTGTATATGCCATATGAATGGCATCAAATCTCTGTGTAAGAAGTTTGAAGTGGCTCTCGCTGGATTTAGGGGAAGTCGTGGATAGAGGTGTCACGTAGAAATAATGGTCCGTTTTATACCTAGGAACCATGTTTGCACCTAGGAACTATGTAACAAGACGGCTTAGCTAATAGTGTTAAATGTTTGTTTTTAATTTTCAATTTTAATATTTAAAATGATATCTGTACCTCATTTAATTTCTAAAACTTAAATACAACTTATGATACACATATTTACGAATATTTCCTTCTGAAAGCTTTTTGCTAAGAGAGACAAGTCACTTTCAAAAGAGGATTTTGTACACACACTGTAGCACGTGAGATCTAATGAGCTTTCAGATCATTACCCTTGCAAGGGATTTTTGAACCGCAGTACAGTGCCAGGATATAGCGCAATGGGGTGCTGGCCTTCCTGATATGTGCTAGGTTCAACCCCCAGGGCCAAACAAAAACCTCTAAGAACATGCTACCTTAGCTGGGCAGGTGGCATACGCCTATAATCCCAGAACTCTGGGAGGCAGAAGCAGGTAGATCTCTGTGAGTTAAAGGTCAGCCTAGTCTATAAAGTGAGTTCAGAACAGCCAAGGCTAAACAGAGAAACCCTATCTCAAGAAGAAGAAAAAAGAGAGAGAGAGAGAGAAAAAAAAAAGAACTTACTACTACTACTTTTTTTTTTTTTTTTAAGAGAAAGAGTCTCACTAAGTGCTGGGACTACAAGTGTGTGCTATCACCACAGCTCAAACCATATTTGTTAATGCCATGCCTCAGATAATCTACTTCAGATCTTTTTTAATATAGCCCCAAAAATAAACAATACTTCTACTAAAGATGAGTAGTGTTGTTTAAATAAAGTTACAATCATATTACTTTTTTAAGTATTACTTGTACTTCTAGAGAATTCTAGAACTTTTTTTTTTTTACATCCAAGGTATGTTAATGGATTCTGGATACCATAGTCTATGTTTCTGACTCCAGATTCTCAGGGAAGGAGCTCTCTTGAGCCCAGCAATTGGGAGTTGGGTCGGGAGACAGTCAGGGCAACACTATGAGACTCTGTATTCTAAAAGTAAAAGGTAGCCAGCACCTTAGTAAAAGTGGAGCCAGCACTCGGGTAGGCAGAGGTAGGAGGATCTCTGTGAGTTCAAGCTTGGTCTACATAGCAAATTCCAAGACAGCCAGGACTATACAGAGAGACCCTGTCATCTTGGGGGAAACCAAAACCAATTAATTAAAAATGTAATTGAGTAACTGATATTTAGACTTATAAAAGAATGTTCGTTTTCATAGACCCTGTCGCACACTCACACACATGCATGCGTGTGCACACGTATGTGAGCGTGCACTTGTACATACACACATGCATACACAAACATACACACAGTCTTGCAGTGTATCCCCAGCCCCTCAGACCCAGCTCCACAAGTTTTTTTTTTTTTCCAAATGCAAAACAATCAGGAAAGCCACATGAAAAAGTTTCATTCAACTCTACAAATTTTATGTCTTTGAAAAAGCTTATGGCAGCTGGGCATGATGGCACACAGAGGGGCAAACAGATCTCTGAGTTCAAGGCCAGCCTGGTTTACAAGAATGACTTGCAGGCCAGCCAGGGCTACACAGAGAAAACCTGAGACACATGTCTCAAAGGAAAGAAAGGAGGGGGGGGAGAAGGAAGAAAGAAGGAAGAAAAGAAAGCAAGCTTATGAGAGAGCATCTCCTGGTTCTAAGATCTGGCAACTTTAACCCAACCCCTCTGAAGTATATTAAGGTTGTTTATGGTATTGACTATTATAGGCACCGACTAAATTGCCATCTGTTTTACATTAATAGGTGACAACAGTTGCTGTTGGTGCCTCTGCCTCTCACTGATAGTCCCTTGGTGCCCATTGTTTCCTTAACCACTTTGACTTCAAGCATTGTGACTTTGCCTTAGGCTTTCTCACCAGGAGGAGAAAGCTTGGTCTATACTTGCAGAAGGCACCAACCTTCCCTCTCCCCCCCTCCCCCCCCTAGTGAGTCTAGCATGTGAAGCACAGGAATCCGCTGCAGATCACTGCCCCAGCTTCCTCTTTTTCCTGAGGCAAATTTTATATGCTGTCCCTGAGTAGAACTGTGCTCCAGTTTCCCAAAGTAGTAATCTGCTAATGAACTTTCCACCTTGCACTGTCTTCTTCCCCTACTTTCTCCAGTGACTCTAGGATCTCTACCTAAATAAGCCATTTGCATTCCACTGCAGCATAGGGACTATCTCGGACAGAACAAACTGTAAACCATTACATTGGCTTCCTTAGCCATTCAGTAATCACTAAAGTGGAATTTCCAGGTCAAACACATATAATGCTTGAGAGCAGTCCTTCCAAGACTGCTGTAAAGAGTGCCTATTTAGCAAGAGCCATTTTAAGTTCTTAATTGTTAACATACATTCAGCTTTCTTTGCTTATTTTTTAAGAGTGTTTATTTATTTGTTTTTTAAGGTGGGGTGTCGTCACTCTGTAGTTCTGGCTGTTCTGGAACTTGCTGTGTAGAGCAGACTTCCCACAAACTCACAGAGATCAATCTTCCTCTGCCTCCTGAGAGCCTTTTTTTTTTTTTTTTAAATTTTCAATTATGTTTATGTCTGTGTCTGAGGCAGAAGATGTGCCCCTGAGTGTAGGTGCCTTCTGGAAAGTTCCTGAATTCCCTGGAGCTGTAGTTACTGGAGTCCCATGCTTTCTGACTTGTGGATGCTGAGTACCAAATTCACTGGGTCCTCTGCAACGTGCAGTAAGCACCTCTAAACTGCTGAGCCATCCCTCCACCTCCTATTTATTTATTATTTGTTTATTTATAATTTACTTTTGCAGTACTGGGAATTGGTCCTAGAGTCTGGTGCATACTGGACACATATAGAACCTTAACTACAACAATGCCTCCTAGGCAGTGGTGGTGCTTGCCTTTGATCGCAGCACAGGAAAGCAGAACAGGTGAAGTTGAGTTTGAAGCCAGCTTGGACTACACAGTGAATTCCAGGATAGCCAGAGCTACTTGGAGAAACCCTGTCTCTGAAAAACCAAAACCCCAAAACAAACAAAAAACCAAATCAAAACAAAAGTGCCTCCAAAAGACAAGACTATAAGGCATTTTCTTAAATACTGGTTAATGGGTAGGGCCCAGGCCATTGTAGATGGGACCATGCTTGGGCTGACAGTTTTAGGTTCTATACAAAAGCAGGCTAAACCAGCCATTGGAAGCAAGGCAGTAAGCAGTACCCCTCTGTGGTCTCTGCACCAGCCCCTGCCTGTAGGTTCCTGACCTGTTTGAATTCCTGTCCTGACTCTTTTTAGTGATGGACTAGGGTATGAAGTGTAACTCAAGCAAATCCTCCCCAACTTTCTTGTACTCATGATGTTTTAACACAGCAACAATAACCCTAACTAGGACATATCCCCAAGCTGGGTGTGACGGCACATGCCCGAGATCCCAGCACTCACAGAGGCAGGTGGATTTCTGTGAGTTTGAGGCCAGCCTGGTCTATAAAGTGAGTCCAGGACAGCCAAGGCTACACAGAGAAACCCTGTCTCAAAAAAGAAAAAATAAAAGAAAAGAAAAGAAGAGAAAGAAAACCAACAACAAAAAGACATATCCCCATGTGGAGAGCTCTCACTGAAAAACTTATTTTCACCTTGGCCTTCACCAGGAGACAGGGATAGGAAGGATGTTTTACCAGGTCAACTTCTTTTTATTTGTGTGAGGATCACAAAGACAAGTGGTTGAGGTAAACAAGTTTGACTTCCCGTTCCAATTTTATTATATGTGCTGCAGAAGCGAGCACAAGTTTGACTTCTCAATGAACCCCTTCATTGAATCGAGGTGCTTTGCTCTGACTATAAGAAGGAATTGTAGAATAAACTGTGTGTGACAGTTTCTACTGGCAGCACTCTTGAACTGATCTCATGTGTAGTGTGTTACTTTTTAATTTTCTTTCATTCCTAACTCTCCACTCAGGAACTGTTTGACTCTGCCAGCATCCTGAGCCTTTTCTATTTATTTTTTTAAATTTTGAGATAGTCTCACTCAGTTGTCCAAGCATCCCTCCACATCCCTCTGTAGCTCTTGCAGTCCTTGAATTCGTGATCTGTCTTCCATAGCTCTTCAACAACCACAAGCCCAGCTTTCTGTTTTATTTCTTACAGAACCTTAGCCTTGTTTTGAGCAGTGAGCGACCATTACACAAATTGTTAGTAGCATATTTCAATAATTTGTTCAGAGAACAAGAGTTTAGGGAGCAGGTAAATGTAGGTTTTACCTCTTATTTTTAAATTCACATTGTAATCTTAATTGTTAACTAAGTGATCTGGACAAGTAGTTAACATCCCAAAGCAGCAGTTTTCTTTTGTTTTGTCTCATTTGGGTTTTGCATTTGCTTTGATTGAAGGTCCATCTGGAGTCACTGAAGTGGTGCAATGTGAAGGCATTTGTCAGGGAGAGAGGGAGGGAGGGAGTTGTCAGGGAGAGAGGGAGGGAGGGAGAGGAGAGAGGAAGGGAGGAAGGGAGAGAGAGAGAGAGGAAGGAAGGAAGGAAGGAAGAAAGGAAGGAAGGAAGGAAGGAAGGAAGGAAGGAAGGAAGGAAGGAAGGAAGGAAGGAAGGAAATGTATATGTAATTTGCCTGTATGGGTGCACATAAAGCACATGCATGCTTGTGGAAGTCAGACGATGGCATTGGATATTGGATCACCTGTGACTGCAGTTACATAATTGAGCTCTATGTGGGTTCTGGGAATTGGATTCAGGTACTCCTCAAGAGCTAAATGTTCTTAAGCCCTGAGCCATCTTTCCAGCCCAGGAATTTTACTTTCGAGCCAGATACTTCACATAAGTTACTAATTAAATTATAACAACGTGTGAGGAACATTGTGTGTGTGAGTGTAGCTAGCGACTGAACTCAGGGCCTATACAGATGCTGGGCAAACATCGTACCTCCAAACTACATCCGCAGCCCTTATTTTAGAGGACCAAAGATTCAGAAAGCTTCATCATCTTTCCAAATTCTACTCTTGATGAATTTTATGACTAAAATTAGAATTCACTGTCTCTTGGTTTCACAGTCCATCAAAGCTCCTTCTCCCTATTCTGTTTCACTCCAAACCAGACAACAAATTATCAGCGCAAGCAAGCACTGTAGTTTTGTTCTAGGAGTGAGATTCAAAAGAATCTTTAAGACAAATTGGTGGGACTGGAGAGACGGTTCAGTGGCTAAGAGGACTGGCTGTTCTCCCAGAGGACCCACGCTCAATACCCAGTACCCACATTACAGCTTACACTTCCCTGTGATTTCAGTTCCAGGGAGTTAAAAGAATACACCCAGAGTACTGAGAGTCCAGTCATTGCCATCTCCCCCAACTCCCTTTTCCCACTTTCCCACGAAACCGAAACCATGATTCTCTTCATTGGCTGAGATGCTGCATTCTCTAGTCTCCTGGAGTAAGTCAGGACAAGACTCAAAGAGGCAGCCTAAACAAGAATAACCACCTATAACTCACACTTATCTTTAACTCAGTTCCAGGAGAGCCAACACCCACACACAGATATATATATGAGAGCAAAACACCAATGCAATAAAATAACTAAATAAATAATTTTAAAAAGCTTAAACTCCATGTATAGTAAGAGATCCTGGAAAATATACATAGTGTAGACATGCATAGTCTAAGGCATTTTCAGAGTAAGTGAATAAACAAACCATCTTGAACTTCCCACTCACCTGGGTTTCCCACAATGCTCTGTGGTACATCTGATCACATTGCATTTCATTCCCTTACTTTCCTTCCCTCCAAGATCATGAGCTCCAGAGAATTAAGAACCATGTTTTCATATTATTAACTTTTGTGCCCCTAAATCTAACATAATTCCTACCATATACTTGTAGTCATTTGGGAAGTTAAACTAAACTGGGATGGCTTTTGAGACCTGATTCAAGATTAACAAGAAAATAGCATTTTCTCGGTGACTGTAATAGAGGAGGCAAAGATGAGGAAGCAAGAATACAGGCTGTAGGTGTGGAGGAAGTGTCTGAATGGAACAGCTATACAACCCAGGATTGATATGAGCACCTTCAGGCTGGAAAGGAAGTCTTTCCAACCCAGAACCCTAACTGGACATTATAGGCAACTAGCAAATTAAAGGGAGACAGTCACAGCCACTAAGGCAGTAAAAGGAAAAGTGGGAAAACATAAAAACTTGTGTCATCATTACCCAACAACAGGGTGGACTCTGTGGAGCCACCCCAGAAGAACCAGACATGAACGTCCATCACAAGACTCAAAGAGGCAGAGAATATCCACGTGACTGACTGGTACACTTTTCCCTATGCTTAAAGCTCTAGTTTGAAAGGCTAAGACGAGATTTTTATATGCTGCTGTCATTAACCTAGATTCCTAGTCTAAGGAAACCTCTGATTCGAAATGCAAGTTAGGGTGGACATTTCAGGGCAAAAGAAAAGATTTTGTCGTAAGTATCCACCCTAAATAAAAACAAGCAGGTCCCTAATGTAAGCTGCATTACAGGGCAGACTGATTGCAGGTAAGTGACCACAAACTTTGAAAGTTTCCCTCACTTTGCAAAGGTTCCTGTTTCAAGACTAAGAATAAGCAAAAACAAACCGAATAGCAGCACAGTTTTGTGTCTGAAGAACTAGAAGAATTTTCTGGATATTGTTGCAGGCTTTTCTTTTCTTTTCTTTCTCTCTCTTTCTTTCTTTTTCTTTTTTATTTATTTAGTTATTTATTTATCTATTTCTCTATTTATTATTTATTTATTTATTTTGAGACCAGGTTTCTCTGTGTGGCCTTGGCTGTCCTGGACTGACTTTGTAGACCAGGCTGGCCTTGAACTCACTTTTCTAGTAATGCAAGCCAGCCTATAATGAGCCTAGTCACATGTTGGGAATTAGTTTATGTCCCAAACATAAAGATCACTAAGGTACAGATTTTACTTTCTATGTCCAGGAGGCAGACCTCCTAACAGCTGATCCAACACTGGTGTAGCTAAGAATCGGTTATAGTGCTACATGAATGAAGACCACCTTAAACTGGGTATGGCATTGTGCCCAGGAGTTCCAACTACTCAGGGAGCTGAGACAGGAGGATCAGTTGAGCCCAGGAGTTTTAGACTAGCCCAGGCAACACAAGAGACTCTGTCAAAGAAGAAAGGAGAGAGGAAAAAGCAAAGAAAAAAAAAAAGGAAGGAAGGGTGACTGCAGAAGGAAGGAGGGAGAAAGGAGTTTTATTTTTGATGACTGAGTGATTGCTTCCCAGAGAATTAAGCCACAAGTAGCCATGTGATTCTTAGACATTATTTTGTGTATAGTGTATACACATGTGTATGTATGTGATTGTATTTGTTTGTTGTTTTTTGTTTGTTTGTTTGTTTGTTCCAGACAGGGTTTCTCTGTGTAGCCCTGCCTGTCCTGGCACTTGCTCAGTAGTCCAGGCTGGCCTCAAACTCACAGAGGTCTGCTTGCCTCTGCCTCCCTGAGTGCTGGGTTCACTGGCATGTGCCACTGCCCCTGGCTTGTGTGGGTGTATTTGCATGATGGTCAGAAGACAACCTTGAGTGTCATTCCTCAGGTGCTTTTTATCTTTCATTTAAGACAGGGTCTCTGCCAAGTAGGCTACATGGGCAGCAAGCTCCTGAGACCCACCTGCTTTTCTTTTCCTACCATCTTACCATCACTAGGATTGCAAAAGCTCATCATTGCCCAGCTTTTAAAACATCAGTTCTGGACATCTGAACTCAGGTCCTCTGTTTCCAAGGCAAGCATTTTAACAAACGAGCCTTGTCCCTAGCCTAAGAAAAAAATGCTCTGTGAATGAACAATTCACGCAGAGGCATGAAATGTGAAGCTCAAGAGAGCTTCAGTGTGATCATTGTACTCCTATAATGAATATGAGAATTATACTTCCTGGTGTAACTCCTTCAGTTATAAAAGTCTATTTCTGCAGTTTTTAGATTAGAACCCTTCATTCGTTTATCAAAGAATTATTGAGCTTATGTTATATGGTGACCTCTGTTCTAGGGGTTGGAGATACAATAAAACTAGCAAATCCCTGCCCTGAAGGAGCCTAGCAGAAGGAAACAGGCAATAAATGTTTAGAGGATGATAAGGATTGCATATGCAGGTATTTTTTTTTACCATATTAAAAAAATCAATTCTGAAAATAAGATCAATAAGAGAAAAATTCACTATAACAGAGAATTTTATAACACAGAGTTTACTTTGCATGCAAAAAGTCTTTAAACTTGTGCGATTCCTGCTTTGGTTAAATGTCAGTTCGCCTACCTTGGAAAATTTAGTCTCAATAGAATTAATTAAATGAAAGTAAATGGATATAAGAAAAACTATACACCATTTCTACTTACTTGTACTCTGCCTAAATATCAGGCAATGTGGAAATAAGGTTTTTGACAGTTGTAGAGAGGTTTATATGTTTTTGTTTGTTTGTTTCGAAGTTGGATAACAATGAATCCAGCTAAAAGTTAGCATTCTGTTCTCAAAGGAGAAAAAAAATGAGTATTAGAAATTGTAATCGTGACAAAGTCCAATGGAAAACAAAGGAAAGTGTCTACAAAGGAGCTATTACTACACATCAGAGTTCCACAGGTTCAGTGCCACAACCTAAGACTAGTGGCCATCACGTTATCACCAAGCTTAGGTCTAGAGTGACACAACGATTAAGGGTTTTAGAATCATGGTGAGAGGTGTTTGGTTGCCTGACAGGCAATGACTATGGTTGAGAAACTAGACTAACAGGATGTGACCCTGCAGGGAGAAAGGCAAGAGAATAAATATCCTGATGTCCCCTCAGGATATTTATTTCAAGAGAATAAATATCCTGTCTCTGCTCTCTGGTCTATGTGTCCCTTTATCTTAATAACTAGAATTGAAAGCTACTAAAGTCCTGGACTTGAGGAGTCTTGAAACATCTCGGACCTCATGAATTTTGAGAGCTAGAGCTGCAGACTGGCTAGAATCAAGTGTTCTCTGCCTCTCACCTTGGCTTCGAGTCAGAGCTTCTCACCTGGGGTTCTGAAGGCTCAAATTCTCTACAAGTGTGACTGCAGTGTAGAGAAGGATTTTTACAGAAGTCTTCCTTACCACACCCTGAGGTGTTTCTGATCAAAGAGTAGGTGGGGGCAGTTTTTGTAGGAATACCTGAGATTATTGAAAAGACTTAAAGGTGTGACTGGACATTAAGTTCTGACTGTATGGAAGGCATGAATGAGAACAGCACAGTACAGAGGTCGGGAGCATAGAGGCTGGTGCTACACTGTGTTGGATCTAGATACCTGTGAGAATCTGCACTGTTGATGGTCTTTAATAAGTTTCATTAACACAGAACATTCTACGCATTTGTTAAATTTTTATTGTTCACTCTTATGTAAGTATTGGTTTTTTTGCACAGTAGATTATAACTCCCCAAGAAACATATTACCTTGGGAAAGGAAGTGATGAAAATAATACTTTCTTTTTTTAATTTAATTTTATTTATATATTTATTTATTACAATTTATTCCCTTCATATTCCCGCTACAGCCCCCTCCCTCATCTCCTCCCACACCCACCCACCCTCACTCTTCTCCCCCATCCCAGGCCTACCCATCCTCCCTCTTCTCCTCCAATACCCTTTCCCTAGTCCCCTGATAGGGGAGGACCACCTCCCCTTCTATCTGACCCTAGATTATCAGGTCTAATCAATGCTGGCTGAATCATCATCTGTGGTCTGGCAAGGCTGCACCCCCCAGAGTGAGGTGATCAAAAAGCTGACCATTGAGTTCATTGCAGAGACAGCCCCTGTACCCCTTACTAGGGTACCCACTTGGAAACTGAGGAGCCAATGGGCTTCCTTTGAACAGGAGTCCTTGGTTGGAGTACAGTCCCTGCAGGGGTCCCTGGATCCAGATATTTTGGCTCTGTTGTTCTCCTTGTGGAGATCTGACTCCTCCAGGTCTTTCTATCTCCCTCTTCTTCCATAAGGATTCCAGCACTCTGGACAAATTTGGTTAGGAGTCTCAGTATCTCCTTTGATACCCTGGTGGGTAGAATCTTTCAAAGGTCCTTTATGGAAGTCTCCTATCCTATACCTTGTCTTCTACTTCTGATGTCTATCCTGTTTGCTCTTCTAAATGAGGATTAAGCATCTTCCCTAGGGTCCTCCTTGTTGTTTAGCTTCTTTAGGACTATAGATTTTAGTATGTTTATCCTGTATTATATGGCTAATATCCACTTATAAGTGAGTATATATCATATGTGTCTTTCTGTTTCTGGGTTACCTCGCTCAGGATGATCTTTTCTAGTTCCGCCATTTGCCTGCAAATTTCATAATTTCTTTGTTTTTAATTGCTGAGTAGTATTTCATTGTGTAAATATGTACCACAATTTCTGTATCCATTTCTCTGTTGAGGGACATCTAGGGGTTCTGGCTATTACAAATAAAGTTACTATGAACATAGTTGAGCAAATGTCCTTACTGAATGGTGGAACATCTTCTGGGTATATGCCTAGGAGTGGTATAGCTGAATCCTGAGGTAGCACTATTCCTAATGTTCTGAAAAAGTGCCAAATTGGTTTCCAAAGTGGTTGTACAAGGTTACATTCCCACCAATGGAGGAGGGTTCCCCTTTCTCCACATCATCTCCAGCATGCATATCTTGAGTTTTTGATCTTAGCCATTCTGATGGGTGTGAGGTGAAATCTCAGGGTCATTTTGATTTGCATTTCCTGAATGAATAAGGATGTTGAGCAGTTCTTAAGTGTTTCTCTGACATTCTATGTCCCTCTGTTGAAAATTCTCTGTTTAACTCTGTACTCTATTTTTTAATTGGAGTACTTGGTTTGTTGGTGTTTAACTTCTTCAGTTCTTTATATATTCTGGATATTAGCCCTCTGTCAGCTTTAGGGTTGGTGAAGATCTTTTCCTAATCTGTAGGCTGTCATTTGCTTTAAAGTGTCCTTGCTTTACAGAAGCTTTTCAGTTTCATGAGGTCCCATTTATTAATTTTTTATCTCAGAGCCTGTGCTATTGGTGTTCTGTTCAGGAAGTTGTCTCCTGTGCCAATGAGGTCAAGGCTCTTCCCCACTTTTTCTTCTAACAGATTTAATGTGTCTGGTTTTATAGTGAGGTCTCTGATCCACTTGGACTTTAACTTGTGCAGGGTGATAAATATAGGTCTATTTATATTTTTCTACATGTAGACATCCAGTTAGACCAGCACCATTTGTTGAAGATGCTGTATCTTTTCCATTGTATGGTTTTGGCTTCTTTGTAGGTGTGTGGGTTTATTTCTGGGTCTTTGATTCGATTCCATTGATCCACCAGTCTGTTTATGACAGTACCATGTTGTTTTTATTACTGTTGAGATCTGGGATGGAGATACCTCCAAAAGATCTTATATTGTACAAGATTATTTTAGCTATTCTGGGTTTTTTGTTTTTCCATATGAAATTGAAAATTGTTCTTTCAATGTCTGTAAAAAATTGTGTTGGGGGGCACTGGAGAGATTGTTCAGTGGTCAGGAGCACTGGCTCCTCTTCCAGAGGACCTGGGTTCAATTCCCAGCACCCACAAGGCAGCTCACAACTGTCTGTAATTCCTATAGCAGGGGATCTGACCACCTCACACATGCAGGCAAAACAGCAATGTACATACAATAAAATAAATAAATTTAAAAAAAAATCTAACAATTATCAAAATTATATTTTAAAAATTGTATTGGTATTTTGATTGGAATTGCATTGAGTCTCTAGATGGCTTTTGGTAGGATAGCCATTTTCACTATGTTAATCCTATCAATCCATGAGCTTGAGCTATCTTTCCATCTTCTGATATCTTCTTCAATTTCTTTCTTCAAAGACTTGAAGTTTTTTTCATATACGTCTTTCACTTGCTTGGTTGAAGTTATACCAAGGTACTTTCTGTTATTTGTGGCTATTGGGAAGGGTGTTGTTTCCATAATTTCTTTCTCAGACCATTTGTCTTTTGTATACAGATTTTTTTTTTTTGAGTTAAATTTGTATCCAGCCACTTTGCTGAAGGTGTTTATCAGCTGAAGGAATTCTCTGGTAGAATTTTTGGGGTCACTCATGTATACTATCATATCATCTGCAAATAGTGATACTTTGACTTCTTCCTTTCTGATTTTGTATCCCTTTGATCTCCTTCAGTTGTCTTATTGCTCTTAGCCAGGACTTAAAGAACTATGTTGAAGAGATAAGGGGAGAGTGGGCAGCCTTGCCTTATCCCTGATTTCAGTGGGATTAATATATGTTTCTCTCCATTTAGTTTGATGTTGGCTATAGGCTTGCTGCACATTGCTTTTATTATGTTTAGGTAGCTGCCTTGTATCCCTGATCTCTCTAAAACTTTAATCATGAACGAGTGTTGAATTTTGAATACTTGCAAGTTACATAATATCCCTGTACCCATTTGGCCTTTTGTAGACCTTTTTTAAAAACAGTCATTTTATTCCCACATTGTGATAAAAATGTGTTGATGATTATTAATATTTATTATTGATTTAGCTTTTAGTTAATCAGTGGTTATTCCTAAACCAGCTGTGTACCCAAATCACCATATAGAGACTAGGATTTATTTAATTAACCTAGGGCACAATGCTGAGCAATAGTTACTCCATCCTAAACCTCCCAGCCTGAATAGCTTCCTCCCATTCAGATTTCCCACATTATATCTTGGGTCTGGTTCAGTTCTTCTGGTGGTTCCAAGTCCTGGCCTCTCCCATCTCTCTCCTTTCTCCTCCCCTCTGGACCAGGATGCCCCACCCTATTCTCTCCATTGCTCAGCATTGTCTGGTTGTTTTACTGACACTACAGAGAACATGGTGGCATGTTTACACAAACTTGAGACAGGTGATGCTTAGAATAAGCATCATAATGCAATGTCTGGATTGAAACCAGATAGTGGGGGAGAGAAATCAGCATTTGAATGAACAAGGGTAAACTATATACATTCCACAAGAACATTATACCAGCATTTTCCTCTTTAAGCCCAATAAAAGGTTCCTTTTCTTTTAATGCAATAATAATTATAAAACAGTTATGAAAACTATTAGGTAAGATTTCCATGTGCAATATCCAGTCCATGTGCATTTGGAAACTTAGGAGAATGTATTTGATTATCCTAGCTTGACAAGTTTAGAGTTCTATACTTAAATTAATTTTTATTCTTAATGGTATGACCTACATGAAAACATTTTCTTAAATTCTAAACAACTTAAGCTTAATTGTGGAACTATAACTATTTGGTCTTCAACCCCACCAGAGACTTGAGAACAAATAAAATTAGCTAGTGGAGTAAATAGGAAGCACATGTTAGCAGCTTCCAAAAAAAAAAAAAAAAAAGACAGAGACAGTCTTCTGCCTGAGCAATCACCCAGAACTCTCTATAATATTGGAGCATTATCTTCACCCTTCTGGCTCAGTATATTTTACAGACATGTATTTGAAGCAGGAACTATTTAGGACTTGCTTACCCTGTCCTGGCAGAGTTCTGCAGTTGACTTGTCCTGCGTTTAATCTTGCCCATTTTTGGCAGAATGCTGTCTGTTGTAAATGAGGGCATTTTCCTTACCCAGGTGACTGGTTTGCCACATTTGAAACCATTTCCATATGGAGGTTCTTTGATGTTCCTCATTTTCTTTGAGGTAGGCTGGTGCTGCCAGGAGATGACCTGTCTCATTATCAAAGAATCTTTAAAATAATAAAAAACATTTTAAATGCCATATTCTGTAGGTCTCTGAAGTTTTGAAGATTTACCTATCTTTATATAAACATATCTGTCTGTTAAACCTAGGATGTATACTCCTGTGATAAATTAGACTAGTGTCTGACATGACTATGAGTTGGTTAATAATTAACTTTCATTACTTTATATCCTAACCTTATTTTCTCTCTGAATAAGATCATTAACAATTTGTAATCATCTCCCAATGACAATAAACATTCATAGCCCCAGAAAACAACCAAAAACCTACCCAAACCGCTTTAAAGAAAATTGGACATTGTTCTAATGAATTTTTTTTTTTTAGCTGATTTTTTGGACACGCAGAAATCCTAGGAAACTGGGAAATGGTTAATTAAGCAAACATTAACATTTGTGGTCCAGTCTTTGAATGTTGAGAAGTTTCAGGCTTAAGTCCTATTTGGAACAGTCTAAAATACTGGACCAACTGAAATTAGTACTTTTCTTAAAACCTCTCTTGAGAGAAGGCTTTGAAACACAATGAAGGCAATGAAACATAGCAATTGAAGCAGTTGAGACAGGAACAAGCAGAATTCAGGAACATACAAGATGCTGGAACAGATGTGTCAACCTCTCAGCACACTGGAATGATGAATTCTGTCAGGTTTGATCCAGAGGCTCCAATGTCTAGTCCTTTTGTTCTGCAAACATATAATTTCTTACAAGTATTATACAGTCCTAAAATTATAATTGTATGAGATGTGCATGATGAAACCAAACTATAAACCAATTTTATCTATGCCATTTTAAAAAATGGCATAATAAATTCTGAGGATATTGTAGCCAAGGATTTATTGGCCACGTATTGTTTAAGTTTTAGCTGGAGACATATTTATATATCAGTCAGTTTTAGAGTTGTTCCTATGTGAAGGGATCATCAATTTATTTTTGCCTGTTTTGTTTAGTCTTCTTGATTTCTCTCTTCTTGTGTGTGGCCAAGATCTTCAGTTGGTCTTCCTCTGTCATTTCTGATTTTTATTAGTTTTGATGGGACCCATAATTTCCCTTTTCCTGTATGAACATAGCAGAACCTCTTTCCCAGTGTAACACATTCCCTGTTCTCCATTTTGGAATTAGTACCTTTATATGCTTCTCCAATTCAGCAGTCCTTTCTAAATTCCACTGTGTCTTAGCAGCTGTGCTACTTATCTCATTTAAACATTTTAAAATTGATAAATCATTATTTAATCTATTTTAGGGAGATATTACATTTTTCCTTCTGTTTTCTAACCATCTTTCTAAAATTACTGTTAGATATTTTCATAATTGCTTGACCTGTAGGATTATAAGTTTTATCTGTAACAGGTTTCACGTCATAATATTTAAAATATTGTTGAATTCCGATGAATATACATGTTGAAGCACTATCAGCTCCAATTTGCAAGGGCATCTCCAAAACATTCACTGTCTCTAACAAACAAATGTGTAACCTTAGGATCATGCTGTAAGACCTGGGGTCTCACAGCTCAGGAGTTCAAGATCACGCCCTTCCCAGAAACTCCCCCAGACCACGGACTTGTTGCAAAAGCAAAAGGTTTATCAACCATTGCGCAATGGGATAACCTCTGCCGGTCAGCAAAGAGTGGCACCGGAAGACAAAGGCCTTTAGGTTTTTAAAAGAAAAATTGTGGGAAATTTGAAGTTGCAGTTTTGGCAATTTAGGATTGGACGAGGAAGCTATAAAGTAAGATAACTGGTTGTCTTATGTGCTCAAGCTTGGCCAGTCCTGCCAAGTGTGGATGCAGCTGCAATTGAAGGTGGGGGTTGTTAGCTCATCCTTGAAGATTGGGGGCTGCGGACTTTTGGCTGGAGGTCAAAAGCTACTCAGAAGAAATCTGGGTTCGTTGCTAAGAAACACTATCTTGAAGATAAGGGTCTGGTCGTTCTTTTTGCTGAGTGAAGGTCATTGCTTGCTTGCTTTTTTTATATCTGTCCTCACAGATAGGGTCACATTCCTCCATTCTCTGGAAAGGTACTAAGAGGCTTTAGCTTAACCTAGACCTAAAACTCAAAACTATAGGCTTTAGAAGACATATAGGTTACAAAATTAGTCTAACCCTTTCAATACTCTCCAGAATTTAAGGCAAAAGTCCACTGGAATTCTGAATATGAATTGCAAAACCTGCACTCCTGATGCAGGGACTCCATACCGCTCCCTCCCCAAAGAGACCCATAGACCTCGGTTCGATGCAAAAGCAAGAGGCAGTTTATTCCGATCGCGATGGGGGTCGCCCCTTCAAGGCAGGAGACGACCCCAAGCATACAAAGCACAGAGTTTTTATACCTAAAAATCAGGTCACACATGTATCTTTACATTGACTAGTCAGCAGAAAGATAGCAGTTTTGCAGCTGCCAGCTTACAGCTTCTTCCAAGGGCAGTCCTCCCTGCCCCAGGTTTCTTATCTTAAAATAAGCTCATCCTGTCTTCTGAGGAGGGCCATCTGGTCTGGCCTCTACTCAAGGTTTAGTAGCCCTAATTGTCTGACTGTTCTTCTTTCTTAGCTGGCCCTTATTCAAGGTCCAGTTGTTTTTCTTTCTAGTCTGGGATGGTCCCATTTCTCAGAATCTATGGCATGGTGCAGGTATTTCAGTTCTCCAAATTCTGTTAAATGGAGCACACCAGCCACTATATGACCTTGTTCCAAGACGGCACTACACAGGATCAGCATTCCTACTTTAGCATATAGATCTTCATCTACTAATTGAAACTTAACAACACACACACACACAATATCCAGTCTGACCAAGTTGGCCTATAGCTGAAGACTTTCTCTCCAGCATCTCAATGGCTGCCATTTTGCAATATCTTCATGCCTCTGTGGACTTTAATTATCTGGAACCACCTCTTTTGGCATTATTGTAAATAACAGATTGGATTGCTCTGAAGGCTCTCTATTTTGACTCAAAGATTCCCCAACCTCTTTTCTAGGCCTTTAATTTAGCATCTATTTTCTCATTCTCTTCTTTCTCCAAATCTGTCTTATCCTGATCTTTCCCAAAGAGGATATATAAAACTGAAGTCATCAGTGAAAAAATTATTGTATGATAAGAGAAACAAACTCAAATGGTACCCAGAAGCACTGTGTCATTGTGTCTTCCACCATTTTCAACATAGAAATTTATGTTTTCTAATCTCAAAACCTTTCCCTAAAGGTTTTACTTTCTTAGATCCAGCTTCCCTTCTAGACCTTACCAGTTCAGATGCTTGAGGCTTCTCAGTCTGACTCTGGCTCCTGCCTCTAGGGAGAGGTATTTTCTCTGCCTCCTTCACTGGATCCTGACCCCTTCCTCACTCTGGGAAGTTACTGGGTCCACAAATGTTTGCTCCTCAGACTGGCAAGAACCCCTTCTCAAAGGGATTTCGCTTTCTGCCTTGGCTAGCAAAGTCTGCATTGAGAAGCTTCCTTGTTAAAGAGCCACTCTTTTTTTTCTCTTCCTAAAGAAACTGCCTCTCTGGGGTTCATATGTATCAATTTTTGTTTTTCTGCAGCTTGCTGGAGGCCTTGCTGCTCTGCAGGGGTTTTGTCTAATCAGGAATCTGTGAACTCCTAGTTTAGGAACTGCCTTTGCTTTGTTTTTAAGGAACAGAACTAAAAAACGTCTCTATAGTTTTATTTTCTATGTAAGTTCTTGCTAGATTACTGTAAATTCTGCCCCATGTTGGGTGCCATTTGGTGTTGATTATTAATATTTATTATTGATTTAGCTTTTACTTAATCAGCGGTTATTCCTAAAGCAGCTGTATATCCAAATCACCGCACAGAGACTAAGATTTATTCAGTTAGCCCAGAGTACAATGCTGGGCAATAATTACTCCATCCTAAACCTCCAAGCCCGCATAGCTTCCTCCCATTCAGATTTCCCACATTATACTTGCTTTTAGTCATGTCTTGGGTCCGGTTCATCTTTCCTGGTGGTTCCAAGTCCTGGCCTCTCCCATCTCTCTCCTCCTCGGTTTTCCTCCCCTCTGGACCAGGATGTCACATCCTATTCTCTCCATTGCTCAGCACTGGCTGGTATAGTGGCATGTTTACACAAACTTGAGACAGGTGATGCTTAGAATAAACATCGAAAAGCAATGTTGGGATTGAAACCAGATAGTGGGGTAGAACATTATACCAACACAGATGTGATTTTTTTTTTTGAGACAGTTTATCTGTGTAGCCCTTTGTGTCCTGGAACTCACTCTGTAGACTTGGCTGGCCTCAAACTCACAGAGATCCACCTGCCTCTGAGTGCTGGGATTTAAGGCATGTGCCACTACTGCTTGGAAGATGTGATCATCTTAAGGCAGACATTGGTGCTAAAGCCCAGGTAAGTACATTCCTTAAGGTTGTATGGTGTTAGAGATGGAATTCAAAACTGCTCCAAAGCCAAATCCCATTATCATATCTTAGTAATCAGGGGGATCCAGGAGGGAGGTGCAACTAGTTTCGTAATCACCTCATACTGTTGTTTTGTTTTCCTCTGAGCTATCATAACATGTTCAGTGTGTGTTTCTGTGATGATAAAGGACATACATTCAGTATTGTGCCTTCGGATCACATATACAAGAGACACTTAGTCTACCTTTTTCAAGCAAATACAAACTATATATAAAAAATTTACATTTTCTCTTTAGGGTTTGCCCTGGTTTGGGCCCTTTCTGCTTTGTATCACTCGGTAATGCCTGACAGCCTTTCTCTTTCTTTCTCTAAAATAATTTCAGGATTAGTCAGTATGAAGCAGTTTTATTAATGATACATACCTAAGAGTGTAAAAAGATTTTCTTATTACTTTTATTTATGTATGTGTGTGTGCAGGAGCTTATGTGCGTTGTGTTTGCAAAGGTGCTTACCAAGGCCAGGGGGCATCAGCTGCTGTAGGAGCTCCAGGTGGTTCTTCCCTGTCTGATGTGGGTGCTGGGCACCAAACCTGGACACGCTGCAAGAGCAGTATTTGTTCTTAACCTCCAAGCCTTCTTTGCCAAGGTATTTTAATATAGACTTTACCTATAAGAGATAAAATAAGGCTGGCAGTGGTTGTGCGTGCCTTTAATCCCAGCACTCAGGAGGGCGAAACGGGTGGATCTCTGTGAGTTCAAGGCCAGCCTGGTCTACGGAGCAGGACAGTCAGAGCTAGAGAAACCCTGTCTCGCTAAAGAAGTAAATGATAAAGAGGAATAGCTAAGATAAAGAAAGACATATCTCAGAGCATGGGTGTAGACTTCTCAAAGAAGTATCACTGCTCATCGTTTTCTTTTGAGATATTTTTTCTTACTAATTTACAAATTATATTAGTTAATAATTATAAGTTTGGGGCTAGAGAGATGGCTTAGCAGGGAAGGATACTTGTTACCAAGCCCAAGGACCTGAATTCAGTCTCTGGAACCTACACGATGAAAGAAGACAACCACCCCTGATAGTTGTCCTCTGACCCCCACACACACAAACACACTCACATACACTCATAGACACACAAAATAAATGTAATACATTTTTAAAAGAATATTAACTTTATTTCATGCTGTACTTTTCTATATCCATTTGTTTTGTTTATATTGCAGTTGGACCTGAAGCTTTTTTTTTTTTTCCTTTTCTTCTCCTTTTGGTTTTTCGGAACAGGGTTTGTTTGTGTAACAACCCTGGCTGTCCTGGAACTCTCTTTGTAGACCAGGCTGGCCTTGAACTAACTCACAGAGATCAGCTACTGGAGACTTTGAAGAAGTCTGAAGAAGAGAAAGGATGTGGATTGACCCAGAAGAGGGAAGGGGTTGGAGTATTCAAGGCACATTGGATGACGAGGCAGCAAAGAAGTCGAGAGACTCACATGGAAATTTAATTGCATGGGTCTAGGAAAGGCAGACAGGAAGAAAAAAGAAAATGGGTTTTGGGGTCTTGAGCGCAGGGCCATAGAGATCCATGTTTGTCTAAGTGAATATACAGATTGTTTGCAGCTGGTCTCAAAGTGGAATTCCTGCTGGGGAAAAGCACTACGTGAAGATGGGTTTGCTAGGCATTGCACACATGCAAGGACCTGAAAGAGGTAGGCTGTTGCAATCCGGGCCTCAGATGATGACATAGTCAACTCTCTCTCTCTCTCTCTTTCTTGGACTCGCTTGGTAGACTAGGCTGGCCTCAAACTCACAGAGACCTGCCTGCCTCTGTCTCCCCAAGAGTTGGGAATACAGAAGTGTGCCACTGTGCCCAGCCGACATACTACATTGCCACAGCTGGCTGGAGAAGTGAAATGGAGGAGGCAGATCCAAGAAATGCTCCTGTAAGGAAAAATAACGAAATAACTGCATCAAGAAAGAAATCCAGACTTTCCAACCTTCTTCAGTAAACAGGAGGCTAAAGAGGCTGTTTGCAAACAGAGGTGAGGCTTCTTGTTCGGTGGCAGCAGCAGGGAGGTTCGTGAGGACAGACTGATTGCAAGAAGGATGCACGAGGAGTGAGGAAAGCTAAGCATAGCGTCTGATGCTCGGATTTCAAAGGGGATGTCTACAATCTTTCCCTGACTCAAGAGGAGAGCAACTCTCTGGACAGATGAAGAAAACTTGAGATCAAGCTGGAACCCTCAGGGGCCATGATGCTTCTTCCCCAGTGCATGACTCGGAGTCAAGGCCTGTGTTGGAAGGGAGAAAAGGCAGCTTGCCTTCTTCTTAGGAATGCCTGGGGATGGACCAATTAAAAAAGACAAGGCCTTAAAAGGCATAATTCTGGTAAATGACAATCTCCAATCTCCATGTCCGAGTTAGTGCTTGGGGTCAGACCCTGTGACTGAAGTTGCCAAAACAAATACAGACAGTTGCATTTGAATTTTATATAAACAATGAACAACCTTTTGGATCAGTCAGCAGCAATGGTATTCGAGCAGAAACTGCTGCCCTGGGCAACTGCTTGCAGTGGCCTAAGGAATTCCATTCAGTGACTTCTGGTCACTTGAAACCAGGATCCGTGCTCACATGCTTTCTTTCTCTCTCTTAATTTTATTATTATTTATTTTATTATTATTAGTGTGTGTGCCCATGTGCCCAAGGAAGTCAGAAGCATCAGATCTCTGGGTGTTGGGAATCAAACTTGAGTCCCTTGCAAGAGCAGTACTAGCTCTTATCTTGTGTGTTTGTGTGTGTGTGGTTTTTTTCAAGATAGGGTTCCTCTGTGTAGCTTGGATGACATGGAATTCACTCCATAGACCAGGCTGGCTTTGAACTCAGAGATCCACTTGCCTCTGCCTCCTGGGTGATGAGATTAAAGGCATGTGCCACCACTGCCCAGCTGCAGTACCAGTTCTTAATCACTGAATCTTTTCTCAAGTCCCAGACCAGGGTTCTTCTCTGCCAAGGAAAAGATTTTTCAGGATAAGCCAGAATGGAGTACAATTAAAGTTTACAGAGAAGACATTTTTAAACACCTATTTAAGCATGGAGGGTATTAGGAAGAGAGAGGAAAGCCAGGTGGTGGTGGTGCACACCTGTAATCCCAGCACTCAGGAGGCAGAGGCAGCTGGATCTCTGTGAGTTTGAGGCCAGCCTGGTCTATGAGCAAGTTTCAGGACAGCCAGGCCCAGAGAAACCCTGTCTTGAAAATCAAAAGGTGGGTGGGGTAAAGATAAGACACACCCAGGGCTGGATGTGGGATTCCCAAAGACTAATACTAATACTTACTGTGACTAAGTATTTTAGGATTGTTCACATATATAAGTTTGGTTGCTTTCAAGTTACTTATGAAAGAGATAAACTTTTCTCCTCTTTTCCCCGTCTTAGAAAAATAGAATATGGGATGACTTTGGGAGTGTGCTGATTTCAATCAGATAAGGTAAAACAAGGCATCACAAAGGCTTCAAGAGAGGGATTATGAGATATCTTTTGCTGTAGATGGGTTTTCTTGTTTTCTCCTAGAAAATTACAGGTTTACAGCTGGGAAAAAGACAGAGGGATGATTAGGCCTCCATTGCTGCATTAAATTATTATTAAAATCATCTCTATAAAAAAGGAATATTGTCCAGGAATATGCAAAGTTCACAGAAAATGTTAATTGTGGTGGAGTTCTTTTCTTAATAAACGTTATTTATTTGTATGTGCGCATGCAGGAAAACAATGAAATAATACATTTGCACGCACACACAAGGGTTAACCTGCACCTGGTGTTGTGATGTAATCCCAGTGCTCAGAAGGCATCGGCAAGAGGATCTTTGTTAATCCAAGGTCAGTTTGGTCTACAGAATGAACGTCAGGCCAGCAAGTGCCACAAGCAAGATCTTGTCTCAAGAAACAAAACAAATGAATCTCTGAGTACAAAGCCAGCCTGGTCTACAGAGTATGTTCCAGGACAGCCAAGGTTACACAGAGAAACCCTGTTCCAAAAAAACAAACAACCAAAGGAAAAAAAAAAAACAAAAAAAAACTCCACAAAAACAAAAGATAAAAATGTTCTATAGGACCAAAGAATTTCTGTTTCTCTGGTATGCAAATATTACTTTGCCCCTGTATAGGAGATTCTCAAAGTCTCCCAAACTATTGTAGTTTGTCCTAGAGATTGCCAGTGGTTGGTGAGGTGAAAAACAAAAGGAAAAGTCGACTTCCTAAAGAAGGAAGCTTCCAAGAAAACAAGAAACACCATATAGACGAGTTGATCAACTTGTTTGTTTTGTTTTTCTAGACATGGTCTCACTGTGTCCTGGTAGGCCTGGGACTTGATTGGTAGACCATGCTGGCCTCAAACTATGAGACCTGCTGGGGTCCGAGGATCAATCGTGACTGTTACACCTGGCCCCAACTATATACTTTGGGGCCAGTCCTGCTGAAACCTACAGTGAGTCTGAAAGTTACCCTCTAAGCAAACCATTAAACAAAGATGGGGTGGGAGCCACTGTGCGCTGGTCTGGGGAGTAAAGTGCTCAGGTGGAAAACGTAGTAAGCCTGGTGAGCTGGGACACGCCTGCGGAGCTCGGTGAGTTCGAGCCTGCTCTACAAAGCAAGTCCAGGACAGCCAAGGCTACACAGAGAAACCCTGTCTCAAAAAAACAAAACAAACATAAAAAAAAAAAAAAAACCAAACAACCCCCCCACCCCCAAAAAAAATAGAAAAAGAAAAGGAAAACTAGATGAACTCTGGGGAGCCGGGGCAGAAGGTTTGAGGGACAGCAACGACTACGGCCATGAAATTAAATCGAGAACTGAAAGTGTGGCTCTTAGGCTCGGAAGGCGCATCTGCAGTTTTCCACCGGTGGGAAATGAGCAGGCCCTGAGAACAGGCTAGCAGGTGGACCGTAGACGTGTGGCCTGTCACATGAGCTTGTTAGCACCGCCCAGTGATTTCCACCAAATTGAAAGCTTCCCTCCTGGAGGGAGGAAAGAGACCCACAGGACTCACAAAGCTTAGCTGACTCAGGAAGCTCAGAGAGTTACAGGTCTCGTGAGGCCCCTCCCCTGTGGCCCTATGTTATTGGCAAACAGTTGCTGGAGAGCAAGGACGCTCAGATCAGCTGAGCTGTCTGCAGGTTAGGCAGGAAGCTCCAGGCCTCCAGCGTTCATCGTGCACCCTTGGGAGGAGCTTCTCCGTGACGTGGCTGCCTATGAGTCACCCAAGCTCATGGAAGGAAACTCAAGAAGCTTAAGAGTTCACCAAACTAGTCTTGGGCGAAATGGTCTCTTAGTCTCTTTTGAGTGGGTGAACATACATTTGTCTCACGTCATATGATAAGTGGAGAGGCAGGCCACCTTCCACAGCCTGGACGACGGTTCACCAGTGATAGCCGGAGTTCCAGACTCTCTAACAATTCCGACTTCAGACACCATCCACTTTCCAGTAGGAATTTAATCTCTTAAGTAGAATAGGCCTACATGATAGTTTAAAAAATTAACACAACAGTATACTTTAGAATGTTCTTTGTCGAGTGGGTGAAATCCGGCACATTAGAGCCGGTTCATCAGATGAAGGCTGTTTTTGCAAATATTGCTTCAATACTCTCTAGTACCTAGGGCTAATGGGTGTGGAAGTGTGGGGAATAGCCAAGGAATTGGAATCCAGTAGCTAGCTGAGGACTGGACCAACACTGTGCAGCCTCTGGAGGTGTTCATTCTGCCATGTTTATAATGTGGTCCAGATACATCACAGAGACACCGCCTGCAGGCTGTTGATTGCAACCTTGACTTCAGCTCCAGCAAACAATACTGCAGGCATTACTCACCTACAGAGACAAGTCCAAGGTGAACCTCTGGAACTTTTAGAATGTCACTGAGCCCAAGAAGGCCTAGAGGAAGCATTCTTACTGGGTGTGGAGAGGCCAGTAATGTGGGACTACCATTGCTGTCCCTAGAAGCTGGTCCTCCCAGCAGCAGCAATAGCACAGCTACACCATAAGTCTCTGTACAGCTCTTTGGACACTTACTGGACCACAGTGACCTCAAGTACAAAGAGATGCATAGCAATGATAAGAAGAATAAGGAGACCCTGTAGAATAATGTCATCACTCCCTACAAGAAGCACAGTGGCAGCATATGGCCCTGGCCTCAGCTGACCATCCACTGTTTGAGTTTTGATAGGTACCCAGGGCTTTCCATTACCACAGACTGCTTAGGACTTCAGGGCACCTGAGACATTACTGGCTGATCTTGGCAGGTTCTTGAAAGTCTATTGCGGACTATTTATTTTTCCTTTAGATCCTTCTATGGAAGAACCAAAAGTACCATCTTACATGGTGTCTTAAGGACAATGACAGCCCAGCAGCATATCTGACAGGGGTGGGAGCCTGGCTGAGTGCAGCCCATGTTCCTTTGTGAATTGGTACCTGCCCATTCCATGTGGGTTTATGTTTCAACTTTTATAGGGATTTGGAACTTCACTTTTCACCAAACACAGTCTGTGCCCCCTATATTAATTCACCTTTCTCTTGAGATTACAAAATGAACTACATTGAGGATGCAGGGTGGAGGGAGGAAGAGAAAATGGGGAAGAAGAAAAAGAAAAGGCATTTCTGTGTTAAGCCTAGACTTTGTTTAGCTTCAAGCAGCATCCATAGGTCAGAGGAACTAGCAATCAGTGGAAGACCACATATTAATTAAATAACAGGGGACTGAGCCACTCCAAAGTTCTCTCTGGATACCCCAGAACTGCAATGAGCAGCTCTCATGAAACAACAATTATATGCTTGAGGTGAGGAAGACGAATGGCATCTTCTGGGGGCAAGGGAGAGATGAACAGGATTTTTTGTTTGTTTGTTTGTTTGTTTTCTTCAGCCCTCTTTTCTTCAAGTTCCCAAATTCCGTATTAGAGGGACTTCTTCTGTTAGAAAAGGTACAAGTGAGTTGGGTGGGGGGGATCAGCATGAAAGGCAGAAAGAGATTTCTTACTGGTCGATCTTGAGGTGTTGTGGGAGAAGTCCTCCTGTCAGCTTCCCTCCCACCTGCAGAGCAGCAGCCTGGCAACTGACACATTTGGTGGTGAGATGTTGGAACCTCAGCAGCCTTCCTGATGGGGAACCTGGGCCCTTACCTTAGAGTACTTTTTCTAGTGCAGGACTGTTGCAGGGCTAGAGACTAGAGGACCCACTATTGTTTTTAAGAGCGTGCCAGTTTATAAAGAGTAGTGATTCACATTTTATCTCTGACTGCTAAAAAAAAAAATTCTTGGGAATTATTTTCAGATGCAGAACCCAAGTCTCAAAAATGATAAATCACTAATTCAAGTTCACATTACCTAAAAGTATTCAGACCAGGACTTGAGCTTATGTTTTTCTAATCCTAAATTAGTCATATTCCAGTGTAATACTGTTTGCCTTTGAAACAGTTTTTTGTAAACATACCAATAAAGTTCTGCTTTTGGGGTCATCTGGGAACCTTGGATTCGACGAATTATTGTCAAGGGATGTGGCCTTGAAGTCTTGCCATCTTTTTCTGGTCATGAGAACTATTTACTGAACATACGCATCATTGTGATAAGTAATTTGTAATAACCATCTAATCATCACCATAGTCATGTGTATGTTAATACATAGTTTTGTGTGTGCGAGCATGCTTGTGTGTGTGACTTGCTCAGTCTCATACACCAGTGATCAATTGGATTAGAATGTTAGCATCCTCAAGGCTAGAGAGTTAGCTCATCAGGTAAGAACACTGGCTGTTCCTGCAGAGGACCCAGCTTGGATTCCCAGCACCTGCATGACAGCTCACAACTGTCTATAATTCTAATTCTGAGGGATCTGGAACCCTCTTACTGCCTCTTCAGACATATTTGTGGGCAAAACAACCATACACACATACACACACAAACACACACACACACACACACACACACACACACACAAAATTCTAGCCTTGGGTTGTCTGTCTCTAACTCCTAAGTCTTCAGTTTTATTGTGGATGATTTGCTCTTGTTTGCAGGATTCACAAAGTGACATTTAAGCATGCTTTTACTTAAAACAAATTTATTCATTACTGGCCTATAAGTATTAGGTTCTATTATAGCATATTTCAAGTAAAATTTGTTTTTTGTTTCTACTCTATCCTCCCCATTCCTTTTTTGGAGCAATAGTATTCTGACTCTCTTAAGCACTCTGATATTTAGGATTTGTTTTACTTATTGACCAAGGACAATAATTTCTGGATTAACCTTTTTTAAATGTGCCTGTTTATTATTATTATGTATATGAGTGTTTTGGCTGCATGTATGTCTGTGTACTATTTGTGTGCCTGGTGTTTTCAGAGGCTGGAAGAAAGTGTTGACTCTCCTGGAACTGGAGTTACAGATGGTTCTTAGCTGATATGTGGGTGCTGGGAATGAAACCCAGGTCCTCTTAATCACGGAGCCATCTTTCTAGCCCCTTAAAATTAACTTTTAAATTCATGTTTCTATTTCTGCTTACTGTCAAAACATAACTGTTAAACGTAACATATTTCCCAAAGCTTAAGAATTTCCCAAAGTCATGAATTCTTGCAGGCTTTAAACATGTCCCCTTCTATAGCAACTGTGAGACTGTCCGCCCAAAGCAGCATTAGTGACTACTTTTCATAAACAGTCTGCCACCATTTCTCAATTAGATGCGAATGACCTATATTTTGAACTTTGAAATGTTCAGGGGTGACGCACAAACAAAGCTCAGAGGTGTTGTTTTGTTACGTGTTGTTGTCTTCTCACCTTTCAGTGAGACAGGCCCTGAAATGACTTTCATGAAGTTTTCAGATGAAGAAGTAAGCAACAAGGAAGACAGGGAGACAGGGCAGGCATGGGAGCTGCCACTGCTCCTGGCTGGGAAGATCCAGAACAGGATCCCTGTATGTTCATTCTCTCTACTCTTCTGATTAACAAGTATCTACTGAGTACATGCAATGACTACTTAGCTGTGAGGTGGCTCTGGCCATGCTCTCCTGACAACACGGAAGTAGATCGACAATAAGTCATTTTTGCTTCATCTTCCCACACACAATGCCTGAAAGGCATAGAAAGTCTGTATATTGATCTGCAAATAGGGGGCTACTAATTATTTTTTAAGCTCAAATATCTTCATCTTCTAATATTTGCCTGGTAATACTTACCCTTGTCATCTATGATTTATTTCTTTGTCTATGAAATGGTAGCAATAATAGTAGCTACTTCATGAGATTATTAAACAAAATAAAACAAAACAAAATAGGTGAGCTTGCCACAGTACAGACTGATTGGCAAATTGCCCAAGTCGACAAGGAAAATAAGTGACAGTACGAACTTTAATCTTATTTGGTCTGTGTTAAATCTCTGTGTTCAACTACTGATCTATACTGTCTTTATACTGGATATATAAAAATATTTTGGCAAGCACTTTGATACTAGCTGCTCTTTTTTATTTTAAAAACATTTATGTAGCTAGGTATGATGGTGCAAGACTTTAATCCCAGCACTTGGGAAGTTGAGTCAGAGAATCTCTGAGTTTGAGACCAGCCTAGTCTATATAACAAGTTTCAGGACAGCCAGAACTACATTGGGAGACCCTGTCTCCGTACCCAAAACAACACCACCAAAACAAAACAAACCAGTATGTACATATTTATATTCCACACACACACATGAAGATCAAAGAATAACTTGCAGAAATTAATTCTCTTTTACCATGTGGACTCCCAGAATCAGTCTCAGGTAGTTAGGTTTGGTGGCAAGCAACCTTACCCTCTGAGCCATTTCTCTGGCCTGTACTTTTATTTATTTATTTGTTTGTTCATTTATTGATTGATTGATTGATTGATTGATTGATTGATTTTTGTCTTGAGACTATTTTGCAATACTCTTAAGTAAACCCTTTCAAACATTAAGGCTTGAAATTTTCTCCAGTAAAAACACTGAAATTTGATCTAACAAAAATTAAACTTTTCCTTAGAGGATTAAATTTCAATCCATTTTCACTACATATTCCCTGTGGTTTTCAATCATTTCTGTTTTTATTTTTATGGTTAAAAATAGACTTCGGTCACTTTTGGGAGCAATGCTGAAGGGAAAAGTAAATTAGCAAAAGGCAGCCTTTGGCTGGAAGTGAAGCTGAGTAGCATGGAGAGTGGAAAGGGATGAATACCCATTAAATACCCCTGTGACGGTGTGGGCAGGATTCATTGAGCACCTACTGTGTTCCTGAAGCACCTGACGTGTTCCCAGAGCTCTTCTGCTCCTACTGCTGATTAATAGATTTTCACCACAGCTTTGCAAAATGAGGACACTGAGCCTTAAAAGAAGTTAAGTAATTTCCACAAGGTCACATGACCAGCATTGTTGGCACAACCTAGTTTCAAACTCAGGTTTGTCTGTTTTCAGCTGTTTTCGGCTGCTTCTATAACATCTTTTGTTCTATAACAAACTTAGTTCAAGTATTGCTGGGAAAGGGATGGTTCTAAGCTGGTGAACGCAGGGCTTAAAGTCCCAGTTGAGTAGATCTGTCTTTTCCCTTGTCCTCACGAGGCTGGCTCATGCATTTGAAGAGGCTGAGAAATTATGGAGACGTCAGTAAGTTCCTTTCTTCCTTCCTCTTTTCCTACTTCCCTCCCTCTTTTCTTTTCTTTTTGAGGAGGGATTTCTGGTGTTACAGACTAACAGCAAACTCACTGTGAACTGATGTACTGAGGATGACCTTGAACTTTTGATCCTCCGGGCGTCTGCCTCCAGGATGCTGTGATCACAGACTTGTTCCACTCTGCCTGATTTGCAATACAATGCCAGGCATGGAAGCTAGCCTGTGCTTTGTGCATGTTAGGCAAGCACTTTACCACCAGAGCTAGGTTTCAACCCGTGGGTATCTTTCTTTTTCCTTTTGAAGGTTTCATGGTGTAGCTCTGGCTTGCTATGTAGACCAGGTTGGCCTCGAAATCAATAGGTTCTACTGGTGGCTGACTCCCAAGTGCTAGGATTAAAGGTATGCCTGGCAACGGATATCTTTTTTTATAGATTCAAGAAAATAGTCACCTGTCACGGTGCACAACTGCAATCCTAACACCTAGAAGCAGAGGCAGAGGATCCTGAGTGTGAGGCTAGCCTGGGCTATATAGTGAGTTCCAGACCAACCTGTACAAAATGCTGAGAAGCCAAATATCGTTTTAAGGGCTCTTCTCAAAATGTCTCATTACCTTCAGAAAATGCCTGTTAAAGTGCAGAGAATAAGGGACTTGCAGTGTTCAGCCCTAACTTGGATATCCATATCCCACCCCTTATCCCCAAAGCTCCAGGAACATCACAGAATTTGGGATAGAAAGATTTTAAGAGTCAGAGGTCAGAGAGGACGGCTTCAACATTGTGTTATCTGCATAGGCACAGTCAGTGCACCCTTAAGCCCAAAGAAGCTGAGGTTGCTTTCACACGACCTTATTTAGGGAGTGGGAAAAAAATTATCTTGCATTGCACAAGGAAGCAGACGGCCTGCAGAACTTGCAACACACCGGAGGGTGGCGGGGGGGGGGGGGGACTCCTCTCAGTCCTATCTTGCATCCTCACTTTGGGTTGAATTTGATCACTCTCTAGAAGACCCGTTATAACTCACAGCTGTCTCTATTTGGAACTGACTAGAGTCATTCTCTTTGGTTTTGCTTTGTTTTGGTGGTGTTTTTTGTTTTGAGACAGGGTTTCTCTGTGTAGTCTTGGCTGTCCTGGAACTTGCTCTACAGATCAGCCTGGCCTCAAACTCAGAGATCCTCCTACCTCTGCCTCCCAAGTGCTGGGATTAAAGGTGTGCACTACAACAGCCCAGCTAGAGTCACTCCCTTTATGGACACAAACCAATCCCCTCATGTTCTTTCCTCCTGTCCTTAGCCTGCAACTCATTTGTGGAAACATGTCAAATTGCACTAAGACTTTCAAATACTACTCCAAAATATCTCTCCCAGAATACAGCATCTTCATTAAATATGTTGACTGTTAAATAGGATGGGGACTGGGAACACATACTTAAGTGACCCTCAAGAGTACTCTCTTGAAAGAAAACAGCCTGATTATTTGGGACCCAGGTATATGTGTGCCTCTGTCTCATTGTCTGCATTGAGGAAATCATGTTTGTTTCTATTTTGCTCTTAATGCTCATCAACTTGACATCGTCTTTCCATACGTGTTGTTATTTTTCCTTAGCATTTTCTGTGGATAAATAAATGCCTTCATTGTAACCAGTAGGTGTTTGCTGAACTCAGCAAGGTAATTGGTTGTGTGGCTGCTTAGTATTTTGTTCACTAAGCTAATTAGACACTTGATATACCAAGTCCCTGAAGACAGCAGTTACCAAAACAAAAAAAAAAACAAAAAAAAAAAAAAAAAAACAAAAAAAAAACTAGGGCCAAATGTAAATATTAGCAAGAATAGCTAATTATAGATAAACAAGCACTTATTCCCCAGGTATTAGCTTAAAAAATACAGGTACAGAAATGACATAATAACTGAAGAATAAACTGGGTGTGCTTAGCTCACAACAATAAATTGAATACTTGGATCAGGAGTTCAAGGCCAGCTTTTCCTATATAAGGAGTTTGAGGCTAGCCTGGGCTACAAGGAGACTTTGTCAGTGCGTGTGCGTGCACGCGCGTACACACACACACACACACACACACACACACACACACACACACTATAAGTTTGTCAAATCAGGACCAAAATAAAGAAGGAACTTGAGCCCAGTGTAGTGATGCTAGCACTCCAGAGGCAGAGCCATGAGGAGCCTGAATTGGAGGGTAGCTTGAACTATTGGGAGCCCTTGAGTTTAAAAAGGGGTGGAGGTGGGGCTGAGGAGAAAGGAAAAGAGAGGAGGAAGGAGAGACAGAGACCAAGAGAGACAGAGAGAGGCAGAGAATTACATGGCAGATTACATGGCTAAGAGAATTTGCTGCCAGATCCAAAGAGCAAAGCAAAAGAAAGAACTCCCCCAAGACTGATCACATCTGATAGTATCTCACGGAAGAGCAGCCTCGTTCTCAAAGTCTAGAGGACAGAGTCTCTTGGAAGATATTTTGAATAAGTTATCCCTTTCTCAGCTTCCCTGGAAAAGGGAGTGCATCTGGGTCGGCCATGTTCCCTGAGGTATCTTACAGGGACCCACAGAGAGCAAAGTCTGTGGAATGAACAGAATAAATCAAGTGTGCTGTTGTGTGTTGGGGGAGCAGCGAGTTGCCAGCTACTGGAAGTGACTAGGAGGTAGAAGTAAACCTGAGAATGCACAAGGTTGGAGGAGACACTTGATTTTATATAGGGTTCCTCCTGAGACATTTGCAAATCTTTAGCATAGTATCTGACCATATTTTATCCCCCAGATATAACCCCAGTGTACACATTTCCATCTGCTGCCATTCTCTTAGCCCACGGCGCTGGCTTGAAGTGAACTGGATTATGACTGCTCTTCTAACAGGTCTCTTGATTCTCTGGTTTAACAGCACGGTTAGCTAAGTTATCCCTCCTGCTTACAGCCTCTTCGTGGAAAGAAATAAGCTGAACAAAAAGACGGGAAAGGTGGGCTAGGGAGTTGGCTCAGGGGACAAAGCATTTGTTGTGCAATTGAGTCGTGAATTTCAGGTCCCCAGCATCCACACAAATCTCAGACAGGGGTGGCACCCCTGTAATTCCAGCACGCCAACACAGAAATAGGGGACCCCTGGAGCAAGTTTAATGGCTAGAATAATCAAATTGGTGAACTCTGGGTTCAAGAGAGAATCAACCTCAAAAATATAAGGTAAAGAACTATCAAGAACCCCATTGATACGAAAAAATTTTTAAAAAAAAGTCTGGTGGTGGTGGTACATGCCTTTAATCCTAGCACTTGGTAGGCAGAGACAAGAGGATCTCTGAGTTCAAAGCCAGACTGGTCCACAGAGTGTGTTCCAGGCCAGCCTGGGCTATACAGAGAAACCCTGTCTCCAAAAACCAACCAACCAACCAACCAAACAAACAAACAAACAAACAAAACCATTGATAACCTGCAGCATTCACATGCACCCACACCTGCACACAGTTACATTCTTACACACACACCCACAGAGGAAAGAAGATGCAAGTTATAGTTTGTTTACGGAGGTTGCCATTGCTTTTCTGGGGAACAATAAGAGAATCGACGGAATATCTATTACATGCAAGGAGAGAGTTGATTTGGTAGTTGCTATCTAAAATCAACTCACAGAAAAGTTACTGCACAACCCTCTAGCAAGAAAATGATGATGATGAATATAGAAATGAAATTTTAAAATAACAGTAGCAAGGAAAATATAACTGTATAGGAATACACTGGTGAGAAATAAGCAAGAACTATATGAATATATCAAAGATTAAAAAAAAAGTGAAACAGGCAGATGGGCTCTGTTCCTGGGTAAGAAGTCTCAGCATAGAGACCTTAGATATAGAAATAGAATCTATAACTTAAAGTTCTACTAATAATTGTAGCAGAATTTTAATTTGGAATTAGATAATCTGAGTCTCCAATCCATATAAAAATAAGCGAGGAGAGAAAAAAACCTGTTGTTTCTGTACAGAAAGCTGGAGGTTAGACTAGCTCACATAGACGTTATTATGAAATTCAATATGGTCACTACCATTTTATAAGATTTATTTTATTTTAAAATGTATGTGTCTGTGTGTTTGTCTGTGTGGATATGTGCACTTGGGAGTTAAAGAGCTCTTGGAGGCTAGACGAGAGAATCAGATCCCATGGAGCTGTAATTACTATGAGATGTGAACTGCCTGATGTGGGTGCTGGGCCCTCTGGAAGAATAGTACATTCCCTTATCCTCTCAACCATTTCTGGAGCCCACCGTCATTGCTTTTCTTGTGGTGCTGGGCTAGAAGTCAGGGAGTCCTACAAGCTGCGCATAAGACACTCTTACCTTGATAAGTGAAGAAGTCGGTGCTTAGGGACAATGTGGAGTCCTATTTCTTAGCCATCTTCACGTCGTGGTCACTCATTGAACAATGTATTTCTGGGCTTTGAAAGGTTAAAGTAGGGTATCAAAAGGCACAAATATGACTGAGGTGGGATAATCATAAGTTTGAGACAATTCACAGTTACATAGTTAATGGCTAGCCTGGGCTATAGAAGACCCTACCATGAAAGAAATAATAAAAAGAAAGGAAGAGAAAGAGAAGAAAAGAAGAAAGGGAGATAGAAAAGAAGGAAGGAGAAGAAAGATGATTGTAGCTGGTCTTTGCTACTTTGTTGGTTCTCCTTTCTCCCACCCTTTTCCACCCCATTTCTTCTATCCTTTCAACCCTTGAACAGTAAATTAAAAAAAAAAAAAAATAGAAAAAAAATCATGCCTCTGCCAGAGCAGGTGGCAAATCATAGTGAGCTGCTGTGGACAATTTGAAGCAGCCCTATAACCCACATCTTTGATTGAAACAAAAATAGATTCTTACAATGGTTCTGTGTTGTTTTTTTGTTTGTTTGTTTGTTTTTTGTTTTTTTTGTTTGTTTGTTTGTTTGTTTTTCCAGACAAGGCTTCTCTGTGTAGCCTTGGCTGTCCTGGACTTTCTTTGTAGACCAGGCTAGCCTTGAACTCACAGAGATCCACCTGCCTCTGCTTCCCTGAGTGCTGGAATTACAGGCGAGTACCACCGTGACCAGCTAGTTCTGTTTTTTTAAAGAAACCAAGCCTCTGTACATTAGCAACTCAAAATTATGCTTAAACATATTTTTTTCAGTAAAGTTTTATCTGGCCACCATTTATTTATTTATTTATTTAAAATTTTCGAGATAGGGTTTCTCTGTGTAGCCTCAGTTGTCTTGGACTTGCTGTGTAGACCAGGCTGGCCTCGATTTCACAGCAATTCACCTGCCTCTGCCTCCCTGAGTGCTGGGATTAAAGGTGTGCACCACATGCCTGGCTCACCCTTTTTTTTTTTTAATTAAAAATTTTTATTATTTTAGATTATGTGTATGTGTGTGTGGTATGTTCATTTTTGTATGGTTCCCGGAGGCCAGAAACATCAGATCTCCTAAAGCTGGAGTTATAAGCATTTGTGAGCCATGAAACATGGATGCTGGGAACTCAACTCAGGTCCTCTGTAAGAACAGTATGTTCTTAACTGCTGAGCCAGTCCTTCAGGCCCTGGCCACCCTTACATTACATCACGCTCCTTAGTTTTCTTCCTTTGTCTCCAACACCGTGATGGCTAATCTTGGTTGTCGACTTAACTACATCTGGCATTAACTAAACACCAAGCAGCTGGATATACCTCTGAAGACTTTTTCCTGAGTGAATCATTTGAAGTGGGAAGGTCCACACTAAATCCGGATCTTAGCTTTGTTTTTTGTTTTTTGAGACACAGTTTCTCTGTGTAGCCTTGGCTGTCCTGGACTCACTTTGTAAACCAGTCTGGCCTTAAACTCACAGAGATCTGCCTGCCTCTGCTCCCTCCCTAAGTGCTGGGATCACAGGATTGCACCACTGAGCCCAGCTCTAAATCTGGACCTTTTGCAGTTAGAAGACTATAATCGCCATAGTCTACCTGCACCAAATGGGCTCCCTTTGATGGGCTAGTGAGAGATGGCTTGGAATGTGTGGTTTGAACTGTTAACGGTGACTGGCCCTTGAAACCAAGTCAGTAGTGCGTGAAATGATGATTGCTGTATGGGAAGAGGTGTGGGAAGGTGGCTTCGGTACACTGTTTTTCTCCAGCTTGTCTAGTATTGTTGTTACCATTACTCTTTGTACGAAGTAAATTTGATATTAGAGTAACATCAAACTTAAGGGGGTAGGGGAGAGAAGCCATGAAAGAGAAAGATGTACAACTTGGAGAGAAGTTACAGACTTGGAAGGCCACGGTACTTTCCTGGGAGAAAGACCACTGAAGGCCAGACCCTTTACCTAAAGAACCCTCGTGAACCTCATAATAGCTGTACATGAGAACTATAGGAAATATGACATGATCAATACTGGCTGCTCTTCTGACCTGGTTTTGACTCAAAGCACCTACATGGCAGCTTAAACACTTTCTGTATCTCCAGTCTAAGGGATCTAGCACCTTCTTCTGACCTCCTCAGATATCTCTCTCACACACACGGTACTCATGCATACATGCAGGCAAAATGTGAAATAAAATAATAAAAACATTAAGAAATAGTATAAACAAAGGAGATACCATCTACAATATGGCTCTTCTTGTGAGTCACATGCTATGAACCAAAATGCCTCATCCCTGGGAGGGAGGGGTCTTTCTGTTCTCAAAAGTTTTGCAGAGATAGGATGTCATTGAAAGCCCCAGAAAAGGGGGTTCTGGGTAACTGTGGTGTTATACCATCCTGCCCACACCTGGGGGTTTGGCTTGTGTTGTCTGCAGGATTATCTTTTGGTGATGTCATCTATCAGTAGCAATGCCTAGCATGTATTGAGCACATACTAGGCACTGTACGGAAGCCTTTCTGTGTTTATTCATTTATCTTTCAAGATCTGAGAGAGAAGTGAATTATTTCAGCTGCAGAGGCAACAGAGGGGGGGCTGTGTTTATCTGAAAAAACTTCCAATTTGTGAGACGAATACTGTAAAATCCGTTTTCTGTCTTTGTTTTTTACTTTCCTTCTTTACTTAAGGTGTGAAAATACAATCCCCAAAGAAACTCAATTATTTGGGAATACAAAAAGGTTTGCACAGTTCTCCAGTGCTCACATGTTCACAAGACAGTACACTTGGCCGGATGGCTATAGTAGAACAGGGCTGTTTTTAGAGACCACACATCTAAAAATGTAATTTAAAAAAATGGCGTGTCTTTGTGAGCTTGTGCCTGTGACTATCAGTGCCAGCGCCTCTGGAGACAGTGGATCCCCTGCAGCTGCAGTTTCAGGCGGTTGTGAGCTGTCTGATATGAGTGCTGGGACCTGAACTCAGGTCCTTTGCAAAGCAGTAAGGACTCTTAGCTGCTGGGTTATTTCTCTCTCCAGCTGTTTAACCACGTTTTTGTCCCCCCTTCCTTTTTTTTGACAGGGTTTCTTCCTTGGTGTAGCCCTGACTGTCCCAGAACTCTCTCTGTAGAGCAGCAGACTGGCCTCGAACTCCCAGACATCCCCCTACTTCTGCCTCCAGAGTGCTGGGATTAAAGGCGTGTGCCACCACCGCTCAGCTTTAAAACTTGTTCTTATGGTGAGAATGGCCTGACTTCTGAAAAGGATAAAAAAACCTATCTTTGGGTGCTGCTCCATGGCTGACAAGGTGTTTGCTTGGCATTAGCCTTAAAGAACCTTAGCTTTCTCAAGTAGGAAATGGTGATGATACAATTTTTTCCCAGTGAGGCTCTCCTAAGAATCAAGTAGAAGTCTGGATAGAGAGAAATGGTTTTTTTTTTGTTTGTTTGTTTTGTTTTGTTTTGTTTTTGTTTTTTAGTTTGGAACACTCTTAAGTACCTGTTATAACAGACAACTCCCCCACATCACTGACTTCACACAAGAGTTAATATCTGTGGCTTATTGTGCCCCTGTGATCTCAACGCTGGAAAGTTGTGGACAGGAGCATTTGAGTCCAGGTGGGTTTACACAGTGAGAAACTGGAAAAACATTAAAAAGTCACGCTACAGTCCAGAGCATGCTGGAAATTGGCAGAGGAGGGGTACACTCACAGGCTGTGAGGAGTCCCATGACAGAGGGAAGAGCGAGCACGGAGAAGAGAGACTGGTTCACGGATGGGGCCAGGCCTGGAGGTGCGTTTGATCACGTCTGCTTCCGCTTTACAACCAGTAATACGGCTGGGCCACCTGCAAGAGAAACCAGGTAATGCAGCCCTGCATGGTTAGGACGAAAAGGAAACTGTTTTGACTGACTGCTCAGCCTCTGCCCACTAGTATTATAACCATGCAGGTTTGCTCGGCTGCCACCCAGGCTCATCAGCGACCAGCGGGAGAGGGAAGAGAAAGGGCAGAGCAGCACGGTGGAGAAGGCAGGCTCCCTCCTTCCAGCAGCCATCCTTGCCTTCAGGGAAAATCTTTTATGACTTTCCCAGCGAAGATATGAGTGTTCCAGACAGGTGGGCGCCTTAGCCCTCCAGAGTTTTAAAAAGGAGCTGCTGCTGGGCTGTGGGCTGCCGTATCTAATTCACAGAAGGCGGAGAGAGGTGCTGTCTACGGGATCTAACGAGGCATAAATGATCAAAGTTTCTGTGCTCATTAGTGACTTGTATCTGGCTTTTGTTGTGGTGTTGTGGTCAGGGTTTCTAGCAAGGACCCTTCCAGGTGTGACCTTCTCCTATAACTTGAGACTAGGGCATGCAAAGAAAAGGAGGGTTTCTGTATTCCTAGCTAACTTTAGTGTACAGTTAATCTATAAAAGATGGATTTCAGTGAGCAGCTAAGCCTTAAGAGATGGAGTAGGCAGAAGGTAGAGCAACACCTGAGAACTGGGTCAGAGGGGGGGGGGTGACGTGCACCTGCACTATACTGAAGATTAAATGGATGCTTTAAAGAGTTTAGCTCAGCATCTTTGCACTTGGAACAAGGCTTCGATTTTATCATGTCACACTCCTCGGTGAGCTAGTTATATAGTACCAATTATTTTCATTTTAGACACCCCCCCACACACAAACATATTCCAAGAAATTGTCACTTTCCTAAAGCTGCATGGTTAGTAAACAGCAGAATGGACATTAAAATCTAAGAATTTATTTCTTTGAAGTATCTGGAAAATACAGGTATTGCTTTTATAAGGACAGACACATTTTTTTTCTGATTTCCTGATAAATCTTACTATATTCTTATCATTTGCCACTCTTTGTTAAGAGTGTTATTCCTACTATGTAACTACAAGTCCTGTGGCTTGGACCACTGATCTCTAAGTGGAGTGTACAAGGTAAGCCAGTGACATTTGGTAAGAATTGTACCTTCTACTTATGTTTGTTATTTATGTAAGAACCAACGAGCTTCTGCTCATTTGGATTGAGGTTGGTGTCCTCTGTGGCAGCTTTGCTTTTCTGCTCTTTTGCAGCGCTGGGTGGTTGAACCTAGAACCTTATACATGCTAGGCAAGCACTCCGCCACTGAGCTACATTGCCTGAGTGTGTGTGTGTGTGTGTGTGTGTGTGTGTGTGTGTGTGTTTTAAACCTTTATTTTGAGATAGTCATGCTAAGTTGTCAGACTGGCCTGGACCTTTCTAGCCTCCCAAGTCATCTTCCCAAAAAGCTGAGATTACAGACCTCCTTGACCATCTCACAGGAGTCCTCACTCAAGCCTTGTATTTGGTGCTCCATATAAATGGATGTTTGGGGCCAGTGACATGGCCCATCTGATAATGGTGCTTATTTAGAAACCCAGAGATCTGAGTGTGAGTCTAGCAACCCACGTGGTGGAAAGTACCAACTCAGGAAAGTTGTTCTCAGACCTACACACACACACAAAGAAAGAGAAATGAAAAAATTATAAATGGATGTTTCTCATCTTTAGCATTAAGTAATATATCTCAATCTAGTAAGGCTTTTTTAAAACAGGTTTTTTTTAAAACTAACTTTTACCAAATTAAATCTCATAAAATAACTTTTTAAATGATTGTTTCCCTCAAAAACTGTGTAAATTGAAGATTGAATGTAGACCAGAACATAGCATGGGATTTTTTTTTTTTTAATGTGCATACATCTGTGTTTATGGGAGCCCACAGAGATCAGAAGAAGGTGTCAGATTTCCTGGAGCTGTAATTAGTTGTGACCTGCCCAACATGGGTGTAGCAACCAAATGTGGGTCCTTTAAAAGAGAAACAAGCACTGTCAACCACTGAGGCATCTCTCCATTCCTATTCATCCTTTGTGAGAGAGCTTGTTACATAGTGGGGTGGGTTTGGATGCAGGTATGGGTGCCATTCACCTTTTGGGGGGGGGAGGGCATCTTTCAGTGGTCTGGAGCTCATCAAAAAAGGCTG
Organism: Psammomys obesus; assembly: GCF_907164565.1. Lineage (NCBI taxonomy): Eukaryota > Metazoa > Chordata > Mammalia > Rodentia > Muridae > Psammomys > Psammomys obesus. Next base: position 28,002,949 of record NW_026596046.1, read on the forward strand.
GCTGGCTATCTCTGTATCTCCACTGCTATGTGTCATGTCTATGCACAGCTCCCAGGAAGTGGACCTGATGAGCAGGGGCTTGCAGGAGGGAGGGTGAGGGAATGAAGAGACATAAAGATGGATACACGGACAGAAAGCTGGCATCAGGTGGACTGGGCTCTCAGAGAAACGGAAGCACTTTGATTGTATAGAGTTGAGTAGAGAGAAGGGCTGTTGTATGCAGCTGAACAAGGAGGCAGGGCTATGGTATGAAGTTGATCAAGGGGACAGGTTTGGCTAATTTCAGTCTCAAAGCACACTCCCCTTCTCACAAAGTCAGTCTCTACATCAGTATCAGGTTTAGCTCATAAACCCAAGGAAGTACAGGTGATTCTGATGTGGGCTCATGACATATATAAGACTTTCACTGTCTTACCTCAAATAACATAATTTATCTTTTGAACAGTCACTTGGCCTGGAATTATAGAATTTGGTGCAATTATAATAATTCTGGATCTAGAAGGCTGTTGCTGTGAGGAATCCTAGGAAGGTCTCCCTCTGCCCTTTTCATTTTACTGTGACATGTAAAATCAGGAAGAAATCCCTGACATCCTCTCCCAACAAAATCCTGGATGGGCAGACCAGCGAAATGGTTCTGCACATAATGGTGCTTCTCCCCAAGCCTGACAACTTGAGTTTGGCTACTGGGCCAAACTACACAGTAGAAGAACAGAACTGATTCCTGTAAATTGTCTTCTAACCTCCACATATGTGCAATGGAACACTCCTCCCATCAAAACCCAAAACAACAAAAATTCAAAACAAATATAGTTAAAATTTTTTTAAAAAAAGCCGCATAGTGGGGGCTTCCCACCTAAACCCTACTGTGAGTACTGACTTCTGTGCGGAGACCCCAGTATTCTACTTGTAGGGTTACATTTTCTGTTCTTTGCTCCTAAGAGCGCAGGCTAAAACCTCAGCTGATTCTGAAGGCAGCTACTTGGCTGCGTCTGCCTGCTAAGTACCATCCTCTGGTGGAGATAAAGCCTACTTAATTCATAGGCTCTGCAGTGCAGACTCTCACCTTAGCTGTTCCTAAACCTCTCCTAGGCTACCATGTCATCTGCAAAGTGTATGAACACTCCTTAGGGCTGTTTTGAACACTAAAAGAGACAACACGCCTTGAGAAAAAAAAAAATGTAGTTCACTTTAGGTGCTCAGTAGAGGTTTATTCTCTCACCTAAAACATTAAATTCCTCTTTGGGTGTTCAGAAGAAAGAAAAAAAAAAGACTTTTTAAAGTTCTGAGATTCTCTTGCCAAATATGACTTTTCATTGAATAAAGACTATTTCCTATGTCAGGTACAGTAGTAAGTACTTTCCATTAATACTTATATGAAGGACTGATAAAAATTCAATTTTAGCCAGGCATAGTGTTGCATACCTATAATTTTAGCACAGACACAGGAGGAGCATTCCAAGTTTAAGGCCAGTTTGTTCTACATGGCACATTCATGCCCGCCAGCTATCTAGCAAGATCTTGCCTCCCCCCCCCCAAAAAAAAAAAGTAAATAAAAATTTGAATGTCAGACATAGGAACTGAGTTCTAGTAATTATTTACAATTGAATGCTGAAGAACACAGGTCTTCCTCCCTCCCCCCAAGACAGGATTTCTCTGTGTAGCCTTGGCTGTCCTGGACTCACTTTGTAGATCAGCCTAGCTGTGCCTACCTGAGTGCTGGGATCCAAGGCATTCGCCACCACACCTGGCTGGAACCCAGGGCTTTCTGACTCTGGGACTCACAAACTTGTTGCCTGCACAATAGTTTAAAATAGCCAATTTTCAGCCCTGCTTAGAACTAACTGGCCTTGTGGTTTGTACTGACCAAACCCATGTAAGCTGTATACATTTGAATTCAGAGCAAACACTGCCTAGGGACTTTATAAATACCTCCTGGAGACTCTAGCATTACCTCCCCCACAAGGCTGTGCCCTCTGGAAAGCAAAGTGCACAGCAGTGCCAGGAATCAGATCCTTTGAAGTGTACAGCCGTGAAATCAACCTGTTCAGGCCCTGGCCCATCTGCCTGCTGTGAGTCAGCTGGCAGGGCCAGAGGCTCCTATGTAATCAGTTCCTAAACAGGTCTGACTACACCACCTCTGCCTTCCTTAGCCTGCCATATCCTTCCAACCTGATCTTACCACAAGTATCCTCCAGAGCAGGAAGATACCCTGTCTCTCAGGGCACACTGATCCTCCAGAATGCTTTCCTAACTGACTACCGAATTGACAGCCACACTTACTTCACAAATTATGACTGATGGCAGTGCTGAATGTTTTGAGGAGGATATTGAAGTGGATTATAGACCCTGGAGTCAAATCTGGCAGGGGTCAAAGTCCCAGCTTTGAAATGCTGCTGTGCAAATTGTCTAATAGCTTTGCATCTTAATTTTCTTATTAACAAGTTGGGGGTGACAATATTAGGACTCTTACTACGCTGTTTACAAAGATCAGATGAAAAAACAGATGGGAAATGCATGAAAAGCCAGTGGGACAGTGACTTTGCCCACAGTCAGCATTCAGACATTAGCCGAACAGTGTAGTCTAGAAAGTATGAATGAGAGAGCCTAACATTCTTCCCAGGAAAGCAATGTGAAAGCCCAAAGGCCCTGGCACATATCAAATTGTCAGAGCACGATTCCATTTGAGCATCAGACTCCCTGTGCGATATTTTGTAAATAGTAAACAACTTGCACTTTTCTGTCATGAATCTACTTGAGCTGCCTTGCTCTCATGTTGAAATGGGCAAACGCTTCTGGAGCATCAGTAAGCAGAGAGATAGCTGCTCTGGTTAAATTACAGGTAGGTATTTCTTGAAACTACCTTGACATGGGGAGGGCCAAACATGTCAAAAGAAAACATGCACTGTGTGCACCACTGTTTCCCTTTAACCAGATTGACCCTCATGACTTTGAATATGGGTCATGCCATAGTCAAAGTAGAGTACTTGTACCGGTCATTTTTATCCACAATGAGGCAAGACAATTGTTTTTTTTTTTTTTCTTTTTTGTCACAAATGTTAATCCAAATAAAATTTCAGTGGGGCTGACCTAAAGGATTCCAAGTAGATTTCAGCTGGGCAAGGTGGACACACATGTGATCCCAGTACTCAGGGAGGCAGAGCCAGGTGGATCACTGTGAGTTGGAGGCCCGCCTGGTCTACAAAGAGGACGGCCAAGGCTACACAGAGAAACCCTGTGTTTGAAAAACCAAACCAAACCAAAAACTAAGCACCCCAAGGGGATTTTTAGAGGGAAGAGTGGTAGAAAAGAAGAGTAATCACTTATTACAAAGCCCCAAATATGCTGTGGGACAATCTTCATCTCTTTATCTGTATATTTGCATACTGTGTACTTCAAAGGTTAAAAAAAAAAAACACTAACTAGGTGGTTATAGCATACATTCACGAGTCTAAACCTAAAATGTACACAATTCGTATCTCCAGAAGAAAAAAAAAAAAAAAAACATCAGGATGCCTGATGTAATGATGTGTAGTTTTTCTCAAGTCCTCAGAGGACCACTAAGGTTTGGTAGCATTTAATAGTATCATGCAGATGAATGGAACATCTTCCAGGCTATGTGGATATCACATATTTCCAGGGCTGAGGTTTTTTTTTTTTTTTTGGTCCCCCCAGACAGAGTTTCTTGGTGTAGCCTTGGCAGTCTTGGAATTTGCTCTGGTTTACAGAGATCTGCCTGCATCTCCTTCTGAGTGCTGGGACTAAAGCCTTGTGCTTCTAGGGGCGAGTTTTAACCTGAATCATGTGATTGCATCCCAGAAGAGTTACAAGCATCTGTACAAAGGTGTAGTGTCATTAGGGGAAGGTCAGGGACTTAGCCATTTCCCTCTATATGTACGTATCAGTGGGTGGGGAAGGTAACATTTTGGATGGATACAAATCTTTAATAAAATCTTTTAAGAGTTTCATGCACCCAAATCATTAAGAACTACAGCCTGAGGAGTTAGAGAATGGCCCAGCAGTTAAAAGCACTTGTTGCTCTTTCAGGGGACCCTGGTTCTGTTTCATAGCACCAACATAGAGGTTCATAACCGTCTGTAACTCAGTTCCAGAGGATCTGATGTCCTCTTCTGACCTCCATGGACACCATGCATGCATGTGCTACACATACATGGAGGCAAAACACTCATATACATAACATTTTAAAAATTGAGGGGAGAGGAAGGAAAAAAAGAAACATCTTGGCATGTGGCATGGTGGCACTTGTAATCTCAGTACTTGGGAGGCAGGGGCAGAGGGTTAGGAGTTCAAGAACTGCCTCAGCTACCTTGTGAGCTTGAGGACAGTCTGGGTTACATGAGATCTTGTCTTAAAACAAAAAGACATTCTTAAGAGAACATGGGAACATATCTTAAGTGTGTGTGTGTGTGGGGATAATAGAATATTGCGATATGATCTAAAATGCATATGATATGAAAGCAGAAGTCAAAACTATTTTAGGAGGAAGGGTAGCAGCCTGAGGGGGGACATGACAGGGAAAATAGGGGAGAACAGTAAGGCAGAGGGATGAAAGAAAACAAAGAATAAACAAAAACACACACACGAAAATGTGTGTGAAACCCATTACTTTGTATGGTAAACTTTAAAAAACTACTATCTTAGAACCCTAGAAAAATCCTGACTCTTCCAACACTATGTATCAGCACCACACTGAACACTTTGGACAGTTCTAGTGACTTAGCTGGGCCTGGTGGCAAAAGCCAGTAATCTTAGCCTTTCATGAGTCTGAAGCAGTAGGGCTACAAGTTCAAGGTCTCTCTGGGGGAGACCCATGACCTGTGGCCAACTGAGTGAAGTTTTGTTTAAAGGTAAAAAGTAAAAAGGCAGCCCATCTATCTCGCTTAGATTCAATCTCTAGTACTGGAAAAGAAATTCAAGTGATTTATAATATGTTTGTTTTTAAAGTTTTGTTGTTTTTAATCTAGCAGGCTTCTGTGAATCTGTTTATCTCAATGACTGAAAGCATGTACCATGTATTCTTGGGCAAAATGACACTTAATTTCAGTATTCACTGAGGCGAAGAAAGGTTGATCCCTCAAATTCAAGGCCAGCCAGGGTTAGAGCCTGTCTCAAACAATAACAACACACAAGTATTCAATGTATAAAGTACTTGGCACATGGTAGACCTCAAATGTTACTTATTTTCACTCATCAATTTAGTGTTACATGCATCCTTCCACCTTTTCCCCTTCTTTAGGGGCTTCTTGTGATAGTCATTGAGCTTTTGCTGTCAGAATGTTATCCAGGATAAAAGAGGAGGCATGATGATTTCTCCATGTTTATACAACCATAAACTATGGCAAACTATACAAATCCTTAAATAACAGGTTAAAAGCCCAACATTCTGGTACATAAAAGGTACTAAATTTGCCAGGTAGTGGTGGCATACACCTTTAATCCCAGCACTTGAGGGGCAGAGTCAGGTAGATCTCTGTAAATTCAAGGAGAGTTCCAGGGAATCCAAGATTACACAAAGAAACTGTCTCAAACAACATCATCAACAGAAAAACAGCCCCTTCAGCTTCCACAGAACTCACAGTCTAAGAGAACACTGGGAAGCTATAGAATTCATAGATTCTGAGAGTGCTGCACCTACTACCTTCAATTTAGATCAGTTGTTAAGATCTAACCACTTGTGATTTGAAGAGACAATCATGTTAGAATTGATCTTATCTACAGATGTCTCTCTAGTTAAATTTAGAAGACAAGCCAGGCTTGGTGGCACATGCCTATAACAGTACATTTGGGAACAAAGGCAGAAGGATCATGACTTTGAAGCCAAAATGGGTGAGACCTTGTATCAAAAGCAAACCAAACTGAACCTTTTCAAAACATTTTAAAACTGAGATAGGATTACAGTCTCAAAACAAAAAACACAAAAAAGAAGTTGCTTGCAGTCATCACTAGAATATGGGTCTGAATAGATTTAGAGGCTACTCTTCAGTACCCATCTCTTTCATTCTTCTGAGAATCTGGTATTACTCAAAACACAGTATGTACACATATATTTATTTCCATGCACACTATTCCATGGCCAGGCCCTATTATTTTCCCAAATCCCTTGATTTCCATTCTGTATCTAATGGTTAGATTCTAACCCAATACATATATCTTTTACCTGTCATGAATCTTACTTTTCCCCAAAGCTTAAATTAGACAGTTGCTGATGAATAGACTAACATAGTGTTATCTTTCCTTAACTGTAGGCAATGACAGTCATTGTCTTAACTCCAAAAGACATACTTTCAAAATAAAGAATAATGCTGAGCATGGTGGCACACACCTGTAATCCTAGCACTCGTTTGACTTCTATAGTCTTCACTATGATGTTTTACATAACTTAGGCCAGCATGCATTTGGCTTGATATTGAATGATCACAGCGTATAAAATACTTTTTCATTCATTGTTTTTCTTTTTTTTTTTTTAATTTTTTTATTTTTATTTTATTTTTCTTTTTAGTTACATTTTGTTAACTCTGTGTCCCAGCTGTATCCCGCTCCCTCATTCCCTCCCCAACCCCACACTCCCTCCCTGGTCTCCTCCCTGCCCCTTTCCAAGTCCCCTGATAGGGGAGGACCTCCTCCCCTTTCATCTGACCCTGTTTTATCAGGTATCTTCAGGGCTGGCTGCAAAGTCCTCCTCTGTGGCCTAACAGACTGCTCCTCCCCTGGGGTGGGGGTCAAACAGCCTGCCCTTGAGATCCTATTAGAAATAGTCCGTGTTCCCCTTACTTTGGAAAACTACTTGGTTACTGAGCTACCACAGGCCACATCCGAGCAGAAGTTCTAGGTTATATCCATAGATGGTCCTTGGTTGAGTGTCAGTCTCAGAAAAGACCCTGTGCCCAGATATATTTGGTCCTTGTGGAGCTCCTATCCTTTCCATATCATACTAACTTCCCTTCTTTCATATGATTCCCTGCACTCTGCCGAGGGTTTGGTTATGAGTCTTAGTGTCTGCTTCATTCATTGTTTTTCAAGACAGAGTTTCTCTGTGTAGCCTTGGCTGTCTTGGACTTGCTTTGTAAACCAGGCTGAGGCTGGAGAGATGGCTCAGTGCTTAAGAGCATTGTCTGATCTTGAATTCCCAGAAACCACATGTTGGCTCACAACCATCTATAATGTGATCTGGTGCCCTCTACTGGAATACAAGTGTATATGCAGATAGAGCACTCAGATACATAAAATAATCTTAAAAAAAAAAAGTGTAGACCAGGTTGGCCTCAAATTTAGAGATCTGCCTGCCTCTGCCTCCTAGAGTGCTGGGATTACAGGTGTGTGCTACCACACCTGGCTAAAATTAATACTTCTAACATTAGATCGACAGTATACAACTTTGTTTTGGCTTGCAGGTCTATTTTTATATCTCTGTAAGACTGTTAGGTTCTCAGCTAGGGCGGGGCACAGGTTTTACTCACAGCAATCAAGGAGGCAGAGGCAGGCAGATCTCTGTGAGTTGGAAGCCAGCCTGGTCTACAAAGGGAGTCTAGGACAGCCAAGGCTACACAGAGAAACTCTCAAAAAACCCAAAATAAATAAAAGACTGTTTAGACACCTGTTTCTCTGCTGTTTCCAGAATATGTATCTTTAAGTTATCTGACACCTAGAGGATATCCAATGAATATTTCCTGAAAAAAAACAAAATCATTTCAGTACAGAGAGAAATGTGAAATGGTTTTGTTTTTTAAAGAATTTTACACCTAGTGATATATATATATATATATATATATATATATATATATATATATATAT
>NW_026596046.1:28010857-28028115 GCF_907164565.1 Psammomys obesus
ATATATATATATATATATATATATATATATATATATATATATTTTGTGTTTGTTTGTTTGTTTTGTTTTGTTTTACAAAAATAAAACAATTTCATATAGCTTAGGCTGGCTTCTAAGCTCACTGTGTAGGTGAGGAATACCTTGAACTTCTCATATTCCTGAGTATTGGAATTACAGGCATGTCTGTCTATTGCAGTGTGGGGCCACATACAGGGCTCCAGGCATACTTGACAAACATTACCAACTGAGTTACAGCCCCAACTCAATACAGTTTACTTAACAAATGTAAGTGGACAAATAAAGGAGAGAAGAGGATTTTCAATTATGTAGAATTTGGTCATAGAACCTACTACCTGTATGTTGTGTTTTAATGCTAGTGTGTGAAAGCAGATCCTTCAATATCCTTTTATATTGCTGGGGCTATGATGTAAAAACCTTTAGATATTAGGAACATAAATTAGGACTGGGCATGGTGGCACATGCTTTAATGCCAGCACTCAGGAAACAGAAGCAGGCAGATCTTTGTAAGTTCAAGGCTAGCCAATGGATGTAGTCATTTGAAGATTAAACACGTCTTGTACATACAAGCATGACATCATTACACTATCCTCCCAACCCTCATTTAAAAAAAATGGACTAGAAGCACATTGCTCTTAAAGAGGACTGGAGTTTAGTTCCCAGCACTCACCTGGGGGCTTGTAATCATCTGTAACTCCAGTTCCAGGGAATCTAGCAACCTCTTGTGGCATTTATTGGCACCAGGCACACTTTATACACATGCAAGGAAGGCACTCAGAATTTACAAGTCTAAAACAAGTTAAACTCAGTTGAGGTCAGAATTCCCCTTTCATCTGTTCATTCTGGAGATATTTTGTATCTTTAGAAGTTATACTTGTTGCTATAACATTTTTAGGGTCGTGTCAATGGATGATACAAACCTTAACATATATTCTGAATTTTATTTCTGCCTGAGCATATGTGCACTACATGCATGGAGATGCTCATGGAGCCAAGAGGACGTCAGATCTCCTGAACTGTAGAGGTAGCTGTGAGACATCGAGATAAGCACTGGGATTTCTCCAAGAGCAAGTCCTCTTAAGTGCTCTGCCATCTGTCTAGTCCCTAACATACATTACCCCTAAATACGTGGGCGACTGTACTGTCCCTGTTGCAAACTACTTGTTACACTGGGAATAAGATGCTGTCAAATATTAAAGGACTAAGCAACCTGTCAGTTTTATAATTTAACAATATATCTATTTAATAATTACACCATAAGTACTGTGTAAATGCCAAGCTGAGGAAAAGGGCATATTTATGTAACACTAAGTGCAGCTTGCTGGTATGTGAACAAGTAGATTGTTTTGCTACTGTAATTACTGATATTATACATCTGTTTTTCAAGACACGGTTTCTCTGTGTAACCCTGGCTGTCCTGGACTCGATTTGTAGGTAAGGTTGGCTCAACTCCGAGGCCTGCCTGCCTCTGCCTCCATGTGTGCTGGAACTGAAGGTGTGTGCCACCACCCTTGGCTGGTATTACATATCTTGAAGGTGATTATTCTTTTCCCTAGTTAAGTGATAAAACTATATGCCTATTTAAAAAAAAAAAAAAAAGAGGCTGTGTATTGGTATCCCACACCATTAATACCAGCACTCGAGGTGGCAGGATAGAGGCAGATAGATCTCTGAGACCAGCCTGGTCAACAGAGAGAGTTCCAGGACAGGGTTACACAGAAACCCTGTCTTGAATATAACAAAAACAAACTGGTTAATTCTATTTAGCCCAAGCTGCCCTGGGAACTCTCAATGCAGACCAAGCTGGCCTTGAATTCAAGATCCTCCCTCCTCTGCCTCTATAATGCTGGGATTAAAGGCCTGTACCACCACATCTGGTTCCAAGTTTTTAAAACATAAGAATTTTATCAGCTGGATACCACAGCCTATAATACCAGCTTTTAGAAGACTGAAACAAGAGTATTCTAAATTATAGGGAAGTCTGGCAACCTGAGAGCTGTCTCTAAAGATTGAATGATAGACAGCCTGCCGTGGTGACACATTCTGTTGATCCCAGCGCTTGGGAGGCAAAGGCAGGTAGATCTCTGTTGAGGCCAGCCTGGTCTACAAAGGGAGTCCAGGACAGCCAGGGCTGTTACCGAGAAACCTTGTCTTCAAAAAACCAAAACAAAAATGGGGGGGAGGAGGAAAGATGAGAGAATGAATGGCAGTGGAGTGGTGCAGGAAAAGTAGAACCATGTAGACTTCGGAGATTCAAATTAGCACTCAAGAAGCTGGAATTTGGTTGGGTCCTAGCAATCAAGTTGATTCGGGTACCTCACAGTACCTTTAACTCCAGTTCCAGGGAGGTCTGGCACCTCTGGCCTCCTTCAGCATCAACACTAATGTATATATAGCCCCCATAAAAATGTAGCTCTTTATTAAGACCCTGACTCAAAAAGTTAGAATTATCCTGAAACTCTGATATATCCACTGTATTTATAATAGCAAATAAGCCAAGGTTGCTGTTTTGGAGGGGAAATATAGGTCAAAAGTCCCTTATGCTACATGCTTAGGATTGGCAACATAGCATTCCGTTCTTGGAGCTTAGAGCAGCAGTGGTCCATTCGTGCAGCATGTCCACCCCACCGAGACTGCCACACGTTGGCACCAGGCATCATAAAGATCAGCACCTCTGCTATTAAGGAACACTCAGTTAACTAGTACCAGTATTGATAGGGTCAGATAATTTTTAACTGTTAAATGAAGTACTTTTTCTTCAGCACTAATTAGACAATGGTCTAAAGATTCCTATGTGGATCAGAGAGGCTTGGGAAGCATTCATCATTCCAAAGGTTTCTGCCTAAATTGTTTTTCCTTTTGGACAAACATGTGAAAAGATGTGTGTGTGGTAGGATTAAGAACTGCTGGGTTTCGAGCTATACAGAAAAACTCTGAAATTTTCAGAGCTATTTTTCTTAGACAGCGAGTTCAACGAAGATTGTACTGTGAAGACAAAACAGAGAAAATTATTGCAACATAAGTATTTGTATACATTTCAAGTCTTAAAAATGGATGCAGGGCTGTACAGTGGCAGCACACACTTTAAATCCCAGCACTTGGAAGGCAGATGCAGGTGGATCTTCTGAGTTTGAGGCCAGCCTGGTCTACAAAGTGAGTAACCAGAGCCGGGACTATACAGAGAAACTGTTTCAAGAAAGCAAGGGGGAAAACATGCTGTTTCAAACTAGGAATGGTGGTACAGTTTTAATCCCAGCAACCTGGATTTGTTTTCTGAGAAATGATCTTGGAACGTACAAGCCAGCTCTGAACTCAAACTTCCCAAGTCCTGGCATGTTTATGAAACCACACACAGATGGTATGCTTTAAGCAGAACTTTTGTCACCAGGTCTGTATGAGAATGGTTGCTGCACCTTTTTGGGATATGTGGAGAGAACTGAAATACTCAAGAACTTTTTTTTTTTTTTTTTTGGCTTTCTCTTGATCCAAGGAGCAATTCCTGTGCAGTGGACTTAAAGTTGAACAAACCTGTTATATTCTCAGCTCCTCTCCCTGTTAACAGACTGTCAGGCAGATTTGTTCCTTTTCAGATTTTTTTATTGTGTCAGCATATGATGTTTATGTGTTTCAAAACTATGGCAATTGCTGAAGCAATGAAAATGATAGCTAAACATATGTCAGTTATTCATTCTATGTTGTTAACATAACCTTTCAATGCTAAAATACTTACATGAGAAACATCCTTCTGATGCTTATTTACTGAACACAGAAATCCCATGTATTGTTTCCATGATGCTCTTGGATTTATTATTCTCTAATATTGCTATTTTATTCACTTGTTACTAAGCTCTGACTATGTATGTACCACGTGCACTAGATGCAGTCAATCCCAAATTTCCAGACATCTTTATTGGAGCTGAAAGAAACAAATGGATGATTTTAACATCAAGGTTTCACCATCAAAAAAAGAACTTAAATTCATGCATTTTTTTGGAAAGATTGTTTTTTTCCTGCCTTTTTTCTGAGACAGGATTTTGCTGTGTAGCTTCAGCCATCTTGGAACTCACTCTGTAGAGCAGGCTAGCCTCAAACTCAGAGATTCCCATACCTCTTAAGAGTTCTGATTAAAGGCTTGCAGCACCATCTAACTCGAATTTCTATGTGCGCCAGGTACCCAAAGGCTATAGGATCAGATCCCTTGGAACAGGATTTATATAGGCCATAGTGAGCCACCTCTGCAGCCCAGTAAGTTCATTTTAAAAGCATTTTGAATTACATGGAATAAGGCACAAGTTTTCAGTGCTGAGATCTCTATTTTCTTTTATTTTTTAAAGATAAGACCTATATAAGCATAGGCTGTTGTCTGTCCTACTGCCTCAGCTTCCTATGTGCTAGGTACCATGACATTTGCCTGAGTATAACAGTTACTAGAATTAAGCCGTCCCCCCCCCCCCCCCCCCGCCTTTTGATACAGGGTTTCTCTTTGTGGCCTCGACTGTCCTAGAACTTACTCTGTAGACCAGGCTGTCCTGGAACTCAAGAGATTGGGCTGCTTCTACAACCACCATCCCAAAATGCTGGGATTAAAGGCATGTGCCATCACTGTGCATCTTAGAATTAAGTTTTAAGTTACATTATTTACACACATGAGATTACCAATTAACATAAGGTTCTATTCTATTAAAAATATTGAAAAAAGGTTTTAAATCAGGGGGTTATAGATAGCCCAAAACTTATTAGTTACTTTTACTTTTTGTAACTTCTATTAAAAATCTGAATGTAATTTGGGAGAGGAAATAATCAAAATATAGATTTCATATGTATGGAGTTTGGTAAATTTCAGTGTGTGTGTGTCTATGTGTTGTTTTTTGAGACAGGGTTTCTCTGTGTGGCCATGGCTGGCCTCTTGAACTCAGAGATCTGCCTGCCTTTGCCTCCCAAGTGCTGGGATTAAAGGTGACCACTATCCAGCATGTTTAGTGTGCTTTTATTTGTACTTTTTATAATAAAGAAAAATATCTTAATGTAAAATTGCATTAGCAGTAACCATGATTGTCTCAACTGAAGTGACATTTTATTATAATACTGCTACAGGTAATATGCTGGACACTGGTTGAGGTATTCTCTGTAACAATTAGTCTTAAGATTTTTGATTACTTTCTTCTGAATTCAATGCACTGCATCTCATGTATTTAATAATGTATTTAAAATCTCATGACTTAGGCACAGGCATCCTTTTACCTCCTGTCCTTGAGTTCAGTATTCAGTTCACTGAATAAAAAATTTACTATTGGTCCAAACTTTGTTCATAAAATACTGATTCTACCCCCCCCCCCAACAGGGTTTCTCAGTGTAGTCCTGGCTCTCCTGGACTCAATTTATAGACCAGGCTGGCCTTGAACTCAGAGATCTGAAGACTGTCACTCCCACTGGGATTAAAATTGTCCCACCACACCCAGCACCTTTGTTTTAATAACACATGAATTAACCCTGATATACCAACTCGATGAATCAAAACAACACTTATGGGGCTGGACTATATTCATCACTGAATACCAAATACCCTGGCATCTGCTTGGAATTGTAACAAGAATGAGACATACTGGGATCTAACCTGGGCAATTTAATAAGACTCACTGAAAAAGTAGAAAGAGGGTTGCACATAAAGCTCAGTGGTAAAGCAGCTTGCAAACACAAAGCCATAGGGTCAATACAGGTGTCTGGTAGGGGTAGGGGTCTCAAGTGAATTAGAACCACCTATACTGCAAAGTCTAACTTTGGTGGCAAATTATTCATGTAAGTGTTTTCTGTTGTTTTGTGAGATAGGATTTTATTATGTAGCCCATACTGGCCTTGAACTCAAGAGATCTGTTTGCCTCTGTCTCTCTATTGCTGGACTTAGTAGTGTGCCAGAATATTTTAAAGGACTGATTCAGACTATATTCAGACTGATTATTCTATCACAGTCAGTGCAGGAAAGAACAGTCCAGACACTAAACAATTCTTTCCACTAAAGACTTTGGAGCTCCCATATACCTGCCATTCTTTAAGCAGGCTACCTCACCTGCACAACTTTAGGTATCTGCATATCCTATCCCCAAAATGGGTACACTTATATTCTCAGGTGTTTTCCTTGTTTCAATCTTTAATGGGCAGTCTTTCTATTAACTGTAAATTAAATTATGCAGAGATTTTATATATGAGGCATCACTAAATAAAGTATTGATGACAGTTAAAAGGAACACCGATTCAAACAGAAAATAAATTTAATGCTTAAAAAATGGTAAATTTTAGTATTTAGTGGATCCTACTGCAAAAAGTTGTTTTTAGTTCAGTTTGTGTCCTGAATTACTACACAATACTGCCTTTCAGAACATCACTTTTCCACACACTTTAATTTGAAAAACACAGCGAAGTAGGTATATGGTTTTTGTAAGTCAAAGCCCAGAATGAATGTCAACATCATATGGAACTGAGACTCAAATGCATCTTTCTACTGCTAAAGCCTACACAGTAACAAAACCAGCTTTCTGCAGATCAATGGTGGTCACAGGTAGACTCACCCACCATGACTACAGCAGTAGAAATGGTTTGACAAATACTTCAGTTTGACTCTAATCAGCATACTTATTTTAATATATCCAATGTTACCAGAGCATTACTTCCTATATCAAATAATTTTTAAGGCAATTCTGTCATAGTAAATAAAGTATACTCTTAAAATTTACTTCACTAGAGAGGCAAGAGGCAGGAGGATCTCTGTGAGTTTGAGGTCACCCTCCCTGGTCTACCTAGGGAGTTCTAGGACAGCCAGGTCTATGTACAGATACCCTGTCTCAAAAGAATAGAACTTATTTCTACTTAAGTTCTTTGACATTCACTCTGGATTACTGCACAGGTAGTAGTTTCCTGATTAGCTTAGGAATAAATAAAGTGGATCTCTTGTGAGTTTGAGGCCAGCCTGATATTTGTAGATAGTTCCATGACAGCCAGAGCTATAGAGATTCTGTTTCTGAAGGGGGGGGGGGGGGGGGGGTGTGTATCTATGTGCGCCAAATGCCTTTGCATCTAGGTGTCGAGATTCATGGCAGATTACATTTATTAATGTGTTTCTCTCACTCCCGATAGCTGTAGTAGGAGACTGCTTCAGTCTTACAATTGCCAGAAACAGACAGTAGCCTGAATAAAAATTGTCATCAGTCATCCTTGCTGCGCCTTACAGCCTTTTTTGTAGTTCAAAATATGCTAATTTACAGCACAGCGATTCAACATGCAGCCATATTGTCTTTCATTAGAAATATCTCAGCTGTGGCTAGAGAGATGGCTCAGTGGTAAAGAGCAAATGCTTCTCTTCCACAGGACAAAGGTTCAATCCCTAGAACCCACATGACAGCTAACAACTGTAATTCCAGTTCTAGGGGATCCAACATCCTCACACAGATACATATGCAGGCAAAACACCAATGCACATGAATAATAAAAAAAGATGGGTTATACCTATGCCAGAAGGCACAGATCTTATGAGACTAAATGGTCCTACATTTGACCATACTGGATGGATTACAGTGTCAGGACTATCTAATGAGTAACTTCCTTTGATGCTTTTAAAAGTTTTTCATTATATACTCTTACTGTCTTAGTTTCTTCTTCATTTATTTTTCCAATTATATTTCTAGAGAAAACAGTTACCCAATAGGATGAGAGTAACTTCAGGCAATGCAAAATTTAATTCATAACTGTTAGAATTAGATTTGACATTCTCAGAGGGCTATGCTCCTTGTCAGGTTGCTTTTGTTTTGAATCTTTTATATCTGTACAATCACTTTTTCCAAAGAAAGTAATCTAATAATTTCAATCATCATGGATTTCTCCTGTCAGTAACAAACGTTGATAAATGTAGCTGGACACGGACCAGTCCTGTCACTGAACATTTAATGCTTTCTCCAATAGTGGCTTTAAGGATCCCAGTTGGGTTTGGTGTCCATTAATGAAGAGCTAATACCACCCTTTAGGATGAAATTACTCACTAGGTAAGGTTCATGGTTACTGTTTATGTCTTGTTTTTAGTTTCATAAAAATGCACAAAACATAAGTTTGGTTATAGAGGCAGCCAAGACCCGGAAATGGCAATTATGAAAAGACAAATAATTCAATGAATATCTTTCCTGTGGTTCGACAGGGATTCACCATGTAACTAAACCCAGCTTAGAATTCCTCCTGCAGTCCAGGCTAGGCTCCAAGACAGCTTCCCTGTTTCTACCTCCACAGTGCTGGGTTTAGCAGCTGGTGCCATCAGGCCCCACACCTAAACTACTAGGTTTTATGCAGAAAAATAACTGCAAAGTATTTCAGAGATCTTCTTCTTTGCCTTCTTGGCTGGGTTTCCCAGAAGAGAGGAAGTTTATGTGTCCCTAGAGTTCTTTAGGAAGTGATCACTGTGCACTGAGTTTGGATGGGACTTTAGTTTCTAAGTTTCTTTAGTTTCTAAGTAAGTTGAGAAGATAGAGAGAAGGTTCAGCGGTTAAGAACACTTGTTGCTTTTGCAGAGGATCACGTTCAGTTCTCAATATCCACATGTAGCCCAAATCCATGATGGCAAAACACCCATACACACACACATCTTTAAAGATGACTAGACTGTTGCTTCTACATCGTAAATAAACAGTGTGTTACCCTTAAAGACTTCTCAACTTTCAGTGTTGTATTATGTAATCGTCACTAATCTATTCCACAATAGTCTGTTTCCAGTAAAGGCCACTTAATACATATGAGGAGCATGCTCTATAATTGTAACGTTGCAACTGTATTGAAGACTCTATGTCAACATTACCCACAATGGTAAGCTGTGTATATTACCACTTTACAGAAAGAGCCAAATCCTTCCACAATTATTTCCTTATACTTACAAGCATGGCTTGAGTGTTTCCTTGTATAATTGTGTTGATGGCTGGAACTTTAAGCAAACTAAAACCCATTGGACCTCACCCTTTAAATAGGTCAAGTGTATATGTGAATTTCATTTCAGTAAAGCTGTTTATAAAAAGATACAACTCAAGAGGATTATTCTTCATAGCAAGGTCATACAGCATTATTAAAGGTTCTTAAAGACCTATGAATATATACCTACTTACAATTGATTACAGTCGAGTGTCTCTGCATAACTGAATTTCCTGAAATTGTTATATTCATGAACACATACAGTTTATCAGCATATATTCTTACAAAGACATGTTTTCTAGTGTCCCTTTAATAATCCAAGCCTGTTAAAATCTGAAAGATAAGATAAAGAAAGCTTGCTCTTCTAGGTAGTCATTAATTAAAATTAATTTGAAGTTGTTTAGATTTCTAATTTTGATGGAGATGTTTGTTTTATTTACCTTAAGTTGCACAGGAAACCCAGCAGCAAAATCTACGTAAAATTATTATAAACAGAACAGCATGGCACTAATTAGAGACTTTATTTCCTAAATATTATCAAAAAAATGTCAAAAATATAAAAAAATTAATTTATTATCCAGAATAAATTAAAGATTGTTCCAAGAAAAAAAAAACCTAAAAAAACAAACAAACAAACAAACAAACAAATAGTTCCTAAATCCAATGGTATGTCCACCTGTGTCAGCTTAAGGAAATGTAGACTGTGGTGTTTACCTTACCCAAAGAAGAGGTCTGAAAGATGCATTTTTTTTTTCCTGGTTATGTTTTCCCTTAGGTTTCTAATGGAATTTTTTCCTATGAAAGTTAAGACTTAATTTGTACAGTCTTTCTAAAAGACACTGATATTTTTTCCATTCAGTTATGGTTGAATATCCATTATATATAAAGCTAGAATATGTCACACAACAAATTATAGAACCCATTACATTATACTGGTCCCATTTTTCACACTATTTCTACCCAATCTGTTATTTTTCTTTCAATAAATCAGTCTCCCACATAACTCAAACTAAGGTTATTGCTCATATAAATGTCTAATAAAACAGAGATTCATTAACCTGAACCATTTCTACAGTTAAATCAAAGGAAAGAAAGAAAACAGTAAACATTTTGTTTCCTTTCTAGTACTTACCATTACAGGCAGAAAAACAGTGTTATTTCTGAGGCTTTTACGTTGTTGAATAAATGGAAGAAGGCTCTTGCCATTTCCATAGCTTCTTCTCACAACATAAGCTGAGTCTTTGAAAAACGCTTTTTAATTGCCATCTTCACACATCTTTGACTGTTCCTATTGTGTATTGGCAATTTAGAAACCAGCCTGCCTAGCTTTTTGATAGGAAGAGCTACTTAACAGCTGAATTTTATTAACTTCTAACACAGGCATAGTATGTATTTTCACTGATGCAAACAAACCATCCAATCCAGGGTCTTGAGTACACTAGGTGAATCCTTATCATTGAGCCAAGTCTACCGCACAAAACTCTGGAGGGAAAGAATAAAATACACAAATAATGTATATCAGCATTTTAGCTTTTCAGAGACCCTCAGGAGGAAGTAAACTTTCCTATCTTTCCATAATGAACTTCAGAATCTGAAAAACAAACACACAGTACTATTTTAGTTCCTGGGAGAAATGGTTAATTTGAGTTGCCAAAAAAAAAGGCTCAAAAATTCTTTAAGTAATCGTACATTTGGAGTACTCCAAAGAAGACACTGGGGGCAGGGAGGAGATGAGGGAGGGAGGGTGGAACTGGGAGGGAATGAGAGAGGGGGCCACAGCTGGGATACAAAGTAAATAACCTGTGATTAATATAAAAAAATTATTTAAAAAAAAAAAACTGAATGCATTTTATCTGGTGAGGGTACCAAATGGGTAAGGGAAGGGGATGCTTAATGCGCTAACGTTATCTGCATGAGGATATCACAACGAAACACATTATTTTGCACAATAAATATACCGTAACAAAAGAAGAAATTATAAGTTAGTGATCCATGAATATCAACCTCGAGCATCCGCAGTATTTTAGCACAGGTCATTCAGCGTTGGTCGCAGTGAAGACTGCTCACTTGTAGAACCTTTTCACTATCTTTCGGTTTCGCGGAAGGGTAAGAAAGATTAGGTGTTAACTTCTTTTAGTAGCTCCTTCTTTCTTATTTTCAGGGCTTTTTGTTATCTACCAATGGTTTCTTTAAGGCCCTTTGCGAATTACGACTGTATGAAAATTCAGCGGTGGGGCGAGTGTCCGGCACCTGAGGAAGGGAGCATGAGGGACGGAGAAGAGCGGCAAGACAAACGGCTAGACCTAGGCTTAGCTCACTCACGGGGTGCAACCGGGCTTTTCGTCCTGCAGGCGTGAGGCCCACCGTCCCGAGTCCCCGCACCTCACAAAGACACCTGCCCAGACAGTCCTGTCAGGAAGTCTAAAGGGTCCTCCACGCTCAGAAGTAAAGCAGCGACTCCCTGTGTCCCCGGGTGGTGAGGCCCTGTGCAAGCAGGGCTGAGGCTCACTCTGACTCGGGAAGCCATTTCTGGCCCGACCGCCCTGCCCGTGCCCAGTGTACCCTCCATCCAGGCCTAGCCGGTGCGCGAGGATAGCAATCCCTATGTCCTCGCTTCACCATCCTCACCAACCACCTTTAAGCTCCAAGAAGCCACCGACACCTCAGCTCGCCGCAGCTCCTGAGCTCCAACATGGCGGCCGGTCCAGTCCCTCTCTGGGCGCTCCGACCGGAGCATCCTGGGCATTGTAGTTCGGGCTGTAGCCTCCGCGTCTCTCCCGGACTTCAGAGGACTACAGATCCCAGAATGCACAGCTCTGGAGCATGGCTATTGGGGCTGCTCGATCAGAGGGATGATGTCATTGCAAAACCCCACTGCATTCATTGTGCTACAGTCTGCCCGCCCCCCCATGCCCCCCCACTGCTGCTGCTGCTGGGCTCGCTATTGCCGCTCGCTCCAGTTGAGCCCTGAGTAGCTGCAGGACCAGGGCAGGGACTGACTCCAGTCCTTGGACTTAAGACACCGCAGCACCTTCCCTTGCGTGCGTGACTCATTCGTTTATCATTTCTGTTTATGCCTGGGGTGGGGAGAAAAATCCCAAACCAGGTGAGTTGAAGTGATTTGTTCAAATCGTTCTCCCAAGTTATTCCGCCCGTTTAGTTCTCAAGGCTTTCTTTTGAGAAGATGGGGCCGGGAATGGGGGTATGGGTTTGGGAGGTTCTCACTGGCGCTGCTAAGGGCTAAATCTCTCTGTGCAATTTGGGTCACTGCAAAGAACAACTCCTGCAACCTGCCCCCGCCAGGGGACTGGTGCCTGCCAATTTCCTCGCCTCAACTCCCTTTAACCTTTTTGAGGCTGAGAGAGGGGGCTGGGCTGGGAAGGATGTTGGGAAGTGCGCTTGGAAAACATAAGGAGGGCAAAGGAGGCGGACTGCAGTCCTGTCATTCCACGGCCCCAGGGCTGAGATTTGAGTGGGAAAGGGTGATGTGTGGGGAGAAATGGAGACAGTGATTTAACGTGGCCGTACTTCTTTAGACCATTTGTGTCGCTTGGACTAGCACACGCTATTTTTAAGATGAGCATGTTTCTCTTGAGTCGCTTAAGTTTGTTTCGTAGGGCTGCATTTCATGTTTTATGCCTGTGTCGTTTGTCTCGCTTTTTTTTTTTCCTCTGATGATTTGAGGCGACAGTGTCCTTTAATGGTGTACTCCGTGCCAGTCAGAAATATTTCACGTGTTTAGGGAAGGTTCGCTTAGGCTGCTAGAAGCAGCATTTTTGTTAACCTTTTTATTTTTATTTTTGCGTTCTCCCGACTGCGGGATTCAGGATTGTTTGGAAGTGGAACTGATAGATATGTGCTTGTCTGAGTGTTTTAAATTACATCGTAATCGGCTCTTGTCACTGACAATGGTACTGTAACTAGCTGCGGTTTCCTGAGGCTTAGTCTCCACTCACAAATAACGGTTTGTAGACGGAATCGATTAAGGAACCTGCATACTTTTTTTTTTTTTTTTTAAGGAAAGGAAAAGTTAGACGCGCTACCACCATTTACTGGCCATCACTGAAAGGTATCCAAGAACACTGAGCCTGACCAGGGAAACCACGGAGCGTGGTAGTGTGTTTTGTGTTTTTGTTTTTGCTTGAATTTTGTTTTTCAACGAATTGACACATTTAATAAGGCAGGCAACATTCTGGCTTGTATGATGCTGGCTCTCCTCTTTTAAGAGTTACAGGGATAAACACTGCAATAAATATGTTCCTTTGAGATAAACAGCTGGCTGGCTCCAGAACAGTTGGGGCCAGTCTTAGCTGGGAGATGTACAACCTTGGAAATGAATGGACTTAGATCAACCACACCCCCTCTAGGAATGTCAAAAGAAGGAGAAAAGCCAGAATATTTACTTAACTCCAAAACGCTAAAGCTTTTCATAGCTGAGTCAGGCTTTCGGTGAAAAGCCATTACTCTCTGTGTTTAGCTTCTATGAACCAATTTTATCCATTTTTAATTTAGATGATGCGGTCTCCAATATTGCTGCTGGGGTAGGGCAGTCCATTGTATGGGCTTTGTAAATGGAGGGATTTATTGGAGTGTAATGAGTAGTATTTAGATTTGGGAAAAGATCAACAGTCTGTATTTGCTTCTTCCTATACAATGGTGGTGACACTCCACCCTTCCCTTCTATGCCTTTCATTCTCTCCCTATCCCCTTCACATCTCTTCAAATTCCATTTTTTCCTGTCTCATTGTAGTAAATACTGGTTTTTCTCTCTTTTTGTAGGATCTCCCCAGTGTTAGAAGAGTATCACATCTCTTTTTCTAAGTCGCTTTGTAAGCTCTGTACATCCCTCCACACCTTCATCCTCCCCTCCCTGAAGGAACCCTGTAGGCTCTGTGTGAATCTTTATTCAGAGTCCTCTTTGAAGAGGTTCTAGCATTTCTTTTTCTTGGAGTCTGTGCTTGGCAGGATTACACTAGTGAGCCTGATCCAGGGCTGGGATTGTGGTTTTCATGGCAAACATAACCTGGGCCCACGAGTATATGGACAATGAATGCAGCTTTGGAGCTCTTGTACTTTTTTTTCCTTGGCACCTGCTAAGAAGTCCCCGTGGTTTAGCAGTTTTTTAAAATGCTTTAAACAAAATGTTGTCATAATTCCTAAAGAAGTAGTCTTAAGTAGCTTCTGCTTCATTTAGTATTTTTGTTTCTTATCCTATCCCTATTCCAGTGAGTGGTGGGAAAACAGTGTATCCCTTAGCAAGAAGCTAAGCAACAGTTCAGGCAGGCAAACTGCTCTTGTGTTTCTTCAGGTAGTTGGGAGTCCCTGCCATTTTGTTTTTGTGGAGGGAAGAAGTTTGATGCTCTCTCTGGGAGCTGGGTGTGGTAGCAGCTGTATCTCCTCTTTACTTAACCAGGCATTTAAGGTCCATTGTCCGTTTGAAGTCAGCGTATGTGACCAGGGAATGAGACTTTATTTGAACCACTTTGCATTACTAATTCTTTTCTTCTGCAATGCTCCCTCACACACTGGGGTTTTTAATGACACAGGGAGGAGAAATGAGATGAGCGGTTAGATTTGGCTCTGTCACTGCTGTCCTTATGACTTTCAAGAACTGTAAATTTCTGCCTAAGTTTGTATATGTGCAAAGGGGCACCAATCCTTGCTTCTTGGTTTGTTTGGCTTTTTGTTATAATCCTTCATGATAAAGCCTGAAACTTATTCTGACAGCAAATGTCAATTGACAAAGTATTATGATAAGCACCATGGTAAATCAATGAAGAGAAATGTTTCCCCTTGCATTGAATTATTTCAAGCGTAATATACGCTTTTTTCCCAGGCTATTGAAAGATAGGATGTAGTACCCACCATGACTCTGCTCCCTTTTCTGGGGCAATCAGGGAAGGTTTCCTGTAGGAAGTGGCACTTGAAGGGACTTGAGTGATCAGGGAGTAATTGGGGTGGATATGGGAGTTGCTTAGAGTAGAGTAAATAGGGTTTTAGGGGAAAGGAACTGCATATTCAGCATACAAAGGGAAGAGTGTTGAATAGCAGAGTAGAATAAAGAAGCTGAAAGATGTGGGAGAGGTTGGAGCCTGGGCAGTTTTGAATGACAAGGTTATTTTGGTCTTCTTCCTCTGGGTAATGGGAATTTAGGAAGTGCTTTAATTAGCTAGATGAGTTTCATATATGGAATTATATTTAAAAACACCCTAGCTTTATCAAGATGCCTCCATGGGTATAAGCTTGAGGACCTGAGTTCAGTCCCTGGAAAAAAAAAGACTGACTGAAAGTTGTCCCCTGGCCTGTATATATGCTGATGTGTAGGACACATTCTCTCTCTCTCTCTCTCTCTCTCTCTCTCTCTCTCTCCTATAATAAATGACCATGTTTAAAAGATAAAGAAGAAATTAGAGGAAAGCTTGGCCAGGTTGAGTCTGTGGAGATAGAGTACACTAGGTGATAGGTGATGATGCTTCACTCGTGGAGGAGACTGGAGAGACACTAAGTTTGAAAATTATAATTGCCTAAATATATTGATTGATTAGATGTGAGAATAGGAAGCAAAAGTAGAATATGGCTTGTGTTTTTCCCTTCTAAGCACTCCAGATGTCTTTTACAGGGAAAGAGAAAGCTGATTGGGCACTGAGTTTCTTTGTTCAAGAAGAGCAGAGGGGGGACTCTGAGTTATGCTGAATTTGAGGTTCCTGGAGCCCATCTAAGACCTTTGTTTTATTCTTCCAATGGTTGTGTAGGGTGTGACATGGTAGTCTAAGGAAGAGAGCTCGAAGGAGGCTAGGATGGGTTCTACTTACTTATTAATGTATAGTATTGAGAGTGGCAAGCACATTTTCAAGGTTTAGTTTTCTTATCTATAGAATGGGTATTACGGCGAACTGTATGCTAATGCCCAGATGCATGTGCACCATGCTACGAATGCGACACCCAGTGAGATAGTGTTTGCTTTCCAGAAATTTCTCCAGGGGCTGGAGAGGGGGCTCAGCGGTTAAGAGCACTGACTGTTCTTCCAGAGGTTCTGAGTTCAATTCCCAGCAACCAAATGGTGGTTCATGATCATCTGTAATGAGATCTGGTGCTTCTTCTGACCTGCTGACACACATGCAGGCAGAATACTGTATACATAGCAAATAAAAAAATCTTAATTTTTTTTTTTTTTCTCCAAAGAAAGAAAAGCATGTGAACAAATGGTGGGGTGAATAGCAATTCTAGGACAGCACAGCCACACAGGAGGCCTCCAGTCTTGGAGGATAATGATGTGGCCTGCAGCCTTTGACTCTAGAAATGAAGGCAAGGGACAGCTCTAAGGATTAGGTCCCCAGGCCTTGCACAAATTAGGGACTCTGCATGTTTGTTAACTGGATGGACTAACCTAGGTCTGTAAGGATGTTTTCTAAATCAAGACAAATGTCAACGTATCAAGAGATTCAATTAGTAATAATGAAATGTCAAATGTAAATGCTACTAACAGATTATTTTCTGAGACCTATATAGTCCTTGAGGTATTTTAAGGAATTCAGAAGTATTTTGGTTTCTTTTAGGGCTTTACTTCTTAAATTCAAGTTAGTATCTCAAAAATCATCCTAATGCCCATAATATCCCATAAATCAATGGGCTTCCTGAATTTTACACATAAGCAAAGTCACTGCACACAAAATAAATACAATTTAGTGAACTATTGACAATATTTTTCTGTAGTAAAGATCTATTTAACTGCATAGAAATTCTTTAATATATCTTTCCCCTTTTATTTTATTGCACAGGAGGGAGAAAAAGACAAAACACCACAATGTTATAATTACTTAGGAAATCATTGCTATATTTTCTTGGCTGTAGTGGAAATGTGGCCAGTCTCCAAATGAATATTTCCATGTGAAGAGGAATTTTATGTGATTCATGGATAACTTATTTTCAGGCTCCTTCCCCCTGGAATCTAACCTTTGAAAATTTGGAGCTTCAAGATTAGTTTATCATAAAGGTTCTTGGGATTTTTTTTTTTTTCTTTCAGTGTTGGGGACCAAACCTATAACATAAGGGTCCTTTGAAAGTCATCAGGAATACAGGAGCCATGAGGCCACATGTTAATTTGTGTATGTTAATCTGCTAGAGTTCATTTGTGTGTTCCTGCATTTTCTCTTACCATTCATTATGTGTTCTCCTGGACAAACACCTTAACCTCGTTGAACCTGTGCCATAGGATCATTGTTGAGAGGATTAAATGAGAATATATTTTCAGATTTATGTGTGTGTGTGTGTGTGTGTGTGTGTGTGTGTGTGTGTGTGTGTGT
>NW_026596046.1:28028125-28068873 GCF_907164565.1 Psammomys obesus
TGTGTGTGTGTGTGTGTGTGTGTGTGTGTGTGTGTGTGTGTGTGTGTGTGTTTAGTGTCTCCAGAGGCCATAGAGATGAATCATCAGTTGTTCAGGGAACTGAACCTGGGTCTTGTGAGAGTAGCAATACTTGTAGCTACCCAGCCACCTCTCTAGGCCTGAGAATATATTTGAAGTATCTGGTCTGAAGCCTGATACAACTGCTGTTCATGGTGGCTTTAACATTTTTTTCTTTAAGATTTATTTCATTTTCTACGTGTGAGTGTTTTGACAGCATGGGCGTACCACATGTAGGTACACATGTGTATACCACATGTACGCCTGGTGCATAGAGAGGTCAGAAGAGGATATCAGCTCCCCTAAAACTGGAGATACAGATGGTTATGCGTTACCGTGTGGGTCTTGGGAACTGACCCAGGTTCCCTCCAGTGGCAAGTGTTCTTAACTAGTGAGCCATCTGTCCAGGTCCATGGAAGCTATCTTAAACATTTATTGATAATTTTCAGTGTTTTGTTTATTGGGTGATGCGTATTTAGTACTCATGGTGGCAGGTGAGAAATGGTGTAATAAGACCAGCTGAAGTTCACATCATCAGCACTGAGTTGCTGGAGTAGAAATCGATGTTTGCCAGAAATGTTTAACTTGCATCTATCTAATCATGAGGAAATAATTAAACAAATACAGTGTGGAATGCACTATACACAGTAGTTGGCTTGTGATCTTCAAAACATTGTGAATGAATCATGGAACAGAATAAAAGGTAAATGTTAAAGGAGGTTAAAGAGATAGGACAACTTAAAGCAGCTTTTAACCTTTGATTGAAGCCCTAAAAACCAAAGAAAGCAAATGTTATAAGGACTGGGGAAACTGGAATAGGAGCTGCACATTAATTAGCCATTAAGATCCTTAGGGAAGCCTGTCATGTCGGTGCAGCTCTCAGAAGGCAGAGGCAGGCAGATCTCGTAGTTCAAGGCCAGCCTGAGAGAGTTCTAGACACCCAGGGCTAAACAGAGAAACCCTGTCTGGTAAAACAAAACAAAACAAAACACACAAACAAACAAACAAAAATCGTATTGGATGTCATGCATCTATTGTTTAGTCCATTGTGTTGATATTAGTGTGTCCTTAGGTGCTGTTGTTAAATGTTGTTTTCAAGAGCCTCACAGCAAAACCAGAAGGGATGTTTGTGAGGCACTTTTCTAATTAATGCTAGAGGGCCCAGCCCACTGTGGTGGCATCACCTCTAGGCAAGTGGTCCTGGGAGATATAAGAAAGATAGCTGAACCTGAGCCTGCAAGCTGGCTAGCAAGCTGCATTCCTCCATGGTTTCTGCGTCACTTCCCTGCTTTGGCTTTGCTCTCCTTAACTGGTTTTGGTCAGTGTTTTTATCACGGCAACAGGAACCTAACTGGGACCTCTGTGTAAAATAGCTCTGACAAATTTGCATGCATGTAAGCACATAAATATATCCTCCCTGTAAGGGGCTGGCCCCTCTGACTAAGCTTACCATGTCGATCTTTTCTGTGATTCCAATAGCGTTTTCAGGCTGGATTTTCTAGTTCTCATAGAGTCTTCTCTGTTTGGTCTACCAGACATCATGTGCATTGTGTGCATACAAGGCCCTGGACTTGGTGTTCTGATGGTGAAACAAAGATGGAGCTTTCCTTCCACCCTGCTTTATTCTTCGAGATTCAGATCTTTTAGTAGGGTCTTCAAAAAGAGACACACTATGAAGGTGTATTTTATGTGCGATCTCTTTCGCTCAGTCCTTTGCAGATTATGTAACATTAATTGATTGATAGTGCGATGTGTACATCAGAGGACAACTTCTGGAAGTCAAATTCTCTTCTACCATGTGGGTCCTGGGGATCAGACTCACTCAGTAGCAAGTACTCTCTCCTGCTGAGCCATCTCACTGGTCCATCTGCCGCAGATTTTAGCTCTTTTTTTTTAATATGTAAATAAGGGAACAAGTCTCTGTGAGGTTAAGTAATTTTTCTTCCCCCAGAGCAAAAGTACATCAGATGCTCCCTATCTGTCTTGCTTTCAAGCTTCGTGAAGGCAGGGCTGTAAGGCTGGTGACTGTGTTCACATTACTGTCAGTCACGGAAGGGTTAGCTGGCCAAGTGTGGTGGCGAATGCCTCTGATCCCACCACCAGGGAGGCAGAGGCAGGTGGATTACTGTGAGTTTGAGGCCAGCCTGTTCTACAAATCAAGTCCAAGATAGCCCAGGCTACACAGAGAAACCCTGCCTCGAAAAAAACCAAGAAAAGAAAGGAAGGGAGTTAGCTGAAGCACACTCTGATAATATTAGCTGGGTGCCAGAAGGTTTTCAGGTTTTATTTTGATCGTTCCCAAGCTATTTTGAAAAATTTACAACTTTTTATATTCCTTTTATCAGAATTCATTTGCTTATTCTATGTATACACTCACATCTTTTTTTGTTTGTTTTGTTTTTGCCTTTTTGTTTTTTTGAGACAAGGTCTCGCTCTGTAGACCAGGCTGGCCTTGAACTCACAGATATGCCTGCCACTACCTCAGGAGTACACCCATACCTTAAGGCTGGGCATGGTGGTGCACACCTTTAATCTCAGCATTTGGGAGGGAAAGGTAGGTCTGTCTGAGTTCAGGACATCTAGAGCAACACTGAGAGACCTTGTCTCAAGAACACCCAAATAACAATACCATCACCCGAAAACCATAACCAGCTGGGTAGAGATGGAGGCAGCAGCAGCACATGCCTTTAATCCTAGCACTCAGGGAGGCAGAGGCAGGTGGATCTCTGAGATGGAGGCCAAGCTGGTCTAAAGAAATTTCTTCCATATTGCTTTATGATGTAGCTGTAGCAATGCTTTCCCAAATCCCTCAGCCATTCTAGTGACTCTTACTAACTTTTTACATGTGTGTGTGTGTGTGTGTGTGTGTGGTATATATGTGTTTGCATGTGTGTATACAATGTCTGATCTCTTTCTTAATCCCCCCCCCCCACCTCTTAGTTTTTTGAGACTCTGTTTTAATAAACTTGAAGCTTATCTAAGCTGTCTGGCCAATGACTTCCAAGGATCTTCTTGTTCTTCCTCATTAGTGCTAAGATTCCTTCATGTGTCTCTGAACTCAGTTTCATTTTATTCATTCATCCGCTTGTTTGTTTATTTAGTGTTTTTGAGACAGGGTTTCTTTATGTAGCCCTGGCTGTCTTGGAATTTCCTCTGTAGAACAGGCTAGCCTGACTCTACCTACCAAGTGCTAGAACTAAAGGCATGAACCACCATGCCTGGCTAAGTTCAGCTTTTAAAAACATGGATGCTGGGCCTGGAGAGATGGCTCAGCGGCTAAGAGCACTGTCTGTACTTCCAGAGGTCCTGAGTTCAATTCCCAGCAACTACATGGTGGCTCCCAGCAACTACATGGTGGCTCGCAGTCATCTATACTAGGATCTGTTTCCCTCTTCTGGCATACAAGTGTACATGCAAATAGAGCAATCATAATTAAGTAAAGTAATAAAAAACAAACAAGCATTTGTACTGAGGATTCAAACTCATGCCCTCATGCTTCCATAGCAAGCACATTACCCACTGAGCCATTTCCCCTAATAGCCTTAAAAAAAAGTTTCATCCAAAATCTAGTCAGGTATAATTCTTAAAAGATAATTGTGTCCTTTAGTTGTTTGCTTTTAGCACAGCATAATTATCTATCTTTAGTTTGTTGTTCTGTAGGCTGGAATTGGAATTTTCTGATCATGTTCTCATTATTAAGCTTGGGTTAAGGATTTGTGGTCAGAATTTTCCATTGGTGATACTGCACCCTCTCCCCTCCACCCTCTTTTTGCATGTTAGGGATTTGTAGGGTCAGTTTGTCAGATCACTGGTGATTTGAGGCTTGAGCCTGTGGTTCAGGTGGAGAGTCAAGTCTTCCCGTCATATTTAAGTGACGTGTATGGGGGCATATCTTGAGGTT
The DNA here is from genome assembly GCF_907164565.1 of Psammomys obesus. Classification (NCBI taxonomy): domain Eukaryota; kingdom Metazoa; phylum Chordata; class Mammalia; order Rodentia; family Muridae; genus Psammomys; species Psammomys obesus. Next base: position 28,032,084 of record NW_026596046.1, read on the forward strand.
ATGTGGCTGTGCTGTTTCTCAACAACTTTCATCTAATGTTTTGTAAATTCCCTCATCTTCTGTTTGTCATATGATCAGTTAGCTTCCAGCCCTTCCTTGTCACTTCAGAAACCCACTAATTATACTCCTATTGTTTGTCTTCCAGTGTATTATATTATAATCCATTATCAGACTTGTTCTCATTTTCCCAGCCTTATGCTTTCTGATACTCAGTTTATCTCAGATATAGCATACAAGAGCCTACCTTATTTGTTCTTAAAAGCTGTGAGTCCATAGGCAGGATGCTTATGAAAGGAAGGACACTAAGTCTTAGAAGCCACAAGTAACTCACAGCGTGATCCGAATCACATAGCTAACGGGAGAGACTAGCTGCAAATACTAGTTGAACTCAAAAATGGATCCTGCTACTCCACCCATTGTCCTGGCTGTCTAGGAACACAGTGTCATCTGTCGAAACCAAGGACAGAGTGCAATCATTGCAGCATCTTGCTGATGGGAAATGATTGGAAGTGTGCAACAGCAGGGGACTGGACATGTTTACACTAGGGAAAAGCTTTAAAGCTACAAACAAGAGTTAAGGTGTTCTCCAAGGACATATATTAAGTGACAGAAGAGAGTGTGAAACATATTTTGTGAGGGATAAGGATATTTTGAATCTTCACAAAGAAACCTTGGAAGGCTATGGTTACTGGTAGAAAGGAGGTAATGGACAATGTTTGAGTTGTGGTTTAATCTATAGGTATACATGTGTACTGAGGTTTTCTAATATACGTATATCATGTTTATTTGTGGCAGGGTCTCACTCTGTAGCCCAAGTGGCCTCAGACTTAAAGAAATTCTTCTGTCTAGTATTCTGAATCCTGGGATTCTACAGGCTGGGGCTACCATAACAAGTGTATAGTATTGATTTTAAAAGTAGCTCTGTTGATGTGCAGTTAACATATATCACGTAAATTGCTTATTTAAAATATACAATTTATTGTTTTAATGTTATGTTGATCAACTTATATAATCAACTTTAAGATTTTTTCATCACTACAAAAACTTTACCACAGTCAGATTTAGCACTTTTAAATTGTATACCCCCCCCCCCCCCCAGCCCCCAAAAACCTCATGCCCCTTAGTAGTTATTTGCCTTTTTTACACCCCTTCCTGTCCAGATCAAGGTAACCCATATTATACTTTTGATCTCTAAAAATTTGTCTATTTCAGTCATTTAATATGCATAGAATTATACCATGTGTGATAGCTTCTTTCATTAACGTAATAGTTTCAAAGTTCATTCATCATGTGCTTTGTATCAACTTCTTATTATAAAATAATATTCCACTGTATGGCCATCCTACATTTTATGGATCCATTTATTATATTATGGATATTTGAGTTGCTTCTACTTTTTGACCATTTTGAATAATGCTCCTGTTCACATTTATTTGAGTGAATATATGTATTATTATTATTATTATTTTGGTTTTTTGAGACAAGAGTTCCTCTGTGTAGCCTTGGCTGTCCTGGACTCATTTTGTAGACCAGGCTAGCCTTGAACTTGCAGAGATATGCTTGCCTCTGCCTCCCTGAGTGCTGGATTACAGGCATGAGCCACCTTGACCAGCTTGTTTTGATAATTTTTGAATGTTCAGTTGGTAATACTATGTTTGACCTTTTGAGACACTGCCAGGTTGTTTTTCAGACAGCGGTAGCCATTTGCATTCTCACCAGCAGTGTGTTAATGTGTTAGAGTTCAAGTATGGGAGACAGAGAGATGGCTTGGTGGTTAAGAACAGCGGCTGTTCTTCCAGTGGGCCCTGAGTTTGATTCCCAGCGCCCACAGGGGGCAACTCACAACCGTCTGTAATTCCCATTCTAGAAAATTTGACTCCATTTTCTGAACTCTTTGGTCACAAGTCAAGCATGTGGCACACATATGTAAATATACACAAAACACTAATACACTATATATAATATAGTGTATAAATAAAATATAAAATAAATAACATTTATTTATTTTATAAATATTTTATAATAATATTTATTTATTTTATCAATATTTATTTATTTAATATAAAATAAATAAATTATTCATAAAACGAGTTCTGTTTTTCCACCTCCTTGCCAATATCTGTTACAAAAAAATCATTGTATCTATTCTAGTGAGTATGCAGCACATTGATTTTTGAACTTTGAACTGTGTCAGTGTATTAATAATGTAATATTTATTTCAAAACTAAAATTGAAAAGCTAGGAAGAGATATTAGAAAGATAGTTCAGTAATTAAGGGCACTGGCTGCTCTTCCAGAGGACCTGGGTTCAATTCCCCGTATTTACATAGTGACTTACTTGCATACAGGATCCGAAGCCCTCTTCTGTGGGTACTAGGCTTGCGTGGAGTGCACACACTTTCATGTAGGCAGGACACCCACACTCATTAAAAACATTTTTAAAAAGAAAATCTTTAAAAAAATTAGAAGAAATAGGAGCTCAGGAAGAAAAGCTTTAGCCAACTAGTTGAAGGGTCAGTGTGTGAGAGACACTTTCCAGGCAGAGACAGTCCCCAGGTTTCTTCTTCCAGCTGGGTGGGAAAATGCACACAGTTTCCTGTTAGGCTTTTTAGTGTTCTTTGGCTTTTCTCTCTCCAGCACACACCACGTTCATTGCCCAGAGTGTAGACACTTCCTTCCTGTCTGAAAGGCTGCCCTCACATGCCTTACACTTTCATAGCCTTAGAGACAGAGTGACTGTGATCCCAGTAGATCTTATGACTAGGGTTCTGTGGGTCATGAGGTCCTTTTGTGAGCTTCCTCTGCGCAGGGAGAGGGTTAGACGAGGCAGCTTTAGCCATGGTGGCTGGTGTGGGAAACAGAGGGGGCTTTAGGAGAAACCTCAATATGGAGCTTTCTTATGACTTTGATTTATGTTTTCGTATCTTTAGGCTTTACGACATAGGACAAGTCCCATTTTCTCCAAAGTTCTCACTATCTATGGCACCATTTCTTCACAGATAGGTACTCATTAGTAGTAAAGGGGGAAATACATTTTACTGTAGAGAAACATGGCAGATACCACTTTTACTAAGTGACCAAAGTTAAGTTAATATCAGCAAATAGATTTCTTTTTGCTTTTAATTACTTATTTTTATTTTATGTGCATTGGTGTTTTGCCTGAAGGTATGTGTGTATGAAGGTATCAGATTGCAGAGTTACAGGCAGGGGCGTGGGTGATGGGAATTTAACCTGGGTCCTCTAGAAATAGCAGTCAGTGCTCTTAACCCCTGAGCCATCTCTCCAGCCTGCGGCAAATAGATTTCTGAGAAAAACATACTACCAGTTTGTGGAGTCCTTTGCCCAAATATGCAACTTGAATGTATGCACAAAGGCCTAGGGAGATTGCTCAGTGGGTAAGAGGCCTTGCTGTACAGTCCTGGGGACCTGAATTTGGACTTTCAGCACCCACTTAAAATTTGGGTATGGTCATGGGTACCTATTATCGCAAACAGAGACAGGTAGATGTTTTGGCTGTGCTGGCCGGGGCTGAAACGGGCTTCAGGTCTTGTGAAAGACCTGTCTCACAAAATAAGGTGGAGTGTGAAAGACTGGGATGTGTCTAAGTTAAAGGAGACAGAGGACAAATAATAACTAAAATGCAACACTTGGTCCTCCCATTAGTTCTTGAGTCAAAAAAATTTTCTTCTTTGTCCATTGATATAATTCATATTGCCATAATGAATGCTATTTGTACAGTAGGTAAAAATCAATTGAGGGTTGAAACTGGATTAGATTTAGGGTCAATATTAATTTCCTGATTTTGATAATTATATTGTGGAAATATGAGGGAATATTTCTGGCTTTTAAGGAAATTGTACTGCCAGCCTGCCATCCATCCCTGGGACCTGTGTGGTAGGAGTGAGACCACTCACACAGATTGTCTTTTAATCTCTAAATGTTCACTATGGCATATGTCTATCTTCACACACACACACACACACACACACACACACACACACACACACCACAAACAAATAAATACATGAAATGAATTTAAAACAGACTTAGTTCATGCACCAGAAAAGAAACTCAGACCCTCAAATAATCCTTATTAAAAGTACTTATGAGAAGGATGGAGAGAGGGCTCAGTGGTTAAGAGCACTGGCTACTCTTCCAGAGGATCTGGGTTTGGTCCTCAGCACACACATGGTAACTCACAGACATCTGTCATGCCAGTTTAGGGTATCTCATGCCCATTTGTGGTCTCTGTAGGCACCACACATGTGCAGGCAAAGCACCCATACATGTAAAATAAAAGTTAAAATAATAAAATATGAAAATATGAGATTTTGGACAGACTAGATGCTAAGACAAACTTTAGTGTAGTACTTAAGTGCTTCTTTTTGAGGTGGCAAAGTCTCACCTCCAGTAGCTATAGGTTGGGTTTTTTGTTTTGTTTTGTTTTGTTTTGTTTTGAGACAGGATCTCATGATGTATGATATAGCCTTCCTTGGCTCATCTGGAACTTTGTATATAGACCAGGCTCATAGAGAGCCACCTGCCTCTGCCTCCACAGTGTGCAGATGGAGCTATAATTGTATAACTCAGGATTACAAAATCAATGACGTCAGTCTGGATCCAGTGCTATTTCTGTAGGACTTAATTCTGTTTTGAATGTTACCTACAAAAACTTTGTCTACTTTTTGCTTTAATAGTTATGGCTAAGAGATGATTTTGTGTGTAATAAGCCATGTTTATTATAACTTTATAATGTTGAATACATTTAAAAATTTTGTGATATTCCAAACACTGCACTGACTGCGTAAATCATGTCATTTAATTATGACAAAAATCTTAAAAAGCTCTATGTCTGAGAGGTTCGGTCAAATGCCTGAAATCATTTGACAGACTTGATTTCTGGTACAAGATCTGCTTCTTACTAGTCAAATGATCGAGTATACAAATTGTTAAGATGATACATTTTAGATTGGGTGTACCTTCCTATGATTAAAAAAAAAAAAGTCAGAAAATACACCTTGTCTTAGTAAATTTGACCTGATATAACACACTGATCAAGGATGGAAAATTTACAAACAATGAAAATCTCTTTCTTTAATGAGTTCCTTTAAAAAATGTTATTGCTGTGTAGTGGTGGTGCATGTTTTTAATCCCAACACTTGAGAAGCGGAGACAGGCAGATCTCTGAGCTTAAAGCCAGCATGGTCTACAGGTCAAATCCTAGGACAGCCAGGGCTACACAGAGAAACTCTTTTTAAAAATGTTATTGTTATACTATTTTTGTTATTTGAGTTTTGAGACATGGTCTTGCTGTATAGCTCAGGCTAGCCCAAGTTGGTCATGAACTTATGGTTTCTTCTGTCTCGGCCTCCAAGTGCTGGGATTACAAATGTGTGTCACAACACCTGACAATAAAAGCTTATTTATAAGGGTGCTACATGCTGGGAGGGCAAGGTAAGGAAGGGGCTGGCAGACATCTGCTGGTGGCTTCTTCCTGCCCCCGGGATGATACATATTTCTGTTGTATGCCAAGAGGGTGAACTTGCCCTTCATGTGCTTTAAAAATATTTATTCATTATTATTTTTAAAAATTATGTGTGTGTGTGTGTGTGTGTGTGTGTGTGTGTGTGTGTATTCCTGTTGGGTATGTGTGTGTGAGTTTGGTTGTCCAAAGATGCCAGAAGACAGTGTCTGATCCCCGAGAGCTGGAGTTACATATGATTGTGAGCTGCCTGCATGGGTGCTGGAGCCTGAACTCAGGTCCTATGCACGAGCAATTAAATGCCCTTAATTACTGAGCCATCTCTCCAGCCCCTTTAAGTGTGTTTCTAGGTCACTAGTGCATTTATGAGAGCATAGGCCTCATGGCTGAACCAGTCATTAATACTCAATGCTCTGTGCTTAAACTTCAGTTTCAATGTGAATTTTGAAGGGGACACTGATGTTTAGAATGTTGGACTCAACACTTTGGGTCTGAGTGAAGCTGAGGGGGAAAAAAAAAAGAATGTTGGACTCTTCCCTGTGTAGTGAAAAAATGATCGCTGGGTCGAGGAAGGACTGATGAGGTCACACGGATGAGAGATGCCTTCCCTCTCCTATGCATTACTCACCTGTTTCTGTGCTATAACATCACAACTAAGGCAACTATAGAAGGAAGAGTTTGCTTTGGCTTAGGCTACCAGGAGGTTAGAGTCCCAGAGGCAGGGATGGCAGGTGGCAGGTGTGGCAGCGGGAACAAGAAGCTGAGAGTACACATCCTTTCCTGTAAGCATGAAGCAGAGAGCGAACTGCAAGTGGAGTGGGGCCTTAAATTCCCATAGCCCAGCCCCAGGGATGCACTTCCGATAGCAAGGCTCCTCCCCCTAAGCCTCTCCCAACAGTACCTCCAACTGGGGACCAGGTATCCAAATATTTGAGCCTCATTCAAACCATTGTACCCTATGACAGGGTAAACCCGGATAGAGGATGGGTAGTTTTTGTGTTACATGAGGACAGTTTGGAGGGCAACTCAACTGAAGGGAACAGCGAGTAGGATCGTCAGAGGTGAAGTTGAAGAGCAGCTTTAGAATCTAACTCTATCAAGGAAGCATCTCCAATTATAGGACTGTATGATTATTGGTCACCTTGCTACATTCCAGGTTGGCAGAGACTTAAAAGCAAAGTCCAAACCAGGTTTGTGAAGCTGTGTTACGCTGGACAGGGACTGACTCATGACTCATTCAGTAAACATTTGTTTAACACACAGTGCTGGTGCTTTGCTAGACACTTTATGTTTGTTGGCAGACTTAATAACCCCAACAACTCTGGAGTTATTAATAGCCCAGTTAACAGATACAGAAATTATGACTCAGATGAGATAGCTTGCTAGAAGTCACATGACTGGCAGGTGGCAGAAACAAGATGATACCTGGAGCCCAGGCATCCGGTAAACCACACTGTCTCTCTCTGGCTGAAGTGTGAGTTGATGGCTGTCTGTGAACTCAATCCCAAGGACAGGTGATGGCCACCACTTGTCATCTTCTTGCTAATTTTGAGGGTGCCTTGGATGAGTTATCAGGCATCTTTGAGACTCATCAATGAACAGATGATCTGCACTAGAATGTATTGTTTCTAATTTCTCTTGGTTTTACTGATCGCTTTCCACCATATGGTAGAGGGTACTATGGTTTGAATGTTTGTGTCCCATCACCACTAATTCATTAGCCAAACACTAAAGTCTGCTATACTGCCAGCTGTTATAGACACTAGCATTTGAGACTTGTCAGGACCTTGCCAATTTGAGGCTGGCAAAAGAGATGGGTCATACAATTTGGCCATAGTGCCTGGTGTATATGCAGGACCTGGAAATACAGAGGAGAGCCACCAGATCCTTTTTTTGGATATAATGTTTTGAAGATATGACCCCCAGAGACCAGGAAGATGACATGGGAGTCTACAGAACCTCACCCTTCTTGTCATTCTCATGGTCAGAAGAGTAGTACTTATTTAATAGGCTTTGATAAGCTCTGAACTTTCTTTTATTTCATGTTCAGTGTAGTTGAATTTGACAGCTAAATGTTAGTATTGGGGGTGCAGAGATGGCGCAGTTGGTAAGAAAACTCATGGAGACAGGCAGACCCCAGCAGCTTTAGGCTCAGTGAGAGACCCTGTCTCAGAAAGTAAGGAGGGACGTGATAGAAGAAGATAGCTGTCCTCTTTTTCTGTACATGCATGTGTATGGAGGATAGACCTGAACACACAAGTGCACATATACCACATGCCACACAGACACAGACACACAGACACACACTCACACACATGCACACACACCAGTGTAGGTATCTACAAAGTGTTTCTCTTGTATTGAAGAAGGATTATAAAATTGGAGCAGATTGGTAAGAGGCCCAAGAGCCTGTAGTTGTTTGAGATGTTCACAACTACAGTCACAGATGGTTGTGTTTCATACATGTTAATGAGATGGCCAAGATACTGGATAAAATGCAGGATCATCTCATACTGAGGTACTAAGAATGACTGAATATTGGAATTCTGATACCAAAGGAGTAAAATGGAGGCCGGAGGGATAGCTAGTATCTAACATTTATTAAGCAGCTACTAAGCCAGGAACTGTGTTATAGTATTAAAAAAAAAAAAAGATTTACTTACTTATTTTTAAAAAAATATTTACTTATTTTTATTTCATGTGTATGAGTGCTTTGCCTGAATGTATGCAAGTACACCACATGTGTGTCTGGTGCCCAGGGAGGCCAAAAGAGGATGCTAGGTCCCCTAGCACTGGAGTTTCAGACAGTTGTAAGCTCCCATGTGGATGCTGGAATGAACCTCTGATTGATCAGCAAGTGCTCTTAATCTCTGTGCCATCTTTTCAGCCTTGCTTGTTTTGTGTGTGTGTGTGTTTGTGTTTGTGTAAGTTCATATACATAAGTTTGTACTGGAGCCAGTAGAGGCCAGAAGAAAGTGTTGGGACTGGAGTTACAAATAGTTGTGAGCTGCCTGATGTGGGTGCTGGGAACCGAACCTGGTCCTTTGCAAGAGCATCGAGTGCTCTTAACCGCTGAACCATCTCTCCAGCCCCCATGCTAGACTCTTTCTTTATATCCACAATTTCATCTTATAACCCCCAGTCCTGTAAGGTAGCAGTGTTCCTCTCTCTTTAGAGGCATAGAAACTGAGGTTCACAGAGGTTATGGCCTGATTAAGGCCACAGCTAACAGAAATCTGAGCAATATTTCATGGACAAGTTTGTCAAAGTCTTTGCTCTTCTACTCTGTGCTTCTTCAGTGACCTCAACTTTGTGTTTCTCAAGGAAGTGAGCCAAAACATAGGAGAGCAATGGGGGTCATATCATACTCACTGAAGGGAAGGGTTTGTTCCTCCGGTTTTCTCCCATGGGTAAATTGCTCTTACTAAATTATTAATATCTTTTTTTTTTTTCTTTTTGTCTTTCGCAGTTAGCATTTGCCAATTAGTGCCTTCGAATTGGCTCATAAAAATCATTTGAGAGAATGCTTACTGAGGCCAGGTAGGTTGTAATGATCCCGACTCTTTCTCTAACTAAGGCTAATTTCCGTGTATTCTCCAGATTTTATCTTTTAGTACCTAAGAGGCCTTGTCTCCTTGTCTTCAGAGACCTTGAACAAGATTCTGGCTGGACGGGTTGGAGGTCTCAGCACTTTCCGTTCTTCAATTCTTTTTCCTTTTCAAGATCCTTGGTATGCCTGCTATCTAGTCGGGGAATGTCTTCCCAGCTGGCTTTAGAGGCAGGCCACACATCTCTCTGAGGTCTTTTAAACCTTCTAGAAAGTCCTGCCCTATGGCTTTATGAAACACTGAAGACCAACTGCCAGCATGCTGATGAATTGTGAGTGTCGGGCAGACTCGCCTTCAGGTTTTCCTGCCTCTTTTCTGTAGTGTGGCCTGCAGTGAAATAGAGAGAGGATCAGAGTTCAGGAGGTTGGAGCCAAGACTTGGCTCAAGTCACAAATTCTAGGGCTGTAGGCATCAACCTGTATGTGCCTGTTTTCCTAGCTGTAAATGAGGGCTGATGACAACCCTAGCTTTATTCGATTGTTCTGAAAGTCAAAAAACCTCACCGTCTCCTGTCAAAGGGCTTAATAACAAGCATGTGGAATGTATTATAGTGTGCTACCATGCTTGCAGTTACAGACCAAATTTGGCTCCTTGAGAGACCATTTTGGAGCCTGTGTAGCATACTTACTTTATCACTGCTGGCCCAAGTCCTGATGGCTTTATCACTGGCCAACGTGGCTTTTTTTGGCATCACTCTCCTGTTTATTTGTGACCTTCTCATTTATTGTCTTATGAATGCTGCCAAACTTTGGTGACTCTTGAATACTCATCCTTGCAAACACTGCGTGGGCTCCTATACTCATACCCGGAACTGTTTACCCCAGCCTCATGAGTCAAATTCTTGGAGTTTCATTTGGATCCCTTTCCTAGTAGGTTCTAAATCAGCAGCTGTGGCTACTTATGATTAGTGAGCCTTACAGTGCTTGCTCCATTCTGGATGATAGCTCCTGAGGGCACCAAAGTTGGGAAATGCCAAGGCAGGGCTATTACAACTTGATGTATGTTTCTAAAGGGAAGAGGAAGCGGAAAAGGGAAGCTTACAATGGAGAGCTTAAAGCTAGGACCCCCTGGAAATAGGAAAGGGTCTTTGTGTGTTGTCTTCTGTTTGTTGGAATTATCACCTTGTTCTGAGGAAATGCTTAGGTGTTTCCTAGACATTTGGGGATTGTCGTATATTTATATCTCCTTGGCATTTCAAATGATTGCTATTTATTCTTCCTGGCTGTTAGAACTCCTGAAGCTGTAAGTGAAAGAAACCTAACTCTCACTTGAGCAGAAAGGAACCTTTTTTTTTTTCCCCTCAAGGAAGGACACTGAAACCAGGATGTATGAGTAGTTAGTTGTAGAACAGCCCAAATTTAGGGACTTGTGTTAACCAAGGAAACCTATTGTTCCGATTAGGCTGCCTTCAAAGTTCTGGGAGGCCAGACTCCTGTTTTTTCCTGTGCCTTGTCCAGATTCTGAGTTTTCCCCTCTGAATGGTGTGTTAGGAAGCCCCCCCATGGAAAGTTTTAATGAGCAACATGTGGGAGTTCTCTCTTTCTTGTGTACTCGCTCCACCAACTCTAACCAGTCTGTGGTCTCACTAAACAGTAAAGAATGCTAAGAAATGTGTCTTGTTTGTCTAATAAGGGGGAAAATGGGTTGCTCGGGCACATAAAGTATGCCGGGCTCTCCACACTGTCAAGATTCTGTCCCTTTCCTTTGCTTCTCGAGTGGCAAGAGTCAAGGCCACTGGTTTCCCCTCCTTATCTTTAGACTTGCAGAAAAATTGAGTGCACAGGTTATGTTTCCAGGTCTTTTAGCTCTCGCTGTAATTATGAGAAAAGGACTGACCTGTACTCCAGCTGTGTCCTGGTAAAATATCTCAAAGAGTAATGATTGGTCTGGTTTGGATCGTGTGGCCATCACTTGGCCCACCATTGGCCACCAGAAAGTCAAGGTGATTCAGCATCAACCTACCCAGTGGGAGCTTCACTTTGCTCTTAGAGAAGAGAGAATCATTAGGACAAACAGTCAGGTAAGCCGGCCAGGAACAAGGGCCAGCTCCTTCCATTATTTCTACTCTGGTGAAAACGTCAGTACAGTATTACAGTCATCCTTCCAACCTCCCTTACCAAAGCCACACCAGATAAGTACACTTCACTGAGTCTATGGATACCATGATTTCTAACAAGCACTCCTATTTTATGTATACCTGAGAATGAAAGACAAAATCAGGGCGGAAGGCAGGGTGGCACTAAGTGAAGATGCCATCTGTGTGGAATGTATCCTAATTCCTAAGCTGCTAAAATGTAAGAGAAAAATATATTTTTTTTATTAATTATAGTTTATTCACTTTGTATCCCCCCATAAGCCCCTCCCCCACCCCTTCCTGGTCCCACCCTCCCGCCCCTTCTTCATGCATGCCCCTTCCCAAGTCCACTGATAGGGGAGGTCCTCCTCTCCTTCTTTCTGATCTTAGTCTATCAGATCTTATCAGGAGTGGCTGCATTGTCATCTTCTGTGGCCTGGTAAGGCTGCTCCTCCCTCAGGGGGAGGTGATCAAAGAGCAGGCCAGTCAGTTCATGTCAGAGACAGTCCCTCTTCCCATTGCTATGTAACCCACTTGGACACTAAACTGCCGTGAGCTACATCTGTGCAGGGGTTCTAGGTTATCTCCATGCACAGTACTTGGTTGGAGTAAGAGTCTCTGGGAAGACCCCTGTGTTCAAATTTTCTGGTTCTGTTGCTCTCCTTGTAGGGTTCCTGTCCTCTCCAGATCTTATGATTTTCCACTTCTTACATAAGATTCCCTGCACTTTGCCCAACAGTTGGCCATAAGTCTCAGTGTCTGCTTCGATAGTCTGCAAGGCAGAGCCTTTCAGAGGCCCTCTGTGGCAGGTTCCTAGGTTGTTTCCTGTTTTCTTCTTCTGATGTCTATCCTTTTTGCCTTTCGGGATGGGGATTGAGTGTTTTAGTCAGGGTTCTCTCTCTTAATTAGTTTCTTTAGATGTACAGGTTTTAGTAGGTTTATCCTCTGTTATATGTCTATATGAGTGAGTATATACTGCGTGTGTCTTTCTGCTTCTGGGACAGCTCACTCAAGGAAAAATATTTTTAAATCTGGTAAAAGATGGCATTTATCCTACAACAAAGCTCTATACTTTTATCCTTGGTACCACTGCTCATTTCATGTTTTCTCCCCATTCATCTATCTATTTACACAACATGTGCGTATCAGATAACTGTTTTAAGGTTAAGCTGCCTCCCCTGCTCTTACTGTTTTTCCTATTTTAAACCTTTTCTTTTTCTATAAATTTTCTGTGTATGGGTGTTTGCTCCTGAATGTTTGTGTGTGCATCACATAGGCACCTGTGGAGGCCAGAGAGGATATTAACTACCCTGGAACTGGAGTTACAGATGGCTGTGAGCCACCATTTGACTCCTGAGATCATGTGTGGGTCCTCTGGAGGAGCAGCCAGTGCTCTTAACTTTCTTTTTTCTTTTCTTTTCTTTTCTTTTCTTTTCTTTTCTTTTCTTTTCTTTTCTTTTCTTTTCTTTTCTTTTCTTTTCTTTTCTTTTCTTTTCTCCTTCCTTCCTTCCTTCCTTCCTTCCTTCCTTCCTTCCTTCCTTCCTTCTTTTCTTTCTTTCTTTCTTTCTTTCTTTCTTTCTTTCTTTCTTTCTTTCTTTCTTTCTTTCTTTCTTTCTTTCTTTCTTTCTTTCTTTCTTATTTTAATTACTGTAACAAAAATTGGGTTGCCGGAGCCAGCCAGCAGAGTCGAACGGTTCTTGAGTCGGGAGTGAGGATTAATATTAATAAAATAAACACACAGCACACAGGAAACTTTTTAAAGGTCCAGACTCGACAGCCACAGCAAAAGGCAGGCTGCAGTGCAAGCAGCAAGTCTCAAGTCTCTGCCTCCTCCTCTGCCTCCAGCCCTCTGACCTTTATATGTCAGGAGTTACTTTTAGCCAGTAAAACATCTCAGAACAATAGGTTAATTTGCACAAAGAGCCTGAGGAAGAGGTGTGACCCTCACAAGCTATCCCACCTGCTGTCACAAACAAAAGGAGATGGACTTGCAAGTTCTTCTCTGCCTTTAGTAAAGGCCTGCTAAAAGCCATCTCTCCGCGGGATTTAAATGTCAAAGCCAAAGCCGGCCGCTGGAGTCACGGCTCCCAACACTTGGTGAGCCAAGTCAATTCTGAAGAAAAAGCTTCTTGGAGGTTGCAGTTTTGGAGAGTAAAAGTCTAAAAGCATGGCACAGGCTCTTGCCAGGGTCCCAAGGATGACAATAGTGAGTGCTGGCAGGAAGGGAGCACGTGGTGAGCGGAAGTCAAAGAGACTCTGGGATTAGGCTCAAGCTTTAATACAGCTTGTTCTCATGAGAATTCACCCCAGGAGGCCCATATGTCTTCTGAGGTGGCAGTTTCAGTGGTCTAAAGCCCTTGCTTGTGGCTCCGCCTCTCTCTCTCTCTCTCTCTCTCTCTTTTTTTTTTTTCAATATCAGTGTCTCACCGTGTAGCTCTGGCTGTCCTGGGACTTGCTATGCTGACCAGACTGGTCTCAAACTCACAGAGATCTGTCTGCCTCTGCATTCCAGGTGCTAGGATTAAAGGCCTACACCACCCCATCTGGCTGTGGCCCACTATAGCCCGGGACTAAGCAGATAATATGTGGACCTTTAGGATGATAGCATCTAACCCACAGCATTCCCTTAACTCCTTTCCCATTTCCACCCTACTATTATGAAGCACCAGCTATATTTCAGGCATTATGTTAGACACTAAGGGCTCAGGAAGGAATAAGATGGGATCCTTATTCCCCAGGGACAGTCATGGGATAGAAAAGTTGCATGTGTGCGGAGACCACTGTGTAAACAATTGAACTGGTGAAAGTCAGTTCCTACAATTCGAATACGGTGTGCCTGGGTGTCCCAAGCAGAGAAAGGACCAGTTTTGAGGGAAGAGTGAGGATGGTTATGCTATGTTTACTGTTAAAATGATTATGCCTTACAGAGGCAAGATTCAGGAGTCTCTTCTGAGTGTCAATATGGAATTCTTTCCATAGATACCTGATAACAATAGCAGGTTGCAGTGTTCTTCAAGGCCTGTGTGACTTCCCTCAAACTTCCTACTGAACTCCATGTTCAAGACGCACATGTGCCTCTTTCTTCATAGAAACATCTTTTACAGAGATAAAGTGAGGAAATAATCAGATTTATCTTACTTTGGAGACAGTTTGCATTTGAAGAAAGAAACATTAAGTAATTCCTTTAACAGTATTCCTTTTGTGGGTCTGGCATGATGGCTCAGTTGGCTAAGTGTCTGTCAAAGAGGCATGAGGCCCCAAGTTCGTATCCTCAGTTCCCATGTGAGAAGCCAGTTCCTTGTGCAGGAAATCTGAGCCCTGGGGAGGCAGAGGCAGGAGGATCCCTGGGTCTTTCTGGCCTGTCACTCTAGCTTAATGTGGTCCAAATTCAGTGAAAGACCCTGTCCTCGTTAGGGTTTCTATTGCTATGATGGAATACCATGACCAAATGTAAGTTGGGAAGGAAAGGGTTGGCTTATGCTTCCACAGCATAGTCCATCATTGAAGGAAGTCGGGGCAGGAACTCAAGCAGGGCAGGAACCTGGAGGCAGGAGCTGATGCAGGGGCCATGGAGGGGTGCTTCTTCCTCTGTGTTTCTTAGCCTGCTTTCTTATAGAACCCAAGACCTCCAGTTCAGGGACAGCATCACTGACAATGGGCTGGGCCCTCCCATATCAATCACTAATTAAGAAAATGCTGTACAGGCTTGTCTTATGGAGGCATTTTCATAATTGAGGTTCCCTTCTCTCAGATGATTTTAGCTTGTGTCAAGTTGACACGGAACTACCCAGCACAGACTCTGTCTCAAAAATAAGATGAAGAAACAATTAAGACACCCAATAGCAATACCTGGCGCACATGTATACAAACACATACAAGCATACATGCATGAACATAAACACACACATGCAAGATTCTTTTTAACTGTATGACTTTTTCCTTCTGGCTCCAATGAATTCTGCAGATCACATGCCCCAGCAGGCAGAAGGGAGGAGCAGCCAAGAAGGGCCACGTGCAGAGCTCATGTGTGCTGTGTCTCAGCCACAGAGAATGCACTTTGGAGAACATATGGGTGAGGCTATTTGGGATGAGATCAGGGATCAAGGATTGCTCTTCACAAAGCCAGAGCTCCAGGGTTTAAACAGTGTGGGATCTTTATCCCTCAAGCAAGGATGTTGATAAGGCTGGACCCATTTTAGAAAAACCACAAAGAAAATAAAAACACTCTGGGAGATAAAGATGTTTGATGGAGGGTCAGAGAGAGAGATTCACAGGGAGGGCCAATGTCGGATGTCTCTCTTCTGGCTAGTTCATGCTTACCTAATGAGTCAGAAACAAAAACTAAATTTCTGTTATTCTCTCTTTTGGCTTATGTAGAGGCTGGACAGGAACACTGAGATAGCCAGGATTTTGTTTTCAGTCTTTTTACATCAGCTTGTCCAGCGCAGGGTACTTGGCAGTGGTGACTGTTAGGGGAGAGATGGAAATGTTAAGGAATGTGAATCTACCTTGCCTTTGGGCCCAGGGCCCCCTGAGGGGGAAGAGCCATCTCTGGTCTTCTGGGAGAGGAAATCCTTGAGGAGTTTTTGTTTTTTTTTTTTTAAACATTTTAAATTTTATGTATGTATGTATGTATACGCACTACAGGAGTGCCTGGTGCTTTCAGAAGCCCGAAGACCTGGATCCCCTCAAACTGGAGTTACAGATGGTTGTAAGCCACCATGTGAGTATTGAGAATCAAACTGGTGGTCCTCTGGAAATAAGCAGCCAGTGCTTTGAGCCACTGAGCAGCCTCTCCAGTCACACAAGAAGCTTCTGGAGAGAAGAGTAGAAATGGAGTGGGGAGGTGTTTCTAGACCAACTTTGTGATTACTTAATAGCAAGTTGACAGCAGTGATAGCTTAATGTACACATAGAAAGAGAAGCTTGACTCGGGGAAAGGGGGGACATCCCTAACCCTCTTCAGAACTTGTAAGTTTATAAATAGAGGAGGAGCAAGAGAAAGAGAGTAAGCTAGTTTTTGAAATCAGCAAACACTTTATGCTGTTTGGTGATTTATCAGTGTGCAGAGGAGGCATATCAAATGAATAATTGCTAGCTGTTTATTCTGGGAAACAACATGTAGTTCGAGATGGGGCAAGGAGCTTTATTTCCTTTTACCTTGTTCACATTTCCATTAGTGTTAATAGGGTCATATATCCTAGGCTTTCCTTGGCTCTCTGCCCTGACATAAATGGTTGAATTCCTTATTTTGGTATTATATATTCTTAACAACAATAGGGGGAAACAGAAACAGAATGTCGTGAGCTTAGTTATTTTATGTGCTTTGTTGTAGATAGAATTTATTCAGTGTGTCCATGAGTGTGAAGATGATCTGTTTAGATGATCTGTGTCCCTGAGAGCTTTGTAATTTGCCCAAAGTGAGTTGTTCCTGGGACGCCTGCATATATTTTTTATTTAATGGAGCAAGGTGAGTCTTGATCCTGGTTGTCTGAGTTCTGGGTCCTTACTGCTGTCTGAAGTCAAGCTCTTTGGGTTTGTTCCTCTCATTTTGGCCTCCCTGGAGGCGTTCATTTATCTTTTGGTACACAGTGACCTAACTTACTGTATTGGAGGGGGATTTAATTCTTGGGATAGTTGCCTCAGAGACCATTTAGCCAATTAAACAAATAGCAGCGTGACTTCTGTTGTGTCTCCAGTGTCGTTCTGATTTGGCAGTGCTTGGTGTGGAAGGTCAGAATCAGATTGGGATGTAAGAAAACCTGGTAGAATTAGAGTGCTAATACGTCAGGGTTTAATCCAGGGCATAGCAGGCTTTTTCTTTTAACGGCCAGAAAAAGCATATACTACATATAAACATAATGGGCATTGGGGATCGCATAGAGTGTCCGGTGTATGTTTATAATCTTTTGAAAATGTAAAATATCATTCCAAGCTAGGTGTAGAGGCTTAGGCTCATGGCCCACAAGCTGTAGTTTGAGCCCTGAGCTAATAGATTCCTCTCATTTTACCAATGAGTGAGAAGAATATCCTGTCCTCGTCCTTCCCCAGTGTCAGAGTTGGTTCTTAACAGAGTGGGATTGGTGACTTATCATAAAGGAGCCGTGCTGAGGTACTTTGCAGATATGTCCAGAGACAATGTGACTCCCAGGCGGTGAAGTATTGTGTGTCTATCCCTTATGCAGGGATGCTGTTTAGGGTTGAGGATGCAGAATCAAGTGCAATAAAGTCTCAGCTGTGGATCAGGGCAGTTGGTGTTGTGTGTGAGCATGAAGACAAAGGGAAAGGGGCACAAAGAGGTAAACAGTGAGTGTAAGAGCACCTGAGGGCATTCCTGCCTGCGTCTACTCATTACCTTCCTCCCACGCTTAGGTTTGAGAAGCCACTCCTCGACTCGAAGGAGTGGGGCAGATGCTTGGCTTCCCACGCAGCTGCTGCTTTCTTTCTTTGAGGACACATCTCATGTATGCATGTGTAATAATGAGGTTAAAGGAACTAAAATGAGCTAGGCACGACTGTAATCCTAGAACTTGGGAGGCAGAGGCAAGTGCATCTCTGTGAGTTTGAGGCTAGCCTGGTCTCGAGAAAAGCGAGTCCAGGCCTGCACAGAGAAACCCTGTCTCAAAAAACAACCAACCAACCAACCAACCAAACAAACAAACAAAAAACAAAACAAAAAGTTCAGATAGCCACTGGAGAAAAATGAATTATTTGACAATTGCAGTTTAGAACCAGTTTTTCTGAGCAGTGACACTGAAACATATAAAACCATGCAAGCCAGATCATGGAAGTTTTCTAATCTTGTAGACACTGATGGAATTTTAGGATCACCAAGCCGTCTCCTGTCATGTGACAGACAGAGAGCATGAAGCCGAGGGATGCTGTGTACCTCATTTTGTAGGACTCCAGGGTCAGAGTCATACATAATTAATACCTGTAGCCAATACAGTTCACTGTAGCTTGCAGAGTAATACACATTATCTATTTAACTTCCAACAGTAGCTCAATGTGATTGGCATGACTTCCATTCCTGTACTGTAGCAGAGGAAGTTAAATCTGGAGAGATCAAATAAAAGTTGCCAAATACTCCACCCGGTTAGTGGAAGAGTCAGGATTCAGGCTCAGGCCCAAGTGCCATTTACTCCACCTTGGCTAAGTGTGCACTTGAGCTCTGCCTCTGCTGCTTCTCTGTTAGTTTGTAGGACCTCATGGGCAGGGACCATGCCTCCTCCATCAGTGTTTTCTCATTCTGGCCTTCACATGTACAGATTACCTAATACCTATAGAAGAGTGGGCCAGAAAGTCTGTATTTCTTTCAATGATTGATACTTCTGGTGACAAGGAAACAGGAACTCGCTGGCTGAGCCAGACCCATGTCCAAGTCTTCTGGTGTCTAGTCTCTTCATGAGGCAGAAAGGCTAGTGTGTAGACATGGGCTGGGAAAGCTGATGACTCTGCCATTGCCTTTACCATTTTCCTGATACTTATTCAAGTATTTATTTTGATAAGATCTCACTCTATATACTTGGCTGGCCTCAAACTTGCAGGTGTTAGGATGATAGGTCTGCACTGCTGTACCCCAGTGCTTCTGAACATTTACAAAAGCTAATGTGCACAATAGAACTCTATTGAGCATCATAGGTTTCTTGAAGGCGTGACAGCCTGGCTGGTGCCTCTGAACCTGAAAAAGTTAGTGTGGGCAGCTAGGAGGTTCTCTCTGTGAGCGGGGGAGGAGTTACCTATTGCCTAGCCATTTTAAAGCTGTCATTTCAAACTGTATTCTGAGGCATCCTGGGGTTTGTGGGCCATAGGACCAAGGAATGCTGCAAGAAAAATCAGACATGGATTTTACCCTATGCCAAATAATGCCTAAAACAAATACACTGACAGATAGGTGCAAGCAGCTTATTAAATGCATAGGATGTTGCAATGCCTTTATTTTTTTTCCTCCCGTTTCTTATGTAATCTGAATGCTTTACTCACCTGACAGTGGTAATAGCTATTTTTCATGTATTAAAATACATAAATGGGAATGTATAAATATTTTATTAGTTTTTTGAGAATTATACAACTAAAAATACAATGTGTTTTTGTACTTCTTTATCCCCTAGCTCTTTCTTGATCTATCCTCACTTCCTCATCCACACAGCTTTGTGTGTCCTTTTTAAAAAAATTCAACGAGACCGATTTGTGCTACCCAAGTAGATGGATGTGTGGCCTCCTACCGGAACAAGGTTGATTTACCTGTGGCTACAGTTAGCCGACTCTCGATCTTAGTCAGTGTCTAGTGCTGTGAAGAGACACCATGACCACAGCATGGGCTTGGCTTGAGCTTTGGCAATCCCAAAGCCCACACCCAGTGACACAGTTCCTCCAATAAGGTCACTCCCAATCCCTGTCAAGTAGTGCTACTCCCTAATGATGAGGCATTCAAATGTCAGCGCCTAAAGGGGCTGTTCCTATTCAAACCACCACACTTTCCCTCTGCCAGCAGCTAACAGCTGCCAGGAGCTCCTTGATTGAGGATGCGACTTCGTACCCAGCTCCCCTCTCCATGCTAGGATTTGGTCAGGCTAGGGCTTGACAGGTTTTGTGCACAGTGTTGCAGCCACTGTGAGTTCGTATGTGCAGTTGCCCTGTAGGGTCCAGGAAACACTGATTGATTGTAGTCATCCACCATTGACCAAAAAGCAAGATGAGGAGGAAAGGGTTTGTTTGGCTTACACTTCCACATCACTGTTCATCATGAAGGAAGTCAGGACAGGAATTCAAACAGGGCAGAATGCTGGAAGCAGGACCTGATGCAGAGCCCATGGAGGGGTGCTGATTACTGGCTTGCTTCCCATGGGAGTTTTCTTATAGAACCCAGGACCACCAGCCCTGGGATGGCACCACCCACAATGGGCTGGGCCCTCTCCCATTAATCACTAATTGAGAAAATGCCTTACAGCTGGATCTCATGGCAGCTGGATCTCATGATGGCATTTCCTCAACTGAGGCTCCTTGTCTCTGATGACTCTAGCTAGTGGCAAGTTGACACAAAACTAGCCAATACACACCTCCTCTGGCTTTTACAGTCTTTCTGCTCCCTCTTCCAAAATGACCCCTGAGCCTTGGGAGGAGTGGGTCCAGTATATATTTAATTGAGGACAGAGATTTGTGCAGATTTATTTATGCTTTATGTATTACTCTCCATCTAACTCAAAGACTTTAAAATAGATTTACAGATATTGTTCTAAATATAATCATCTATCTGGATTACTGTTTTTTTTTTTTTTTTAATGTAAAGAGTAACATAGATTTTGTTTGTTGTTAATTGTAAGCAGAGGTTCTATATATGGCCAAGGTCCTTGGATTTGAGTTCACAGCTCTGTATCCTTTGAACTTAGGCCCCTGGGTTCATATAAAAGCCAATATGTCATATTTATAATTATTTCATATCATTTAAGGGATAATCCAAGTTAAATAAAGGAGGCTTTATTAGGCTGGCGGGGGAATGACAGATTTATACTCTGTTGGCAAGACTCTTCAGGGACTTCAAGGGCAGAGATGGAATGTGAGATACTCTTATTCGTAGGCATTTGAGAAATCCCTCAAAACAGAGAAATCTGTGGGCAATTCTTTTTAAATACAAAATAGCTTGGTGACCTGCCCTTTTTTTTTTTTTTTTCTTTCCAGAGCTTTGTTTTCTTTTCATATCTCTTTAATCTATTGTATAACTGTGTCAGTTGGGTCTGGAGAGTTGGTTAGGACTTAAGAGCATTTCTTGCTTTTGCAGAGAACCCAGGTTCAATTCTTGGTACCACATAGCAGTTCCTAACTGTCTGTAAGTCCAGGCCAGAGAATCTGATCTGATGCCCTCTCCTGACCTCCTTGGGCACCAGGCACGCATGAGGCGCACGTAAACACATGCAGGCAAAGCCCTCATACACATAAAATAATAAAAACTATCATCCATCCGCCATCTTTGTATAATTGTAACCTCCCCTTGCCCTTCAGCAGCAGTGGTTCTTTCCAGTAATAAAGAAGGGGCTAGGGCTGGTTAGAAAGGAGAATGGTATGTTCCTGCCTGGAGTTTCCTGCTTTTGGAAGTAAAGAGTCAGTGTCACCATGGAGACAGCTGTGTACTTTTTTTTTCTGTTTGACTTTGTGTATGTGTGTGTGATATATATTGGGGGGGTGTGTGTGGTAGATACTGGTGTGAATGTATGTATACAAGTGAGTGATTGTACATTTGTGCGCATGTGTATGTAGCCTGCGTGTGTGTGTGTGTGTGTGTGTGTGTGTGTGTGTGTGTGTGTAGGTGAGGGGGAACATTGGGTACCCTGCTTATCACTCTCTGCCTTATTTCCTTGAGACTGAACCTAAAGCTAATCAGGCAGCCACCAAGCTCTATTGAGCCTCCTGTTTCTGGCCCCCACAGTATTGGGATTATAGGCACTTGTGGCTTTTTACATGGTGCTGGACACTTGAATTCAGGTCTTTATGCTTGAGCAACAAGTGTACTTACTCACTGGGCTATCTGCCCAGCCCTCTGCTTAACTTCTTATTTAAAAGAAATTCAAAATAAAACTGTATTAGTATAATGAAGTTCAAAACCTCTTCACTTAGATACTAGTAATTTTTAACATTTTCCTACACTTGCTTTGTCATCTCTTTATCTCTATGTCATTATCATCCTCCCTTGGGTTTTTGAGACAGATCTCATGAAGTGCAGGCTGCCCTTGAGCTGAATATAACGTGGAGGATGACTCTGAACTCCTGGGCCCAGGTACCAGGATTACAGGCATGCACTACCATTCGCCTTACCTTTGCGCTGTCTCTTTATAAATGCACATTTATACTGGGGAGTGCGGGGGAGCATAATTTTATTTCCTTTTTTCCTTCTCTATATCTACAATATTATTTTTATTAGTTGCTATGTATCTTTAATGTTTTTAAACTTACAAGTATCTAAAAGGAGGTTTGTTTTGGTATGCAGCGTTTTATGTTTTTTTAGCCTATCTTCTCACAATCTGAACATACCTAATCATTTCTTTATGATTGTAGGCAAACAAAACACTTTGGGCAAGTGTTCTGAATAGTAGAACTTGCCACTCATTGTATCAGAAGACAAAGCATGTAGAAGTATCATTTGGCTGAGGTAGAAGTCTACAGGTTTCACAGTCATGGGGTACTATGTCCTGCAGATAGATATCGTGTTGGTTAATTTTATTCTGACACAGCGTAGAGTAAGTAATCTGAGAGGAGTGAACCCCATTTGAGAAAATGTCTCCATTGAGATCAGCTGTAGACAAGCCTATAAGGCATTTCTTAATTAGTGATTGCTGTGGGAGGGCCCTGCCCATTGTGGTCCTGGGTTCCAAAAGAAAGCAGGTTGAGCAAGCCAGTAGGAGCAAAGCCAGTAAGCAACATTCCCCCATTGTCAGCATTCCTGTATTAACTCCTGCCTTCAGGTTCCTGCCCTGCTTGAGTTCCTGCCCCTGCTGCTTTTGAAGATAAAGGGTTATATGGAAATGTGAGCAAAATAAACCCTTTTCTCTCCAAGTTGCTTTTGGTCATGGTGTTTCATCACAGGAGTAGTAATCCTAAGGCAGATTTGTTTGAATGTTTAGGGTTAATGTTCTTCCAATTACATGAACATAGATTTGTTATATACTTTTGTATCTAGTGTGTCTAATTTAGTTCAATGATCATATAAAAGAATGTTGCCTGACTGAAGGAATATGTAGTTTTGCTTGAGTTATTTAAGAGAGGGTCTTGTGTATACAAGTTAACCTCCAACCAACCTGTAGTGTAGCTGAGGATAATGTGGAGGTTAGAGCCTCCTGACTCTACCTGCCCAGTGTAGGATTACGGTGTGCAGCACCTCATCCAGTTTAGATAATACTAGAGCTCGAAAGCGACGTCAGCAGGTTTGTGCCACAGCTGGGCTCACTCCTTAAGCCATTTCACTGGGCCATGAATTCTCTTCAATGCTAGTTTCTTAGTGCTCTGCCTGCCAGAAATTCAATTTCTTTGTTTGAAATCATTCGTGTAATTATTCACCTATATGTTCAAGAAATATTAAGTAAAATTTCAGTCAGAAACTATTCTAAAAATGTACTGTTTTTAAAATAAAAAAAAAAAAGTTTTTAAGCCTTGCCAGGCCACAGAGGAAGACAATTCAGTCAGTCCTGATGAGATCTGATAGGCTAGGGTCAGATAGAAGGGGAGGAGGTCCTCCCCCATCAGTGGACTAGGAGAGCGGCCTTGGGAAGGAAGAGAGAGGGAAGATGGGACTTGGAGGAGATGAGGGAGGGGGCTACAGCCAGGATACAAAGTGAATAAATTGTAATAAGTAAATGAATAAATATTTTAAAAAGTAAAAATTCAATATTGAAATGTTGAATTCAATAGTTGATTGCTTCCTTCCCTCCTCCCCCAAATTATGTACATATGGCTTCAAAAGAGAAAAATGGAGACACAAATGATTTTTAGAGGCTGGAGAGATGGCTCGGTGGTTAAGAGCACTGACTGTTCTTCCTGACGACCTGGGCACCCAGCACCTATGTGGCAGCTCACAACTGTTTGTAACTCAAAGATCTGACGTCCTCACACAAACATACATATAGGCAAAAAACCAAAGCACATAAAATAAAATTAAAAAAAGAAATAAAAAAGTGATTTTTAGCAACTAGCCAGAGGATATAGAGCTAATTAAAACATTGCAGCCATGGCTATCCAGTTCCCTAACTGAGCCACTACCTACAGCAGAGAAAATTTCAAGGTCTTGAATAACACAAGTGAAACAGGGTTCCTTTTGTAATGGCTGAAACTATCTAATAGCCTCACACGTCTTCTGAGAAACAAGACACACCAAGGAACTTCTGCCCTGTTGGAGAAACTCCATGATTGAAGGCTAGACTAATCCTATCTTAAAACTTCAGAAACCAAGAGGTTAGGATTTTTGTGTTGAACTCAATTCTTAACTCTTTCTCACTAATTACTAGGTAAGTGGTCATCTATTTGGCTATATTTTTAAATCTTTCTGTGTGTTTCTGTGTGTGTGTGTGGTAGAGAGAGGATAACCTTTGATGTTGATCCTTCCATCTTGTTTGAGACAGGGTTTCTTGTGTGTTGCTGTGTATACCAAGCTAGCTGAGCTGGCCCATGAACTTCTGGGCATTCTCCTGTCTCCATCTTCCATCCTACCATAGGAACACTAGGATCATAGACATATGATAGTGTGTCTAGCTTGACTTGGGTTCTGGGAATCTGAACTAAGGTTTTTATACTTGTGTGGCAAATAAGTCACTCACTGAGCTATCATGGTACCTCTGGTTGGTTTGTTTGTTTAGCAAGACAGTGCTGGCCTGGAACTCTCTGTGTAGACCAGGCTGTCCTCGAACTCATAGACATAGAGAAGTTACCACCACTCACTCAGTTGCTCAATCTAGAGACTATGAGTTTGTATCTATCACCATTCTCGTGAAAACACCCGCCAGCAAGTGTTTTCACTCCCACATATCTGCAAATATAAAATCTATCTCTGCTACCCCCACTGTGGCCCTTTCTCTCCTCATTCCAACTCTTGCCTCTCTGATGTCGTCTTTCCCCAATGTGGAATGAGTATGGAGGTCAAGTCAGTGCTCTCTGGGAATAGAACTTAGTGTCTATCCCTTTAGTGTCAGGCTTAGTGGCAAGTGCCTTAACCTGCTGGGCCCTCTCGCCAGCCCTAACATTCCTTTAATTTATTTTGAAGTCCTGCATACACAATGATGATTTTATAATGTTGTGATCATCAGGGCTTGTTTCCCTCCTCCCACCGCTGCCAGATTCTAGGGATCAACTTCAGGTCAGCAAATGCTTTACTGACTGAGCTCCTCAGCTCAGTATTATCTCTTTAAAACATGAGTCACATCATGTCTTTTTCCCATTAAACTTGCCTTTTATTTCCCATTGCCCTCAGAACACAATCAAACTGTTTGTCATGGTTAACAAGGCCCTGCCTCCTCTGAACCTTCTTCCCTCATGCTTAGTCTCTTCATGTTCCCAGGCAGTCTCCAGCCCCTTCCTGCAGTTAATCCTTGCTCTTCCTGTTCCTTCTGCCCACACTACAATTTCCTAAGTGGCTGACTCCTCATCTTTTGTGTCTCAGCTGGAACCAAAAGAGGCTTGCCTTGCTTCTCATCTATTAGCCAGAATGAAAGGGTGTTAAAATCATATTAAAAACACATCGGACCTGGTGCTGTGGTGCATGCCCGTAATCCCAGCACTCAGGGAGGCAGAGGCAGGCGGACCTCTGTGAGTTTGAGGCCAGCCTGCTCTACAAAGCAAGTTCAGGACTACCAAGGCTATACAGGGAAACCCTGTCTCAAAAACAAAAACAAAACCCCCCAAACAAAACAACAACCCCTTCCCCATGAATCTGAAACTAGGTGTGGTAGGGTTTGTCTGTAATCCCAGCATGCAGGAAACTGAGGCAAGAAGGCCCTGAGTTCAAGGCCAGCTTGAATTTTATAATAAAGGCTGAGTGCTGTGGGGCATTCCTATAATCGCAGCTCTTGGGAGGTATAGACAGAAGAATCATGAGTTCAAGGCCAGTCTCAGTTTTATAACAAGTTCTAGACTAGGATAGGCTTCACAATGCCCTTTTGAAAACAAAACAGCTCCCCACTAGGACAAGTACCAAAAACTGAAACCCAACTAACAAAAACCAATCAAATAAACAGACTGAAAAAAAAAATCAGATTTGGCTGGGAGTGGTGTTGCATGCCTGTAATCCCAGACTCAGGGAGACAGAGGCAGGTGGATCTCTGAGGCCAGCCTGGTCTGCAAAGTGAGTCCAGGACAGCCAACGCTGCACAGAGAAAAACAAAACAAAATAAACAAACAAAATCAAATTTGAACGTGAGCCATTATTCTTTTTGTGCAACTGTAGGCAGATTATATACTACCTCTCCAGCCTTCAGTTGTTGCCTCTGCCTAATAGCAATGCTGTCTGCCTGACAGGATATTCCCAAGGTTAAGACACCAGCTGCCTGGCATATGCCCGCTTAATCCACCTCAAAGCCACCATGAAGCCTCGATGTCTGCAGGGAAGTTTTTTCAAGGTGTAGCCTGCTCCATGGAACTGTGTGTGCTGTGCCATGGGTGTGTGTGGCCTACAAATGAGAGTGCCATATTGGTGTGGAATGCTCTCCTCAGGAGGTACTTGCCTGGCTCGGAAGGTGGTTCTAACTCAGTGTATGAACTGTTGGACTGGGTGGTGCTCAGTATGACCTCCCAGGAATAGCAAGCACAGAGCTTTCATGGGGGACTGAACACAGTCTGTGAGACCTGTGTGAGGAAACCTGCCTGGCAACACGCGGCTCCCTGTGTTGTTGACATGGATTGGGATGCGCTGTCTAGACAGTCCTTTCTCTTGGGAAATCACAGGAGACCAGGTAGAGGCATAGTCTCCTGTGAAGAATACAAAATGAACCTGTGTGGGGTTGGATGGAGGTTGCTTAAGGTTGTGTGGGCCGCTGGAGCAGCGAGCAGGAAGGGGTTGTCTGTCTCACGCACATGGGTTCCCTGGATGATGGTGGCAGCCTCCCTTTCCACACACGCAGAGTCAGCATAGCCCTTGTGCTTGAGAAAGAAGAGGTGTAGTGATCAGCCTTCCCAGGGCTGATCTATCATTCTGGTTCTATCATTTCTATCATTCTGCTGCAGGGTATGGGTGGGGGAGGAGAAGGGAGACTGAAGTAAGAAGGAGCAATCTCTGTGAGGCTTGCTTGCTTGGCATGATGGCCTAAGCTGTTTGCTTCTGTAGGCTGCTGGAGCATTTAATGTGGGCATTAGATAGCCTAGGGTTAAAATCCTGGTGCCAGTTAACATCAGAGCTGTAGTTTTTTTCAGGGTAAATTGGGGATAAAAGTGATTTCTATCTTATCTTATTGTTCTGAGGATTATATGATAGAATGCCATCGAAAAGCTTAGCTTACTGCCAGGCATGTAGCCAGCGGTTGGCTAGTGAGTTCTTCCCCCACCCCCCTTGTTTTCATTAGGGGAGGCAGACAGGGTGTTGAGCCCCAGTGCTGAGGCTCAGACCCATGGCCTTACAGGCACTACCATTTGGTTTTGTTCTGAGAATAGGGGCTCACTCTGTAGCTCTGTCTGGTGTGGAATTCAGTATGAAGTCCAGGCTGGTTTCAGGCTCACAGCACCCTTCCTACCTCCGCTTACCAGTGTTGGGAGTACAGGTGTGAGCCAGGCTTTAGTTTGTCTTCATTCTCTTTCTCCCCTGGGACTCTTGTTGTATAGGCTGACCTTAAATTCACCTTGAACTGCTCCTCTCTTGCCTCTAAGTGCTAGGATTACAGGCATGTGCCGCCATGCCCGGGTTATGTGGGTTAAGGACCCAACCACCCAGGGTTTCACGCTTGCTAGGCAAATAGTCAGTAAGCAAGCTGCCATCTCAAGCCCTGGAGTCTGTCCATGTGATGTGCTCTGCTCATGCTTCCGTCCGGGTCCTCACTTGGTACCTTGAAGAAGTTACACAACCTTTCCACCTCACGCAGTTCACAATTCCCACCGCATAGAGAGCGCAAGCTTGAGGTCAGCACCACTGACTACTAAGTGCTCCAGAGACATGCCTGAGTCTTTCCCCTCCAGCTCTCAAGTTTGTGAAATCTGATCCCTTCCCTTTCAGCTTGTTAAGATTCTCCACTAGCTTTGTATGCAGCTGTGGGCAGGCAGGCAGGCAGCTTTGGCAGAAGCAAAGAGAAGCCTTAAAAAAAAAAAAAAAAAAAAAGACTCTTTCATAATCTGTTGGCACAGATCTGCTGTAGCCACACCCTGTGATTCTTGGGGTCCTGGGTCCTGTTGCAGTCAGCATGTGCCTTGCTCTAACCTAAAAAATCCCAGAAGCTGCTGCTGTGAAAGGCAGTACTGAATGCAGAATGGATTTTTTTTTTCTTTCTCTGCACTCCGGGAGGAAGCTGGCTCAGGGATTCTTAGCTGCAGAGGGAGGGGCATTCGGGCTTGGACTGCAGTCCTGCCTTGCAGCCAGGGGTTTTCTGGTTTTCATTAAAATTCTTGGGCTGTCTTTTGAGATTGCTCCATCGGATATGACTGTGCTGTAGCTGCGTGTGCTGTTCTCTCAGCCTCACACTCATCAAATACCAGTGGCCCCAGGAGGAGAGAATCGAAGGTGGGAAACAGCCTGGCTGAGGGGTTTTGCTCAGGGGGTCTGTGTGGAGGGGGATCCCCCTAAACTGTGAAGCTTGAGTTTGCTGAGTCCCAAATACACACGAGACAGCAGACATGGCCAAGCTGGGGATGGGTGGCTTCCCCATTAAGGGAATCAGCTTGACCTGATCATTCTTTGATGGTGCTTGATGCCCTTTTGTGCCCAAAGGGGTCTGGGTCAGGGTCGGGGCCAGTTCTCTAAAGGTGGTGAGCTTTTTTTTAATGTTAGTTTCTGGTTGCTGAGGGAATCTCACTTGAGAGTGAACCCGGAACCTGGGAAGCTGGGTGACCTGTGATTCTGCCCTTAACTTGCTCTGTGACCTTGTATTGCTTCCTGTCCCAGCCTGGACTTTTCGGTGTGCTTCTGAGGATTAAATAAGACAAATTATGTAAAGCTCTTGGCAAATCCTATATTCTTAACAAACGGTGGATGTTATTATAAATTGGGCTAGATTTGACCTGTCACTCCAGCTCACCAAGCTGTATCCCAGTTCTGTCTTCTGAAGCATTTGTTCTGCCTCCTCCCAGCTTTATGCCATTTATGACTCTGAGGAGAGGAATTCCCTGGGGCAAGCTGGAAGTCTTCTTACTGGAAAAATATATCAAGCCGTATTATTGGGTTTCTCAAGGAGAAGTTTAAGATGTCAGATATTTCATCGCTAGGTAATTTAGCAGAAGGAAAGGGTTTTTCTTTAATCATTCCTGATGGATAGGTTTCGAGAAAACTGTCTTAATTGATCTTGGGAATAAATATTCCCTGATGATGCCCCCAAAAGAGCATCCCTGAGGTGCTCATCTGCCTTCTCGTAAACTCCATTTCTAGTCTTTCTTGTTGTAACTTTATCTGTAAACCCCATGTCCTAGCTGCAGTGGACTGTTCCCAAAAAAACCAAATTAATCTGAAACATAACACAAACCCAGGAGTGCTTTAAGCTCTCAGATTAAAATGAAAATGATGAAGCATCATTCAGTTAATTAAATGAAAGTTGTTGACTCCCTAGGAATGGCTTTTGTCCCCTCTACCCCAGAAACAGTGCTTATCCTGACTTTTGTGTTCATCATTCCCTCACTTTTCTTTGTGGTTTAACCAGCTGTGTTGGTACTTAAATATATGCTGTGGTGTGTGTGTGTGTGTGTGTGTGTTTATGTATGTGTGTGTTTAAAGAAGCAAGCACAAGCCTAATGGCTGCAGCCCCAGGTCAGTCTGGCTCTTATCTTCTTGGGGATTATGAGGTTCTAAGGGGGCATTTAGGGGTAACATTGAGTACCCATGTGAGGGATATAAGGGTGTTCACTGCTGGGGTAGCCTCGGGATATATGGGTGTCTGCTGCTGGGGTATCTGAGGCTTATAATGTGGTCCTAGAGTGGACTGTATGGTCTTTTCTAGTCTCCCTGGCCTTCCTCCAGCTCTTAGGATGTATTTCAGAGTCAAACTCCTGAGAGCTGGAGTGAACACCATCCCTACACCCAAATAGGCACCAAGGAGGAGGTGGAGAGCAGAGAGCAACTGGTCCACATTTCCCATGTGTTCTTTGTCAGGTGAAGGAAAGCATGCAGGAGTGCCCAAGGACTATCCTGACCTAACAGTTGACCCTGGACACCAGTCAAGCACCAGGGCTTGGATTTCCTGGAAACAAGGGGGGAGATGACAGGGTGAATGGTACTCCGAGCAAGCAAACCCATAAATTCAGAATGTAGGGCATTCTCTTGACAACTGGCTTGGCTTCTGAAACAAGCTAATGACATAAAAAGAAGTAATGACTTGAGAATTATAGCCAGAGCTGGCCCCGGTAGTGTATATCCTTACCTCCAGGTACTTGGGAGGCTGAGGCAGAAGGATTGCTTGGCTGAGGAATTCAGTGGTAGCACTGAGGCCCCATCTTAAAAAAAAAAACAACAAAACAAAACTGACTGACAGAAGTGTGGGAATCTTGTTTTGTTTTAGGATAGATCATGTATTCATTTGCTGGGACTGCCATAGCAAAGTACCACAGGCTTGGAGGGCTTAAACAAAAACTTTTCTCAGTTCTGAAAGTAGGGAGACCAGTGAAAAGGCATTTGTATGTTAGCTTCCCCTGAAGCCTTTTCCTTTGCCATCTCCTTCTGGAATGCCCCTGTATCTGTGTCCTAGGCACCTCTTCTGTAAAGATACCAATCAGATTGGGGCCACTTTATTACTTCTTTAAAAGCTTTGACCCTAATTATAGCTATATTCTGAGGGTTTGGGAGTTGGTTAGCACTCTCAATATGATTTTTTTGGGGGGGATGGTGGAACACACCAGCTCAGAACCTATACCTCTATTTTCAAGAAGGCATTAAAAAAAATCTTGGGGAAATTTTATTAAGGATTGTTTGGTGATAAATATGAGTTAATGATATTTTTAGAAGTGATAATAGTATTTTAAAGGAGAGGTGATATAACAGTGAACTTTGAGATTGAGAAAGATGAAGTTCTATGAGGTGGAATTGAATGTTTAAACAAAAATAAATGTGGTAGATAAGTGAACATGCCAAGTTCTTGACACTTGAATCTGGATGTTGGGCATAGGAAGGGTCTCTTTGTGTTTGAAATTTAATACTCATACATATAAAACAGAACCATAACACCAAAAGGATTTACTGGCAATGGAGTAAGTTGGTAATGACTGTCTTCAACATGCATGAATGCTTGGCCTCTGTGTGTGGTAGTCATGTTGGGGGCCTCCTGCCCTGGAACTCTGTTTCTTGTGTATCACTTGATGAAGGGCATCCTCTGAGAGCATTTTTAAAGAAACAAATGGAATATGAATTCCTCTGATCCTGTATGCTTGGAAGTGCTTTCGTTCTGTTCTCAGACTTGAGTTATGCTCTGCCTACTGCATTAGTTACTTTTCTAGTTGCCATGATAAAATACCCAGCAGAGGTAACGGAAGGATTTCTTGTGGCTTCCCATCTGAGGGTACACTTTTTCATGACAGGGAAGTCATGGAGAAAGGAGCCTCAGGCCGCTAGCTGAGCGCACCGTGTCAGCGCTCCAGAAGCAGAGGGAACACCAGCGGAGCCTGCTGGTGTCCAACAGGCTTTCTTCTTATTCCGCCGAATCAGAGCTCGCTAGGTGGTGTTGCCCACATCCAGGGTGGGTCTTCATGTTCAGTTAAACCTTTCTGGAAATACCCTTATAGACATCCCAGAGGTGTGTTTCCATGGTGATTCTAAACCCAGTCACGTTGACAGTGGAAGATGAACCATCACATAGCTATTGCAGTCTGTGTTGGGAGTCGTTTTTCTTTGCCTTTTAAAGATATTGCTCCACCGTCATCTTGCTGCTGTGGAGAAGGAAGCCAGAAGGGTTCAGATGTCTCATGCTCTGTTTAGAGCCTCTTTGCTTTTTCCCCTGAATGACAGCTTATGGAAGGAATCTTTTCTTTGTCTGCCGTATTCTGAGATTTCATTAAACCTTTACAGTGCTTGCTGAGCTGCATCATTTCAACATGGCAATCCAAATCCTTTCGCTCTTTGACGTTTTATTGAATAACATTGTTATGACATTTCTTTCATTTTTTGCTCTTTTCCCTTTCTTGGGAGTTTATTTTAATTCAACTATAGGCCCATTATACTGGTCTAGCAGAATGTTCATAACTCTCCTCTTCTGTCTTCCATGTCTTTATCTTTTGATTTTGCTTTATGCATTTCCTAACATTTATATTTTAATCTTTTTATTGAGTTAAATTTTTTCTTTTTGTGTTGTCAGTTTCTAAGAACTCTTTTTGTTCTCATAGTATTTTTTTTTCTTAAACTATCTGGTTTATTTTGTGAATATGCAAGGTTTAAAATTTTTATGTGTGTTAGTTAGTGTTTTGCCTTCATGTTTGTATGTGTACTTGTGTGGCTGGTGACCCCAGAGGCCAGAAGAGGGTATTGGATCCTTCAGAACTAAAGTTAGAGGTGGTTGTGAACCACTGTTTGCATCCTGGGAACCAAACCCAGGTCCTCTGCAAGAGCGGCAAGCACTCTTAGCTCCTAAGTCATCTCTCCAGCCATCCCTAAGCCATCTCATTTATTTATATTATTGTTGTTGTTGTTATTATTCTGTTTTTCTGTGTGGTTCCATCTCTCCTAGAACTCACTCTGTAGACCAGGCTGGACTTGAACTCACAGAGATCTACCTGCCTCTGCCTCCCAAGTGCTGGGATTAAAAGCTTGCACCACCACCTGGCTTATTTAATTATTTTAATGAGAATATTAGTGGTGGCCTTCCTTGTTCTCCATGTGGCATCAACTTTTTTTTCAAGGTGCTTTTCCTAAGAAGTCACTCTGAATGTGATTCCTTGGCTATGTTTCTCAGGAATAAGAGTAGGGGGGGCAGGGAGGCTGTCAAAATCTTAATATTATAGAGAGTGAAAAGGAGCCGCTCAGTAAAGGCCACATAGAACATGACTTCATTTCTATGAAGTGACCAGAGTAGACTGGTGGAAACTGAAAATAGATTGGTAACTGCCCAGAACTGGATGATGGGGAATGATGCAAAGTGGTTGCAAATAGGGATAGAGTTTCTTTGCGGGAGAGGAAAGTGTTCTAAAATTGATTGTAATATAGTTTTAAAATGCTGGATCGTATGCTTTAGAAGATCAATTGTGTGATATGTGAATTCTATTTCAGGAAAGCTATTTAAAGATGTGGTCCAGAAAGTCCAAATGTAGGATACAGATGACTATCTCTGGTCTAACTGTAGGGAGATGCTGTGGGTTCTTTGTGAGATCCAATGATGCCAGTGTCTCCAGGTTTTTTCTTGGCTGCCTCTACTCTTTTTGTAGAGTGAGATTCTGCCTGACAGAGGAGGAACAGGAGGGCCAATCCATTGTACCTTGGTAGCTATAGTGATGTATTTCCTACCCTACCTCTCTGGGCACTCCCAGGTTGAGACATGCTGCCTTCCTACTATGGGTAATCCCAATGATGTCAAAAGTGCAGAAGAAGTACCCTGTTCTCTTTGCTCAGGCACTCCCCTGACCAGTTATGGATGTTTTTATTGTCTCTCTAGCCTTGACTCCTTTTCCCCAGAGTTGTTTGGAGCAAATGTAGACTTTCCTAACGATGCTCCCCAGAGTTTGGTCAGTGAGGAGGAGGGTGGAGATGTACGACCTTAAGCAGCTTTCCCCTGTGTTGTTAATCTTGGCATCCTAGCTGCTGCTTAGTAGGAGAAGGGCCTGCGTCCTGGCCTTGCAGAGGGTTCTGGCATTTAAGCAGCTGAGTCTTGACTCTCACTGCAGACGTTTCAGGATTCAGAATTCTCCAGTTATCACTCCGTGTTCATCTCCTCCCAACCTCCCTGGGTTTGATACCATTCTCTTCTCTAATCTGTGTCTGTACTCAGATTTTGTTAGTAGAGGGGAGGAAGAGAACGTTTTATTGAATTTTTATATAGTTTTGGGAAAATGCAAAATAAGACACAGTTCTGTGAGCCAGCTTCTCCAGAAGTTGGCTTCTCGCTTTTCCTTTTCAGTCTTGCCTCAACTTGTAGTATTCAGCTCTCTCAGACCCTTTTTTATTTATTTGCATATGTATTTATTTGCCTACTTTTTAAAAACTTACTTTTTTAAAGATTTATTTATTTTTTATGTGTACAATGTTCTGTCTGCATGCACACCTGCATGTCAGAAGTGGGCACCAGATCCCATTATAGATGGTTGTGAGCTACCATGTGGTTTCTGGGAACTGAACTAAGGACCTCTGGAAGAACAGCCAGCACTCTCAACCTCTGAGCCATCTCTCCAGCCTGTGGACACTGGGAAATCTTCTGAAGTACCATAGGGAATCTCTGCTTTTTTTTTTTTTTTTTTTTGCCTCCTTGGCCTTTTCTACCTACACTTGGCTTACTGTACTGTGGCTTTTTTTCCCTGTCCATCTGCCCTATTGGCCTGTGGAGCAGGTTTTCATAGTATTCTTCTCTGCATTGTAAATACAATTACAATGCCCCGAACATATATCTTTTTTCTTTATATTAGTTACAGTTTATTCACTTTGTATCCCAGCTGTGGCCCCCTCCCTCATTCCTTCCCAATCCCACCCTTCTTCCCTCATCTCCTCCCAAACCCCTCTCCAAGACCACTGATAGGGAGGTCCTCCTCCCCTTCCATCCATCTGACCCTAGCTTATCAGGTCTCATCAGGACTGGCTGTATTGTTCTCCTCTGTGGCCTGACAAGGCTGCTCCCCCCTCAGGGGGAGGTGGTCAAAGAGCCAGCCACTGAATTCATGTCCCTGTTCCCATTACTAGGGAACTCACTTGGATACTGAGCTGCCATGGCCTCCATCTGAGCAGCGGTTCTAGGTTATATCTATGAATGGTCCTTGGTTGGAGTATCAGTCTCAGAAAAGACCTCTGTGCCCAGATATTCTGGTACTGTTGCTCTCCTTGTGGAGCTCCTGTCCTCTCCAGGTCTTCCGAATACATTTCTTAACTTGCAGATTGGATAATTTAGCATTGCGCTTTCAGGGTAGGACAGGCAAATGTACAATGGGCCTTTTCCTTCTTATCTTTTTTTTTTTTTTTAATTTTATTTTTTTCTTATCAGTTACATTTTGTTAACTCTGTATCCCAGCCGTGTCCCGATCCCTCATTCCCTCCCAGTCCCTCCCTCCCTCCCTCATCTCCACCGTGCCCCTTTCCAAGTCCACTGATGGGGGGGACCTCCTCCCCATTCATCTGATCCTGTTTTATCAGGTATCTTCAGGACTGGCTGCAAAGCTCTCCTCTGAGGCCTAACAGGACTGCTCCTCCCTTGGGGGGTGAGGAGGCCAAAGAGCCAGTCATTGAGTTCCTGTTAGAAATAGTCCTTGTTCCCCTCACTATGGGAAACCAATTGGTTACTGAGCTACCACAGGCTACATCTGAGCGGAGGTTCTAGGTTATATCCATACATGGTCCTTGGTTGAATGTCAGTCTCAGAAAAGACCCTATGCCCAGATATATTTGGTGCTGTGGAGCTCCTATCCTTTCCCCATCAGACTAACTCCCCTTCTTTCTTATGATTCCCTGTACTCTTCTCCATGTGGTAAATATTAAACAGCAAAGTGTGCTTTGTGGGCTTGTAATGAGATGTTATTCTCTCTGTGTTCAAGTCTGATTTTATAATCTAGTCAGCAGGTTAGAGAAGAGGGAGGGGAAGAGGACAGCTTTGTGTGTGTAAACATCCTAACAGGGGCATGCTGATCTGGTCAGAAGGGCAGTGTTCTTCCTCCCCTGAGAGAAAGGTTAGGGTCTGCCTTCCTGAAGGGCATAGTTTGTTCTGCATTGACAGATACACATGTAGTGTGCGCCTCTGCTTTTTCTCTTCGGACAAAACATCAGGAGAGTTTTGGAAATTGCTGAATGCATTCTTGAAAAATGTGATGTTAGGGTTATGATCTGTGTTGAGGTCATGTTCAAAATGAAAACGTAACCATGAAAGGAGGATAACAGCATGTTGTCTCTTAAAGTATGTTCCCACAAATGTTGGAAATATCCCTCAGGAGGAAAGGTACACAGAGCTACTGGTAGAGCAAACTGGGAGTGCCGGGCTAAACAGTCACAGTGTTTCTTACTTCAGACTTATTGGAGGGGTCAGTAGTAGGCAACTGGCTTTACTTTGCATCTCAGGAGGACCACAGTGGGGGAACAGCTCCACTACTCCAGTCAATCTTCTTCTTCTTCTTTTTTTTTTTTTTACTTCCTCGAGACAGGGTTTCACTGTGTAGCCTTGGCTGTCCTGGACTCACTTTGTAGACCAGGCAGGCCTCTAACTCTCAGAGATCCACCTGCCTCTGCCTCCCCGAGTGCTGGGATTACAATCGTGCACCACTGTGTCCGACCTCAGTCGATCATTTTTAATGCCACTCCTTCCGAGGCTTTCCTGCCGGCCCCCGAGATGCCCAGCCCCTTGCTCTTCGCATTGCACTGCCTTTGTTGCCTAGTCTTCTCACCACTTCTTCCCTACCGTTGGGAAATGGTGTGTTCCTCAGTCATGTTGGATCTCCTTCCCACTGTGCTGGGTACTTTTGAGAGCCGTCCTTAAGTCCAGAGGACACTGGTTGCAGATCTGCTGGGAGTAGAGCCCAAGGGAGGTCGGGAGCTCAAGATCCTTATTGCTCAGGAATATAGCTAGGCAGACTCCTAATGGAGATGCAGGATCAATGTGGGAGGCTGATGCTGAACAGGAGATGCTGAGAATATAAACTGAACATGCTTCAGACCCGTGTAAGCACTGAATGTGTCACCTTAATCCCAATCTTCAAGTAGCTTGTATTTTTACCATTTCATAGAATGTTAGAGTATCAGACACAGTAAAAATATTAGGTTATATATGTATGTATGATCTATCTATCTGTCTATCTACCTATCAATCATCTATCTATCTATCTATCTATCTATCTATCTATCTATCTATCTATC
>NW_026596046.1:28068883-28089703 GCF_907164565.1 Psammomys obesus
ATCTATCTATCTATCTATCTATCTATCTATCTATCTATCTATCTATCTTCTAAAACTTTCCCCAAAAGAGGCCCAATTTTTATGAAGTAGAAAGTCCTATAAATGAACAATTATGAATGGTTGGGTAACTGTTGTAATTAGAATTATGCACTAGGTATTATGGGAGAACCAGCTAGGAGATGCTAAGTTATGCATGTGGGATGAAAGGTGGCAGTTTCTTCTGGGAGGGAGAGATTGGTGACTGAGTTGGAACAATAATCCAGGGACTGAAAGGGCTGAAGAGAAAGCATGAGTGAGAATTACCATGATTCCTTGGGATTATTGGGCCATGAAGTATGAGTTAGAAGCAAGGCTGGAGAGGTTGAGAGGTTGAAAAGTTCTGGGCTTGACTTTGGTATGGAAAGCCAGCATAGGGTTCTTTTAGTGGAAGAATGGACTGCCTGGCAGGTGTTTTGATAGCAACCTGTGAAAAATGAGTTTGAGCTGGGTAAGAACAGAGACTGAACAACAACCAGCTGCAGCTCCCCACAGTGAGGTGTGATGGAGCCTGGCATGGGCTGTGGCCACAAGGGAGTGAAAGAGTGGACCAGTTTGGTAAATATTCAGCTAGTATTAGGAATTAGTGAACAGAGTCAAAATTCAATTTTCAGGCTTTGGCCTTGTATTTCTCCCCTCCCCTTTTAAAATTAACTAACATTTCTCTGAGCCTTTGCCTTCAACAAACCCCATATGAAATGTAGGTCTGTTGGGAGATAGTGTTTTATGGAGATGGTGACATGTGATTTCTTTAAAGACGGTTGGCATCATAGCACTTATATGTTGTTTGTTTTAAAACTTGTATTTACCTGACTCCAGGAATACTCTGTTGGGAGGATCAATGGCTCCTAAACAGGTTGCTATCGGACTCACCTGGGAGTATTTTTCTCATTTATTTATTTGTATTTTTTCTATGCTGGGATTGAACCGAGGACCATGCATTTGTGAGGCAAGCCCCTCAAAATTTTAATTATAAAGAAATTCAGAGGTATAAGCCAGGAACAGAGTTCTTGTTTAGCATGTATAAGGCTCTGGGTTTAATTGAATCAGGGG
This sequence comes from Psammomys obesus, assembly GCF_907164565.1. Classification (NCBI taxonomy): domain Eukaryota; kingdom Metazoa; phylum Chordata; class Mammalia; order Rodentia; family Muridae; genus Psammomys; species Psammomys obesus. The sequence goes on from NW_026596046.1 coordinate 28,069,973, forward strand.
GGAAAAAAGGAGAGGGAGGGAGAAAGGAAGAAAATTTCAAAATTTAAATTTGAGACAAGATCTCCTTGTATAGCCCCATACAGCCTAACTCTGGTTATGTATACCAGACTGGGGTCAAATTCCAGAAATCCTCCTGCTTCCACTTCTCCAGTGTTTTGATTATAGATATGCAATCATACCCAGTTGGGGGATGCGTTTACATAGTTAATTAAAAAAAAAAATCCATGTAGCTAGTAGAAGAAATCTTTGTAATAGTCTGAATTCTACTTCTGATTTTGGTAAGTTTTCCTGTCACATTTTAAAATTATAAAAAAAAAACAACAACATACTTATAAAAATGTAAAAATACAGAGTAAAACAAAAACAGAAACAAAAAACATGGTGGCTCACCCCTGTAAATCCAATACTCTGGGAGGCAGAGGCAGGAAGATCTCTACAAAGGGAGTCCAGGAGAGCCAAGGCTATAGAGAAACCCTGTTTTGAAAAAGAAAACAACAATAAATTGAAAGCCCTGTCTTTTGGAGTGTTGGGCAGGGGTTAGAGTCTTATAATGTAGACCAGGCTAGCCTTGAACTTATGGAGCTCTGCCTTCCTCATCTTTGTATTAGGGTCTGGAATTTGCTGAAGCAAAAACCTAAGCGCAAGTAGTATGTAAAAGCAAAGAGTGTTTATTTCTGCCAGAGTCCAGCATGCTGGGGTCACTTTACAACATAGTCGTGAACTGAGGGGAGCTTGAATGTGACCTATTTTCCCAAGCTTCTTGTTGGAGAAGCTGGTATTTATAAAGTCAGAGCCAAGGGATTGATATTTATGGAGGAGCCAAGCCTTGGAGAAGGACTGAACTTGCTCAAGATCCTTCAACTAGTAAGAGGGACAGAGCCACAACTCAAGCCCTACTTCATCTGAGTCTACTCCTAGGTCCCCTCTCCTGATAACCGTGGCCCATACAAGTCTCAGATATCCTAAAGTGCTATTCTTCCCACTCTGATGCTTGAACAAGATAATAGTTTTAAGATTTGGTGTGAGGCTGTAGAGATGGCTCTGTAGTTAAGAGCGCTGGCTGTCTTCCAGAGGACTAGGGTTCAATTCTCAGCGCCCATGTGGCAGCTTACAACTGTCTGTAAGTCCAAGACCTGACACCCTCACATAGACATACATGCAGGCACATAAGATAAAAACAATTTATACGAAAAAATTTTGATTTGATCAAGAGCTAAAGGTGTGCAGTTTATATAACCCCGTCTTAAAAAGTCTAAGAGAAGGAGAGGCCACAAGGACTCTTTGGGGGAGATGACTCTCCATTGCCCTGAAATCAGGACTATTCCAGAACAGGCATGGGTAAGCTAGAGAATGACTGACGTGACAAGGCAGAGTGGCCTTGTGCTGCCATGTGACAAGTAGGTCAGTATGAAAAGAGCTCCTAGGAAACGCTGTTTCCTACAACCTGTGGCCACTTGCAACCTAAGGTAGCAAAGAAAAAAAAATCCAAACTATCGTGTGCTTTCATTTCCATCTTAGTCTTGTTGAATGTAAACTGGCATCAAAATATTTTTCTTAAGCACAGGAGAATTAATTCCCTAGTTTTTCTTCTGACATTAAAGTGTGTGTGTGTGTGTGTGTGTGTGTGTGTGTGTCTGTTTTTTTCCTGTGTCTGTCATCTCTCGGCCATGCTGTGAACATAAAGAAGGCAACAACTACTGAGGGTCTCCCCGTTAGTTGAACTGCTGACATAGTGCAAACATCAATGGCAGTTGAAAGCAAATTCACTCATAGAAGTTTGTAATGAAGAACACAGCTTGCATATGGAGATGCAGGAAGGGGATGTGTGTTTTTGTTGGCTCACTCAGCATTACTGAAGATTCCTGCGGCTTTGTTGTGGTTATCTTCAAGAGCCTGGGCTTGGGATCTTTCCCAAGAACCTGCTGTGTGTATTAGGATAGATGCTGGGGCTGCAAGAGGATGTGCTGGGGGACCAGGGTCAGAACAGACAGACCTGGCTCTTCTGTATACCAGTTTAGTTTAGTTTTTTTTTTTTTTTTTTTTAATAACTGGGGGGACATTACTGACTTTTAAGTTTTACCATAAGTTTTGCAATTTGTGGCTATGTTCCTTCTTTCCTCTCTCATTAAATCTCCTCTGATGCAGAAAATTCTTAGAACCAAATAAATGTGCTCCAATATTTTTCAACCAGGAATAAGTCAACTCCTGGTAGTTCCTAAGAACTTTTCTAATTTTATCTTTTAAACTTTCCAAAGTAAATTCCTTTCTTAATTAAAAACCTGTTGATATGATAGCCCAGGCCACACCAGCTCTGATTTTTTTTTTTTATGTCTCACTTCTGTTATAAACTTCAAAGTTGCCCTTAGCTTCACGATGTCCTCACTCTGATAATCTCCCACACTTGCACTAGAACTGTTCTTGTTTCTGTGACTCAATAGTCTTCATGCCCAATTGAAGGCCACTTCTTTTGGGTATGTTTGTATATATGCATGTACGTGTTTACTGCTCAGTATATTTTGTGCCCTGTTTCTGGGTGCATATGTGTGTATAGATATGTAGAGGTCTGAGGTCAGCACCAGTGGCTTCTCAATCACGTCTTCTTATTTTTACTGATTTATATGTATATGTGTTTGCCTGTATGCTGTTCTGTGCACCACAGGTGGCATAGTCAATTGTGAACCACCATGTGGGCATTAGGAATCAAAGCAGGTCGTCTGCAAGAGCAGACATGCTCCTAATTGCTGAGTCATCTCTTCAGACCCTCTTCCTTAGTGTGTGAGAGAGCTTCTTACTGGCCTAGAGCTCACCAAGTCTGCTGGTTCAGCCTCTGCCTCTTTCTGCTTCTCCAGCACTGGAATTGTAAGTGTGTATTGCCATGCCTGTCTTATTTATGCACGTTCTGAGAATCAGACTCAGGCCTTGGTGTTTCCTGGTGAGCATTTCACTGACTGAGTTGCCTCCCCAGCACAGCTTTTGACAGAACTCAGTCACTGTGGTTTTTGCCACTCTACTTTCCTGGGCCTCATTCTGCTCCTCTGAGGATCTCCAAGTGTGCATCCTGAGATCCTTACCTCCACTCCCTTCTGAACCTATCCCCCCCTTTATTCATCCTCATTTTCACAGTTATCCTCTTCTAATTCACTTTATATAACAAACAACAACTCTTTGCTAATGGCCTTCTGCCTCAAAGTCTATCTGGAACTTGAGACTTTTAGGTTCCTGGTGGAAACAGAGAAAACTCACTTATAGTGAGATGTATTGAGTTATATTGACCGATCATATTTTGACACAAGAGGTGGAATAAGGAAGTAAACATGGGTGACAGGGCCTTTCAAGGTCACCCGGTTTCAGGTCCTTTAGACTCAGCTCTTTGCAGTCAAGTCCTCTCTTGGACTTTGGCCCCATGTTTTAGAATGATAAGTGAACAAAGGAGGGGACAAGCTTTAAGTCAAGACAGGTAACACATTTACAGCTGTGTGCCTTAGTTTAGATAATGGATAATGGCAATTTCCCCCTTTACATCCTTTAGTGGTTAACAGACAAACATGAAATACCTGAAGAAGCAGGATAGCAGTTGGGTTCCTGGGCCTGGGAATGTGAATTCGTCTTTGACCCTGCCAGCAAGATGGAACTTGGTGCTGAAATGGCTAGGCCCGCAAAACTGTCTCCTAACAGAGACTCTAGAGACTCTTAGGCTTGCCTCCACTTCAGACTTGCTGTAAGCAGCTGTACTTGCTTCACTCCACACCCTCAAGGCAGAATATCTGGACCTTACTTTTCAAACCTTTCTTCCCTGTCTTCATCCAGTCTTCCAGCAACTCTTGTCTTCAGAATCCCTGCTTTATCCCCTTGTCTCATCCAGGGCTTTTAATCTTTCAGGTAGGCTTTCTTATTGTTTTGTATTTGTACACATAGCACAGCACCTTTCCTTGTAGGGGTTTTAAAATGTTAATCTAGGGCTGGAGAGGTGGCTCAGCAGGTAAGAGCACTTGCTGCTCTGGCAGAGGCCTGGAATTCAGTTCTCAGCACCCACACTGAGTGGCTCACAACTCCCTGTGACTCCAGCTCCAGGGAATTGGATGCCCTCTTCTGTCCTCTGCAGGCAGTGGCAAACACACGTGCCTGCATACACTTCGGCACATATACATCCAAATAAGAAATTTAAATGTTAATCAGTGTATGTCACTTCTGTTTTTAAAAAACTGTTTACGAGTGCTGGCCTGTATGATTGTGGACCATGAGTGTGTCTGATGCCTGTAGAGGCCAGATGAGGGCATTGGATCTCCTGGAACTGGAGTTACAAACATTTGGGAGCTGTCACATAGGTGCTGTGAACTGAACCTGGGTCCCCTGCAAGAGCAGCAAGTGTTCTTAATTGCTGAGCCATTTCTCCAGCCCCACCCCCATGTCATTTTTCCCTTCCTTCTTTCTTTTCTTCCTGCCTTCTTTCCTCCCTCCCTTCCTTCCTTTCTCTCTTTTTTCCTTTTTCCTTCCTTCCCTCCTTCCTTTCTTCCTTTTTAAAATTTTTCTTCTGCAAGATAGGGTTTTTCTCTGTAGCACTGGTTTTGTCCTTGGACTTGCTTTGTAGAGGAGGCTGGTCTTGAACTCAGAAATCTTCCTTGCGCTGCCTGCCAAGCCCTAGGGTTAAAGGTGTATGCCACCACCGCCTGGCATGTGTCATCTTTCTTAACCATTGCTTTAGATGGCTTCCCATTGCACTCAGGGTGAAACCCAAGTCCTTACCCATCCTTCTAAGATACACATAACATGATTTGTCTCACAAGAGTCTCTCAGCTTCTTTTCCTCAGCCCTAGTGTCTTGTCTCTTTTTTTTTTCAACATGCCAAATTGACTCTCACTATAGAGCCTTTGCAGTAGCTAATTTTCCAATCTTGGTGTGTTTTTCTCTTCTTATTAAAAATCTCATCTTAAGGTAGCCATTTCAGAGAGACCTCTATCAACTCATATGAGTTCCTTTATCCTATTTTGATATAATTTTTAAATGAGGACCTGCCACTCTCTGTTATTTCCTTGTTCATTTATGCTCATACTTATTTCCCCATGTGGTTCTTGTTTCGCTCTTGTGCTTCTTGGGAGCATGGTGCATGCTTGTTCATTGCTACACCACCCTCTGCTTTTGAGTCTGCGACTGAACTGAATGTTTTAGGTGTTCAGTGCAAATGTATGGAATGACTGTTCTTATCATTTGCAAAATGGAGAGACCAATGCTTAGGTCATAGAGTTGTAGATGGCTTATTTTGTTCAGTTTGATAGTACAGAAGAATTAAATATCTGGACTTACATATTTAATTAATTAATTAAATATCTGTCTTACATATTTACAACAACAAATAGAAGGGATGGAGAGATGGCTTATCAGCTACAGGAACTGTCTGCTTTCCTAGAGGACTCAGGTTCGATTCCCACCTACATTGTGGCTCACAACTGTTGGTAACTTCTTCTAGGAGATCCAACACGTTTTCTGGTTTCTGTGGGGACCAAGCATGGTACACAGAAAAAACACATAATAAAAAAGGATAACCACACTACAATCCACAGACCCAAAGGAGCCAAGCAACAAGGGGCACCCTAGGGAGGATGCTCAATTCTGATTCAGAAGGGCAACTAGAATAGACATCAGAAGCGGTGGAAGAGCAGGAACAGGATGGGAGCCTACCATAATATCCTCTGAATGACTTCACCCAGCAGGGGATAAAAGCAGATGGCTGAGACTCACAGCTAAACTTTGGGCAGAGCGCAGGAAGTCTTGTGGAAGAATAGGGGGATAGAAGGATGCGGAAGAAACAGGAGCTCCAGAAGAAGAGCCAACAAATCTGGGCCCAGAGGTCCCTGCAGAGACTGATACACCAACCAAGGACCATGAATGGAGAAGACCTAGGCCCCCTGCTCAGATGTAGCTGATAGGCAGCTCAGTCTCCATGTGGGTCCTCTAGTAAGGGGAGTAAGGGCTGTTTCTGACATGCACTCTGTTGCCTGCTCTTTGATAGCTCCCCCTGACCCCCACCCCATGGAGTGGCTTTGCAAGGCCACGGAGGAAGAGGATGCAGACAGTCCTGATGAGACTTGATAGACAAGAGTCAGATAGTAGGGGGGGAGGTCTCCCCCATTCTGAGGGGTAGGAGAGGGAGGGGGGTGAAGAAGATGGAGGGAGGATGGGACCAGGATGAGACGAGGGAGGGGGCTACGATTGGGATGTAAAATGAGTAAATTGAAAAAAAATATCCGAGTAATTGGCTTGTTGATTTTCCACAATGTTTAGTTCTCTATCTTCCGGGCTGGGTCCTCTGGAATATTTCAAGTAACTTGTATTTTGGGCAAGGTGAGACTTTTTTCTAGTTATGATTATTTTTTTTATCTTGAAGAAAAGTATATGTTTGTTGTTGTTGTTAAAGAAAGTGTGTGTTGTTGCCATTTTTTTGTTTTGTTTTGTTTTATTTTTCCGAACAAAGGTTGTTCCCTAAGTGGTCAGCAGCAGCTGGTTTAGAACCAGTTTCATGTCACTTCTGTTCCCTCTCCCCTAGTACAGAGACTGTATCATAACAAGGAGTGGCTTTCTCCTGGCAAACTCATGTGTTCTTCTCTTTGGTTCCTCTCTTTGATTATTAGCTTCTGCCAGTTAACTCTCTTTGGATCAAGGTGTTTGGAGGTTTGGAATTCTTATCCTGCTGTTTGCTTGCTCTGAACAGCATCCTGGCTTTGTGAATACTGATCAGTTTTTCTTTTCTACTTACTGAATAAATATTTTCATAGAGTCCCTTGGAGTGCCAGGTTATGAAGCTACGAGGGTCTCTATCCTATGGCATGTTCTGAGCAGGTGATAAACTGAGAATCATAACAAAATGTTCCTCTAGAGCAGTGGTTCTCAACCTTCCTAATGCTGAGACACTTTAATAGAGTTCCTCACGTTCTGGTGACTCCAACCAGAAAATTATTTTCATTACTACTTCATAACTGCTCTCTTGTTACTGTTATGAATTGTAATGTAAATATCTGATAAGGTGTGCAACTCCTGTGAGGGGGTTGTTCAACCCCCAAAGGGGTCACACAACCCACAGGTTGAGATCCACCGCTCTGGAACATCGAGGAAGCTCAAAGGAGGGAGTGGCTAACTCACTGGAGGAGGGGACTTCAGAGATCTTTCTTAGCAGCCAACAAACAGAAGATGCCTCTGCCATTAAATATGTGGCACAGTGAGCCCGCCTTGGCCTACCCTCTAACAGCTTACTGTAGTTTGTGATCCCAGTCACAGCTGTGGCATCAATTCTTGAAGAAACAGAACCAGAGAGCTGTGCAGGGGCTGGGCCCTTTGTACCCTGCTAGGAAACTGGCATATGCCAGGACACCTGGCAGTAATAATAATAGCACTGCTCCACACATTTCCTGAGCATTTCTTGAATTCCAGGCTCCTTGGTAGGCACAGTTACAAGTATCATTACAATTCTAACTTGCAAATAAAAGAACACAGCGACCAGGGTGGGGAGATGGCTCGGTGATTAAAGTTCTGTGCAGAAGGACCTGAGTTTGGATCTCCAGCTGAAAAAGCTGAGCATGGTGATATGCTTCTGTTGTTCTAGCCTTGGCATAGAGCTGGGGGCAGACAGGCACATCTTGGGGACATGGTGGCCAGCTAGCCTAGAGAAACACCAAGCTTCAGTTTTAGTGAGAGTCTTTGTCTCAAAAATAAGGTAGGAAGGGGCTGGAGAGATGGCTCAGTGGGCCCGGGTTCAATTCCCATCATCCACATGGCAGCTGACAACTGTCTGTAATTCCATTTCCAGGGCACCTGACACCCTCACATAGGTAGACATGTAGGAAAACACCTATGCACATGAAATAAAAATAAATAAAAAAAATAAGGTGGGAGATGGTAGAGGAGGATATCTGAACTCTCCTGACCTCAACACATGCACACATAGGTGAATGCATATTCATACATGCATAAACCCAAAAGTGCCCCTGTGTGTGTGTGCGCACACACACACACACACACACACACACACACACACACACACACGCACACACGCACACACACACACACACACACACACACACACATGCATGAGAGAGAGAGGGTGGTGGTGGTGGTGGGGAGAATGGACACCAAGAGGACAGGAAATTTGCCCAAGGCCACCAGCTCATGACAGAGATGGGCTCCTGACTCAAGCGGTTTGAATTTAATCTCCCCTCTCTCTCCTCTCAATCAGGGCACTGCATTTCCTCCTACAGATGACTTTGTGAAGACATCACAGAGCCCTGAGGGAGATTTGCAAGTCGCAATGACAGGATCAGATTAGTTCATTAGCAGGTTGCGGTGGAGTCACCTTGCATCTTGTACAGGGGCCTGACTTCTAAATGCAACATCACAGCAACAAATGCCAAGTCTGCTTCTCCTTGACCGTAAGGGACATTGTTGGTGACATGCAACGTCTCAGTCAGTCCAGCAAAACAGCTTTCCTCCATAGGAACAAAGGGCAGTGTCCCAGGCGGAAGGCACACCGTAGATGAACAGTCCTTTCTGTCGTGGGCTTCCATTGTTCGGAAGCACAAAAGGTTTACACTTCTGCAGAAATGGATCCCCTCTGTGGCAAACTGCACTCACAGTGCTGTCAGTGGTCAGGCCACATTCATTTCTTGTCGGCAGAAACCTTTGCATTGCAAGCTACACATCGTGTGTGTGTGTGTGTGTGTGTGTGTGTGTGTGTGTGTGTGTGTGTGCACGCATGGGTGTGTCCTCCTGCTTTTCTCTGTAGAAGAGTTCTGAGTGGCAAGGATGCAAGTTGCAGGGTAGGGCTATGTGTCATCTGTGGTGCAGGCCGAGGGCTGCAGAGCACAGCATGGACAGCGTGCAGAGGCAGGGTGGGGAGGCAGGGGGAGAAGCCCGCAGCTGCTGCCTGCGGAGGAGTTTGGCCTCAGTGAAGGTCAGAGCAGGGGAATAGCAGAAAAAGGACATGAGCCATGTACAGGAGGTTAAATATTCTGGACAAACAACTAATTGGATCTGTTCCCTTCGAGCCTTTTCAGACCTGAACATTTACCATGGCAATGTTTCTGCTTTCAGAGTCTTGTAGAATTCCTTCTGCTCTCCAGCTGCTTCAGCTTCGTAATGGAGCTTCCTTGATCCCTGCGTGTGGATATTAGTATCAGCTGCAGTGTTAGAAACATTGATCAATCTGTTTCGTCACGATGGCGTGCTTATTGTTCTTTGCTTAAAAGCAAACATTATATGATGTCTCTGTAGACCTTAAAATCACCAGGGTGTTTTCATTTAGGACTTGGGTTACATTTCCTATTTAAAAAAAAAAGAAAAAGAAATAATTTTGTATAACAACTTTAAAAATGTTTGACATCATTTTGTTTTGTTTTTATAGTTGTAAAGATTTATTTTATTTTTATTTACTGCTTCTGTGTGTGTATCTATGAGTGTACACTGTATGTGTGCCAGCGCCCTTGCAGGCAAGGGGAGGGTGTCAGATCTTTTGGAGCTTGAGTAGCAGGCAGTTGTCAGGTACCTGATGTGGGTGCTGGGAACCAAGGCAAGTCCCAGTCAAGTCCTCTACAACAACAGTATGAGCTGATTTTTTGTTTTGTTTTGGTTTTGGTTTTTGAGACAGGCTTTCTTTGTGCAGCCTTGGCTGTCCTGGAATTAGTTCTGTACAGCAGGCTGGCCTTGAACTCATGGAGCTCAACCTGCCTCTGCCTCCCAAGTACTGGGATTGAAGGTATGTGCCACCAAAGAGGAAAAAAAGATGGAGGCACATGTCATTTGCTGATACTGATTGTGCTCCTATTGTCAATTTATTTTCCTGTTACTTAACATTAGAAACACATGTATTTGGTGTTAAAAAAAGATGAGCTTTAAAACATAACATGCCTGGAATCCCATAATTCTGACATAGCGTGTTTAACTTTCAGAATGCCCTTGCTTGATACTAACTGTAATGCTAACAGTGTGGCTCTGTGTGTTTACTTTCTGTTATGCACATTACTTCATATTTCTACATAGTTTTCATAATTGGCATCTTTTAAAATCTTTTTTATTTTTTTAATATTAGTTACAGTTTATTAACTTTGTATTCCAGCTGTATCTCGCTCCCTCATTCCCTCCCAATCCCACCTTCCTGCCCCTTTCCAAGTCCACTGCTAGGGGAGGATCTCCTCCCCTTCCATCTGACCCTGGTTTATCAGGTATCTTCAGGACTGGCTGCAAAGTCCTCCTCTGTGGCTTAGCAGGGCTGCTCCTCCCTGGGGGGGGGAGGAGGGGGTCAAAGAGCATGCCACATAATTGGCATTTCTAATAGCCACCCTGCATTACATGGTGTGTGTTCTAAATGAACTAGCCCTCCTTGGACATTTGTGTTCTAGTTATGTACTCTGTTAGCCCCGAGGTAGTGAACATTTTTCTTTTGTTGTTCAGTTATCATTCTCCTTTTTTCCCCCTAGAGTGAATTCCCAGCCGTGGACTCCCTGCGTGAAAGGTGAGCTTGCTGTGGCTTGGTTGGATCATGCTCTAGAGAGCCATGTGGATGTGAATGGCCGCCAGCATTGGACTTCTGTACCCACTGTGTTTCTTTCACCACTGAGCCCCATGAGAGTTTACTAATGTCCATCTTTTCTAAATTAGCCCTGTTTAGTCAATGAGTCATCTTTTGAAGAAAACAAATGTATAACTATATAAATGTGTGTGTGTACACACACATATGTATAACCAAGAAAATGAGTTATTCCTAATCTTACTGTTATCAAGGGAATTAGGGTTTCCTTCTGGAGTCTTAATGTTGTTAATAAAACAGTTTAGAAACAGAAAACAAACTCAAGAACAGTTTTATTAGAGTTTGAGAGGAGAAAACCCCAACAAGGTAGGCAGCTGCCAGGAGGAGGAAGATGGAGAAGAGGAAGAGAGAAATTTGTGTCTAGGTGTGAAAATGCCAGTTGTTTAGCAATGGAGGCTGGTAAGCACCTACACGACAAATGGAGAAGGGGACTTCAGAAAAAGACCAGTGGAAGAAAAAGAGTGTTGGGGGAAGCACAAAAAGGCTTTGGCCACCATCCAAAAGAACAAGAAGTAGGAAGAACAAAAAGGGGAAGTTATACTCCTGAGTTAGAACTCAGAAAGCAGGCAGGCTCAGGCAGGGCTGCATGGGAGCCAGCTCAGAGGGAGGGTGCTCTGGGAAGGCCAAGTGCATGATCTTATCAAGAGGATAATTATTCCTCCCATTACCTTAGCTTGTCCTCAGGTGAATCAGCTTTCCTAAGGAGTGCTGTCCTGGGCAGGTTATTGACAAGCCTAGCTGGTGAATAAGGTTGGAGATGATAGTATGTAATATTTTCATGTCTGGAGCAGATCAGAATGCCATGTTTCTACCAACGGCCAGAGGTAGAACTTACCTTCTGTTCTTTTGACAAGGACTAAGCAGCCTTCCCTTAATGGATCTCACCAAAGCCTTGAAACCTTTACATTTTCATATCATAATTTAAATCTTAAGGGCGGGGGGAGTTGTGATATTTCCCTTTGTAGAGTTATCAGGGAAGTAGGAAATAGGACCAAAACCTACAATGAAGGAGAATTCTATCTTCAATGGTCTCCAAGCCTGATAACTAAGTCTACTTAGTTATCCAACACACCTCCTTGAGGCAAAGATTTAAAAAATGTGTTTTTTCCCCAGGTATATATTTCATAATATGTTAGTTAGTTAGTGACTTGTCTTGTTGCTGTGACATACATCTGACAGAAATAAAGATGAGGAAGGGTTTATTTTGGCTCATGGTTCAAAGGTACAGTCCGTCATATGGGGGAAGTTATGGCAGCAGGAGCTTGAGAAAGTCACACGTAGCATTTGCAGCCATGAGGCACAGCCACGATGCCGGTGCTCAGCTTTCAGTAATCTAGATGCTCCCTGACAGACATGCGCAGAGGCTTTCTTCTAGGTCCTGTCGGTATTAAGCATCATGTGTGTTACATCATTTGGCTCTCTGGAAGTGTATCAATTTGCTTGTATAACGTAGGCTAGATAGTTCACTCTCCTCCGCATCTTGAGGGCCTAGTCTTAGTGATACTGGAATGAACTTTCTCATCAGTATATCCTTGTGCATATCTTGGAATCATTCCTTGGAACATTCCTAGAAGCAGAAGTGCAGGGTCAGGGGATGGACCTTGTAAGGCGTTTGATGATTATGGAAAATGTGGTATGGAGGAGAGCTGTGCTCTTTGTACCTCATTTGATGTTTGCATGTCATCCTTGTATTCTCTAGGTTAATTGCCAATGGCTAATTATTTATCTATTTATCTTAAAAGAGGTTTGGACTTCTGCCTCTGCTCCCTAGACATTTCTTTCCTGGGGTAAAATTCCAAGAACTTATTCATTTATTTATATTCAGGATTTTCTTCAGATTCCATCTCTTGGTGGTTTTTTAAGCATCTGTATCTTTCACACAGACCTTTTGCTGTGTCCTGCAGCATCTTTCCTGCAGCTGTGTCCTGAGCTTCTTGATTAGCTGGCCATCTTGAAGCCTAGAACTCCTGGAGAGATACTGCCAGCTTTAGCTTTTTTCTTTAGTGACGTTCATTAAATTCTAGTCTGAGAAATTCAGAGTTTAAGGAAAATTGATGATTACATACGGGTAACACTTACAGTGTGTTGGATGACAGTGCTTTGTCCGTACAGAGGGCTTGGGGAATCTGGAGAGGGGAGACATTGCATGTGCACACTTTGGCGTTTCATCGGGGAAGATAAGGAATTCTTCAGCAGGAGGAAGGCTGTGTCAAGAAGGAGAGGACACATGCAAGGATGCATGCCCAAAGGGCAGTGGCGGTGTGGAGAAAAGGGATAAATCTGTACAATGACATCCTGAGTTCTGTGGGGACTGGAGAGATGTATGTGGGACAGACTTTAAGAGTCTTATATAGTCACTTAAGGAATTTCAACTCAAGGAGGCTCTTGGAGGGAAAATACTTGGTGGACAGGTAATAGGGAATCGGGCTAGAAGTCTCTTGTAGACTGCTGCATGAGAGCTGTTGAAGGCTTGAGCCACACAGTGTAGGGGGACAAGGGTGGAGCAGAAGGCATGTTCAAGATACATTTTTGACAGAAAATCTGCAGGTGCCATATGGTTCAGGCCAGCCGTGTGTGTGTGTGTGTGTGTGTGTGTGTGTGTGTGTGTGTGTGTGCGTGTGCGTGTGCGCGTGCGTGCGTGTGTGCGTGCGTGTGTGTTGGGAGAATTTGTACCCTATCTGTTCCATAGGAATTTTCCAGGATACACAAGAAAGTACTTAGCCATCTAGAAAGTACTCTACACAAGTAAAAATTTAATTTTTTTCCTACCACACCAGGGAGATGGCTCAGTGGGTAAAAGCAGTAGTGGGGCAAGCCTTACAACCTGACTTTTTTTTTTTCCCCGGCAATCTATGTGAAGAGCCAGATGTGGTTTGCATCTGTACTTCCAGTTTGCCTGTGGCAAGCTGGGAGGAGGAGATTGGGAATTCCCTCAAGCTCTCCTGCTGGACAGCCTCACAGCTGGACAGCACACAGCAGAGACAGTGGGGAAGCTCTCGCACAAAATAATGGAAGGCAAGAACCCACTCGCAAAAGCTGTCCTCTTACCCGCATGCATGCTGTATAGCCCACGCACGCCTGTGCTCCCATCTCTCCTCGCTTTCTGCGTTTCTCTCTCGCACACCATGATAGGAGAATGTTAGCACGAGGATGCTGTGTGCAGTGATGGGATTCATAATAATACTTTATTGAAATACTTCATTTATTTCACCACATTTACCTCTTTTATCTTCTCCTGTCCCCTCCCACTAGTTCCCTTCTTCATTCCAAATGGCCCCCCTCATCCTTTCATGTCAAATATGTGTATATTATGTGTATACGTGTGTAATGCAGATCCTGCGCATGAGAGAAACCTTTCATATTTATCTGAGTCTCACCGGTTTTGCTTAACTTGCTCATCTCCAGTTCCCTTCATTTTCCTGCAAATGTCATACATTGTATTCTTTTTTATGGCTGACTAAGGCTCATGCATTGTACATGCATTGTATTTTCTCTATCTATTTTAGCTATAGAATTTTTATCCATAGTGATAGTGTTTAAGAAACCCTTCCCTAGAGTACTGTTCTACAAATGAAATGAGCCAGTGTGAAAAGCATCCAGGTGTTAGGCAAATAGTTGTTATTGGGAGATAGACTTAGAATTCCTGTGTTTTATCTCATCTGTTTGTCTCCCAGAGCATGGGGTCACTTCTTCTTTTTTTTTTTTTTTTTTTTGGGTCATTTCTTTTTTAATGCTGCTCCTGCATCCAGTAAAAAGGGAATCTGAATAGCGAAGCAGAGAAGGGTCAGCTTGGCTTTGTGCTCTTCCAGTAGGTCCCTGGTCTCTGGGATGGAGGAACACCCTGGGAATGCTTGGGCTCTGACCAATGACCCTGCGACCAGGCTGCATTGTGTGATTAACTGTATGGGGTTGGGGATGGTGGGGCAGGGTGTGGTGGTGGGGGATGGGATGAGGGTTGGTGGTGAGGTAGGAGAGTGAAGAGGTAGACACAGAGTCCCTTCCCGGGAGGAAGTCTTCTGCAGAGAAAAGATTAGACACTGGCCTCGATTTAGAGAACTCAAACCCGAGGACTGTGGGGCAAACCCCAGATTTGGTGGTGGTTGTGCTTTTGTGGATGGAGGATTACAGAGGGAACCTGCTTGCACAAATGCCAGAAATGGCAAGTTGGGTCCTGAAGGAGCTTTTTTAGGTCTGTTCAGCAAACCTGTTTTGCCAACAGAAGCTCCCGCCTTTGAGGGGATTAATGAGCAGGAGGGCTGTTTTCTCTGCTCTAGGAAACATGATGCCGGGATCTGCAGGTGCCTGCAATTCTCTGTCAAGCACCGGCCCCCAGATGGCATGATCTCTGCCTGAGTTAGTCACGTGAGGGCCAGGGGTGCTCTAAGCTGCCGGCTTCCCACCTGTTGGTGGAAAATGAAATCCCTGTGTGGTGCCCTCCAGCCTGTCACAGTACAGGTGAAGGAGCACTGAGAGACAAATCAGAGGTTTGCTTGTTTTAATGATGAGTGAGTGAAATTTTGTGGATTAAAAAAAAAAAACTTTCTTATATGTTTCATTTCAAATCTTCCTATTTCTAGGAAATAGGAGTATAAAATACAGTATGTGAAGAACATTTTTGTGTTGATTTAAACAAATATGTTGTAGTATCTTAGGCCTGCTTTAGTTTCATTTTTATTATTAGAATATATATAACCTATATATAATGTATATTATATGTGTCCTATATATTATATATAATTTTGGTATATATTTTTTCAAGACAGGGTTTCTCTGTATAGTCCTGGCTATCCTGGAACTAAAGCCTCAACCTCAGAGAGATCCATCTACTGGCCTCTGCTTTCTGAGTGCTGGGTCAAAGGCATGTTTCACCACTGCTAGCTATTATATATACATACATACATATATATATATATATATATATTTTTTTTTTTTTTAAGACAGGATCTCCATATAATCGGGGCTGGCCTAAAACTTTCTATTGAGTATGAGACATTGCTTTTGAAGTTTTGATTCTCCTGTCTTCACCTCTTCAGGTTCTGGAGTTACAGGTGCACCCACCACCCTGCCAGGTTTTACATGGCATTGGGTATCAAATCCAGGTTTTCTTTGGTGTGTAGCTAGGTAAAGTAAGTGCTCTGTCTATGAGCTGCAGCCCAGTCCCATAATCTGAGGTCTTCTTTAGAAGTCTTCTTGTCCCATTTCAAATCCATGGCATGGATCTGGACGGCCATTGTAGTTGCCCCTGCCTTGGTAGTGTTTTAGGTTTATATTATTTATATTTCTATTTGGCAGCAGCTCTGATTTAGAGTCGGGGACCATTGTAAGATCATTTAGGTACACCCCCTGGCCTGATGAGAGTCACTCCCTGGTTTCCACAACTATCTCTAGGAAGTGGAGGGAAGTGACTGGCTCCTTCTGCTTCCTCATGAAAATGCCATGGTACAGTATTCCAAGATTAATTTCTAAGCTCACAAATGTGTGAGAGCTTTGCTTTTATTAGTGTCCAAAATAATTGCTTGATCTTGGCTTTGGCTTTTGTGTAGTAGATGCTCACTTTTGAGAGATGTTGGTCCAGAAAAACCCAAAATCTTTCTTTTAGAGACTGGCTGTGCTTCAGCTTGGTTTAACAGAGGCAGCAGTCATGTACCTCATGAGCTGGAAGGAGCAGCTCCAGAGGCCAGGTGGGGTATGTATTTCCTCCTTACGGCCCAGTCACATGAAAGGATAAAGCAGGACAGATGAAGGAGGAGGGAGGCGCAGGTGTTTGTGGTATGAATGCATGTGGCATGAATGTGTTTATATTTTCATGCCTGTGTTTGCATGTGTGGAGGTAGAGAGGGATATGGGCATGACCAACCAGAGTATTCCTTTGAGACTGAGTCTCTTGCTGTTCTAGAAGCTTGGCTGGTGGCCAAGAGCTCCAGAGATCCTCCTGTGTTTCCTCACACAGAGCTGGGGTTTTAGGCACCTGTGGCAGGTCTGGCTTTTTACTTGTGCTGGTATCTGAACACAGGCCCTCAAGCTTGCACACGAACAGCCACCCTTTCTCAGCTTCTTTTGAGTTATGTGTTTGTGTATGTGCATGCATGGCATGGCATGCATGTGGAGACTAGAGGACAAGTGTAGAGTTTGTTTTCTCCTTCTACTGTGTGGGTCCTGGAGATCATCAGGCATGGTGAAAAGCCAAGCCATCTTCCTAGTTCTGCCCCACTTTTGTTGAAAGTATATTATGTATCTCCAGCTGACTGGCTTCCTAGCTGAGGGTGGTCTTGAACTTCTGATATTCCTGCTTCCACCTCTTAAGTGTTATGATTACAGGTTTTATGTGGTGCTGGGGACTACATTAGTCATGGTTCTGGAAAGGAGCAGTACTATAGGTGTGTCCAGTGCCCTTGCAAGCTAAAATAGGGTGTTGGGTCTCCCGGAACTGAAGTTATGGATGGTTGTGAGACATTTTGTGGGTGCTGGGATTTGAACTAGTGTCCTCTGGAAGAGCATCCAGTACTTTTAATCACTGAGACATCTCGCTATTCCTATCTGTCTGTCTGTGTTTGGGTGTGTGTGTGTGTGTGTGTGTGTGTGTGTGTGTGTGTGTGTGAATGTGTAAAGAAAAACAGATGAGATAGAGAGATAGATCGATAGACAGACAGACAGACAGACAGACACAAAGGGGATTTATTAGATTGGCTTACAGGATGTGGTCCAGGTAATTCAACACTATCTGAACTGGTAGGCAAAGTCTGGCAGTTGCTTAATCCACCAGCTGGGTGTCTCAGCAGTGCCAGTGTGGCACTGAGAGTCCAGAGGAGGTTCCTGGAGAGCTGTTGACCTGCGGTGATGTTGGAGTCTGAAGAAGTATGTTGATATCGATGAAAGAGTGCTGCGGCAGCAGGATAGATGACTTGCCAACGAGAGAGGGCAAGCAGACAAAAACCAAAGAGCCTTTCGTGTCCTTTTAACTTGGCTGCCACCAGAAGGCACTGTCCACGTTTAGGGTGGCTCTCCCTGCTTCCAGTAATCTGTTCAAGAAAATCCCTCACAGGAGTGCCCAACACCTTGTATTTTAGTTGATTCTGGACACAGTCAAGTTGATAACCAAGACTAGCAATGACAGGGGTTGAGCCTAGGCCTTTCTGAATGCCAGGCAAGCATTCTACCAACTGACCTATAATCTCAGCCTCCAAGCAGATATTTTAAAGGCTCATCTCTCAATGTATTAGGAAAACTGTCTTGCTTTCCTTATGTTTCTGGAGCCTGTGTAGAACAGAAGAGGATATAATTTGGAGTTGGAGGTTATAGTCTTATCTGGAGAAAGCTAATTTTCATAGCCTGTGGAGGGCCAACCACTGTTGCCAGTTTATTTTATTACATTCCAAAAATATTTTACAACATATACAGATATATATATATAACTATATCTACCATCCCCCTTTCATATACTATTGTCCATTCTTTTTGTTTGTTTGTTTGTTTGTTTTGAGCCCTGGCTATCCTGGAACTCTTTCTCTGAAGACCAGGCTGGCCTCAAATTCACAGAGATCTGTCTGCCTCTGCCTCCCAAGTGCTGGGATTAAAGGCATGTATCATCTCTGCCTAGCTAATCCTCCATTCTTCACCTTGCTATATTTAATACATTTTATAGATAGATGTGTACAGCAGGCTGTGTGGTCCATTAATATCTGGTTGCCATGCTTTAACCATTTCTGTGAAAATGGACTTTTAGTTTCTTCAGAAAACTACCATCACAAATACAGTATTTTTGTAAGGAATATCTTTCTACATGTGCCTTTGTTTATGGATATAAGCGCACAGGTGTGATAGATCTCTAAAAGTATATTTAATGAAATAACCATATGGTTCAGGGTGCTTCGGTCTTTTTTGTTTTTTCATTTATTGTTTTGTCATACAGGCATTAAAGAAAAAGTACTTCTTAAAAATAATAGATTTATTTTATTTTTATTTGTGCGTGTGTCTGCCTGTGTGTGTTTTGAGTATGTACTTGAGGGTGCAGGTCCCAAGGACACCAGAAGAGGATTCCCTGGATCTGGAGCTACAGCTGGCTGATAGCCACCTGACAAAGATGTTGGGAACCAAACTTGGCTCCTCTGGAGAACATCAACCACTGTTAACCATTGATCCATTCCTGGAGCCCCCAAAATATGCTCACTTTTGTAAAGTTTTGTTTTCACAGTTTTGGTTTTGAGTGACTGAGTCTTCCCCAGTATAAGTTCTGATACAGATATAAAATGGTTTTCAGCTTTTTAAGATTGAAACCTTGAGTCCTTCTAGAACATATTTGGAGAATGAAAAAGAATCTGAATTTCATTTCTTTCCAGAAATATCTGGGGTTTCTTTGTTTGATACGTGGTATGGTGGTATGGCTTTGTAGTCCTGGTTGGCCTAGAACTTTGTAGTCCTATGTAGGCCACCTTGGTCTCCAGAATGCTGGGACCAGAGTGTACCACCATACACAGCTAAGACCTTGGTTAAACATAGGTACCCTTTTACTCACTAGTTGTATGATTTTAAGATTAAAAAAAAAGTGTGTGTGTGTGAGTGTGTGTGTGTGTGTGTGTGTGTGTGTGTGTATGTGTGTGGGTTCGTGCATGCATGCATGTATGCATATGTGTGTGTATAGATAAGCCAGCTGTGTGTGGGTGCCTGCAGAGGCCAGAAATGGGCACTGGATCACCTGGAGCTAGAGTGAAAGGAGATCGTGTCTTCTGTGTCCAGCCGTCCCATGGCCCTACCACCCCAGCACGTGGGTTCTTGAGTATGAACGTTCGTTCCTCTGGAAGAGTAGGAAGTAATCTTAACCACGGAGCCATCTCTCAGCCCTATGGTTTTTATCAAATTATCCTCTTGGAGTTTTAATTTCCTTATCTGTATGTTGGGCAAAATACCAACAATAGGCTGTTGAAAAGATTAAATGGGATTCTATAAGGAAAAAATCTAGCCCCACTCCCAGCACAGTGCTTTAAGACCATGATCTAACTGCCCAGAAACCTGAGAAAAACAGTGATTTTGGCAAAATGAAGTTCTTCAGGGATGAGGTAGTTATCTTGCGACTCACCAGTGTGACTTAGGGTGAGTCACTCCATTATCTAACCCCTAGTTTCCTCACCTGATGGATGATACAGTCTAGATCATGAAGCTGTCAG
>NW_026596046.1:28089713-28114667 GCF_907164565.1 Psammomys obesus
CTCACCTGATGGGTGATACAGTCTAGATCATGAAGCTGTCAGAGGTCCCTATTAGATCACACACTAAAATATTTGTAACCTGTAAAGGGCCACGTAACAAAATGTTGGCATTTCTGTCCTGGTGGTAGAAGAGTGAGTAGCCCAGCACAGGTGGGTGTCTGACATCCATGGCTGAGGAGAATAATTAAGTTGCAGTAACACGGAATTAGCATCCGATGTAAAGCAAGTGAGATTGCAGCTCTGATTATAGTAATGGTTAGTAATTGCATCCTTGTAATTAAGCAATAATGAGCTCCCGGGGACAGAACCTTGTTAGCATGAAAGATGGATCAGAAGCCTTCAGTTTAATGTATACTCATCAAACACGGTAGCAGGTTTGGCGAAGAAGAGGGAGCTGTTGAAGCATAGTCCTTGTCCTTAATGGCAGTAGGGTGATGGACCTGTGGAGCCTGGCCCTTCAGCAGACCCTCTGACAGACTGGTTCTCCAGCGTCCTCAGTGCTCAGGGCCTAGCAAAGAGAGAGGGCCTCACCTGCAGCCCTGAGTTGCCAGTTTGATTTCTGACAGACTCATATCCTGATTCTCAAGAACTACAGCCCAGTACTACTGACTTGAGATTCTACTCATTGCCCTTGTTGTTCTGTTGTTTGGTAACTTTTGGATCTGTCAGCAATCTCTTATTTATTGTGCGCTGTCCATCTCCTCCACAGCTTCTGGGTGGGAGTGGGTTGTATATATAGGCCTGTTTCTAGGATGTCCTGACCATTTGTACTCCCCTGCATAGAAAAAGAAAGGATATTTGGTCACTTTTGAGTTTTAGATAAGCAAAGTTATTAAGTGCAATGTCCCTTATAACATTTGGGCCACACATATTTAAAATATTATTCATATGCATAAGTAGCTTGGGATGTGTAGGGTCCATTTCCATCACCACATACAGAAGTTTATGCGTGTCTCATACAGTAGTTGTTGGGAGGCACACATTAAATTCTCTGTGTGAAAACAGCAAAACATTTATTAATATCTGAAACTGAAATTTAAGTGCTGTCCTGGCTCTCTGCATTTTCACATCTGGCAACTCTACCTGGGCAGTTCTGATATTAAATGCTATAAAATAGCATTGACCACCCTAATGTTCCATGGTACCCCAGTGGCAGGGGATATTAAAAGGCTTAAGTGAGTTTGTGGGCATACCACCCTGAATGAGCCTGATCTCATGTGATCCATAAGCTAAGCAGGGTCAGGCCTGGTTAGTACTGGGGGCTGCAGGATGGCTTAGAGGTTAAGAGCACTGGCTGCTCTTTCAGAGTCCTGAGTTTAATTTCCAGCAACTACGTGGTGGCTCACAACTGTCAATAATGAGATCTGGGGCCCTCTTCTGGCGTGTAGGCATACATGCAGGCAGAACACTGTATACACAGTAAATAAATAAACCTTAAAGAAAAAAAAAAAGGCTTATGTGAAGAAAGAATTCCCAGCTATGTCATTTTTGGTAAATCTAGGGTTAAACAATGTTGATTGTTTACTCTTTTTTTATTTTTATTTTTAAATTATGTCAGTGTTTAGAATATTTAAAGCTTATGGGTTGAGTTAGAGTTACAGCACTGAATATTTCCCAGTGGTGTCCCTGTGAGGCCCCTTCCATATACTGTTTCTTGCCTTGAGCATTCATGGTACCGAGTGAGTGTTAGGTGCCCATTTCTATCAGCAGACAAAGAGTTCAGATAGAAAATAACAACAGCAACAAAGACCTTTTTATAATGTTGTGATACTATTGCTTCCCCTGAACTCCCAAGACAGGGTTTCTTTGTGTAGCCCTGGATGTCCTGGAACTAGCTCTGTAGACCAGACAGGCCTCGAACTCACAGAAAACCACCCGTTCTGCCTCCTGAGTGCTGGGATTAAAGGTGTGTACCACTATACCTGGCTTACTGTTGCTTTAAAAAAAAATCTACAATTTGACAATAAAACATATACTTTTCCTTTCTACCTCCTTTTTTCTTTTATCCTCCTTCTATCTCTCCCTTTCCTTCTCTTCTTCCTTCTTGAGACAGAAGCTCACTCTGTAGCTCATCAAACACGGTGGCTAGCCCTAAAATATGTAGCCCAGGATGGCTCTTGACAACTTTCTTTCCTTAGCCCTCCTAGTGCTGAGTTATAGATGCGATTCACATTCTTACTTTACCCTTCCTCCCTCTCTCTTTTTCCCTCTTCCTCCTCTCTCTATCTTCCCCCATCTCTCCTTTCTTCTCTCCTTCCATCCTTCTTCCCACCTTCTAGTTGTTTTTAGATAGAGTCTCACTATCTACCTTCGGTTGGCCTTGAACTCTTGGTGTGCCTCCTGCCTCAGTGTGAGCTTACAGGTGTGATCAACCATGATAGTGTTAGGAACACAGTTTTTGGGCAAAGACAATTCTTCTCAATATTTCTGTGGACAGAACTGGGCTTCAGAATATAGCTTTTGATCTTATCTGTTTTACTGAACCCCAAAGGGCAAAGGGGAAACACATGGGTGGGCAATAGTGAGCCCAAGTCAGCTGCAAGTGTCAGCCATTACTACTGTTGTTAGCAGAGTGGAAAATTCCTGTACCGTGCTTGGTCAGTAGCATATCTTGTAACACGCTTGCAAGGAATGATTGTTATTGTCACTCTAGAGCTGGGTTAATCTGCTTCTGAGGTTTCCCCTTGCTGTCTCATCACAGTGATTGGCAATGCCAAGGCTGTTTACATTATGGACCAAACAAAATGGACTTCCCCAGGGAGGGTCTGCATTTTCTCTTAGAAACGGAACAGTCACGTCAGCATGTAACCTGGAGTGCGCAGCCCTGTCTTAACCACACAAAGCTTGCAGAGACCGACCTTGTTTTCCTCAGAGGTCATTTAACAAAATGTTCAGGGTTGGAGTGTAGCTCAGTGGTAGAGCTAACATATAATTAGCATGTTTGAGACTGTGGATTCAAATATAAATACATAAAAACATTCAACAAAGCATTAAACTTAATTTCTTATAGAAAGAATATCTTAACCTTTGTTTTGTAGTTTGGGACTGGAGTTACAGAGAGTTGTGAGCTGCCATGTAGGTGCTGGGAATTGAACCCAGGTCCTTTGGAAGAGCAGCCAGGGCTCTTAACCACTGAGCCATCTCTCTAGCCCCTTATTAAAAAATTTTAAACTAAGGATACATTACATCGGCTATACTATGGACCATCAAAGAAAAATGACAGTCTTTAATGTTTTTAGAGAAAAAAATTATTCACAAAGAAATAATACATTTGTCTTAAAAATTCATATTGGTACATGTCTCACCAGGAACACTAGATGATGGAGATAACGGAACAATATTTTAAAGCCCTGACAATATAATTATCATTTCAGTTGGATGTTAAACTAAATCTAGGGGTAATTCACGATATTTTTTTAATTTAACTTTTCTTGTGCTTCCTCATCTTTATCTGTCAAGTTAAAGTTGTCAGCAGTGTCTGCCTCAAAGACTGTTGTGAGGTTAAGCAGTTCATATTATGAGATGATGGAAATAATGGAGAGGGTGGTGATGACGGTGTTGATTATAAGACACACACAGCATACACACATTGTGGGTTTTGTGTTTAAGCAGCATTCAGATGCCAAGAGATGGTGGTTGAGTAGACAGATGTACATTGTTAACCTAGGTAAGTTATGGTGTGTAATACTGTGTAAGAGGAAGAAGGCATTATGGAAGTAGAAATCAGGCGTCAAGGCCCCTCTCAGGCCAGAGAAGCATACTAAATGATGTGATGCTTCAGCTGAGATCTAAGGCAGAAGTGAAAGTTAGCTGGGTGGGGGAGGTGACAGGCAGCTCTGGGCTCTTGTTCTTGGCAGAAAGGTCAGCAGAGAAAAGCAGGCCTGTCTATGGTGTTTGGAAGCTAGGGAAAATAGTGCACCTAGTGAGGGTTGTGAGGGGGAGCAACGTGGGACTCCAGCAGTAGAGATGGAAAGCACATGATAGGAAACAAGAATGACCTTAAGGAGTTTGCTTTATCAAGAGCAAGAATGGTCCTCGAGACCTCTGATTCTATCAGCTACCACAATTCCATGACAGTGCTATGTGCTCCATTTTGTTAGTGGGGAAGACAGTTGTTTGCCTAGAGGCACAGACTGAGAAAATACAACTGCCTAGATTTCAACCTTGGTCTCATAGTTTGTTTTCATAGTTAGAATTCCTTTGAAGTCTGGCTCTGTTATGATTTGGAGCCAACCTTGGTTTTCCTCAGTTTGCTGAAAATTAAACTAGTCAGTGTTAGCTCCATAGACTATGAAAAACGAGGAAATATACCTAAAGGGCCAACTATACTGCAAGGCATACAGCCGCTGAGCCACCGTCTATGGGCTCAGAGTCTTGCACAGAGATGTGCTCATCCTTCACAGTTCCGGTCACATGAGACAACCCTATGAGCAGCTGCCTGCATGTTTACTTGGTTATCAGTCATCTTTCAAGGACCTTGGAAACTCACACACAAATCACCTCCCAGGTGGGGTTCTGCACTCTGGGTTCTCCACCTGCAAGCCTGTTGTCACTGAGATTTAGTTCGGCTGGTTGTCTGTTCGTCTGCTGTTTGAGATCCAGTCTCCTTAAATAGCTGTTTGGCTTCGAAATCAAGGTTCCTCTAGCCTCAGCCTCCAGAGTGCTGAGATGTTATTCTACTTTATAGTTATTATTTAAGCTTTCTCATGTTGGCCTTAGGGGCAGATGTATAGGAAACACTCAGATTATCATTGCTTTCATTAGAATGGGGCTTGGTGAGTACTAAGCTCTTAAGAGAGGCTTTTTGTTTTGTTTTGTTTGCTTTTTTTTTTTTTTTTTTTTTTTTAATCCAGAAGACCTTCTGAGTTGGTTCAATTGGAGAAGCAAATGCCGACATCTAAGCAGTATGCCATTAACTAAGTCTTTCCACGCACAGAGCAGACATTCACTGAGTGTGACTCTGTTGCCCCTTTCCTTAAGGTTAAGGCAGACATTTGAACAAATAATATAGCAAGTGGAGTCCTGGGATGGAGGAATGGTGGGAAGTCATCACTCGATTTTTATCACCTATTTGAGGAAGACGAGTGAAAGAATCAGAGGGAATGAGAGGCTTACACTGGACTTTGGAGGGCTTGGGTCGTGAAGAAGAATCCGGAAGGAGGATGTCCCAAGCAAAGAAGAGGGTAGAGCACTGCTCATTGCAATGAGAAAGCAGGCGCCCCTGGAGGCTGCTTGGCAGCAGTGTGGCTGGTAGCAGGCAGATAGACATGGGGCAGTGGGAGAAGGGCAAGATGGTAGCCCACGGGTAATGATCCCCAAGAACCTAGGACTTGTGTGAGACCGAGGGCCTTTCATAATTTCCTCCCCTTCCATCTGATCTCCTAGTGGCTTTCATTTTCTTCCCCAAGAGGCATACACAGTCTACTGGATGGCTCTGGTCTCTCCCTACTTGTCTGTGCTTCTGGTTAGACTGGCTGTTGACTTTCCACACACACAAAACACAGTTATCACTTGAAGACCTATGACCTGACTGCTGGGAGGAGCAAAGGTCACCAGGTGAAAGGACATGTGTGTCATTTACTTTGTGTAGCACGAAGTAGCTAGGGAGAATGTAGTCCATCTGTGACCAAATACCTATGTTCCTCTTTTTCTGGCCACGTCACCAGAGAGGAGTCTTAAGTGGCTCTGCAAATGAGTCAGACCTCTTGTTTCTGTGGAGAAGGGGCTGGTGCAGTCTGAGCCTCTGGGGGAAGCTCAGGCTCTCACTGTTGTCTGTGTTTGCTTACAGCCGTGTAAATGAGTATGGAAGATTATGATTTCCTGTTCAAAATCGTTTTAATTGGCAACGCTGGAGTGGGAAAGACGTGCCTAGTCCGGCGATTCACTCAGGTAAGGGGATCTGGAATCCAGGGTGGGTTTGTTTGTCTTCCTGTCTTCTGGTGACCATCTGCTGGATGGGTGATTGGGTCTAGGGCCAACCTCTAGGCTGAAGATTCTTTGTTGTTGTTGTTTTTTTTTTTTTTTTTGTATGTTTGTGTGTGTGTGTGGGTGGCTTTGAGACATGGTTTCTCTGTGTAGCCTTGGCTGGCTGTCCTGGACTCACTTTGTAGACCAGGCTGGCCTGGCCTCCAGCTCACAGACATTCGCCTGCCTCTGCCTCCCTGAGTTCTGGGATCACAGGCCTGTGCCACTGAGCCCAGCTTAGGCTGCAAGTTCATAAAGCACCCTTGGAAAGCTCCCTCGAGTTCATAGCCGAAGGTCGTTTCTAAATTGCCCGAGGGAGAATGGTGCTGAGGTCTTCTCCCACACCTTCTCTTGCTTCCTCTTACAAAAGGGGCAGGTGGTTTTGTTTCCAGTGTGCAGTATCAAAAATAGATTTGGCTGAAAAATAGATCATTAGTTCATAATCATCTAAAAGTGGAAACACATTAAGCTGGGCATTAAACTGAGTCCAGATATTCATTAAACAGCCCCAGTGCAGATTAAACCTCAGCTTTCCTGCTTATGTCTGTTCTCATCCAAAAAAAAAAACAAAGTACGCTCTTTTGGTTTATAACCAGACGTTCTGCTTGTCTAAGTCTGGTCAGTAGGAATAAGCTGAGGGCAGTGAGGAGCCTGAATGGAATTGAAAGTACAAGTCCTTCCTAGGCTGGACTCTTGAGAGTCACTGGCCAAGATTACATAGTTGTTTTTCTACAGAAATTAGTGAAAAATCATTCTGGAGTTGGTGTTGTTTCCCACTGAAATATCTCATTATGCTCATCATGCACAGAGCGTGCTTTTGTGACAGGAGCCTGGGGACATTGAGATGAGCTCTTAAGATGACCTGGTGCCATAGAAAGAGCACGGCTCAAGGTCTTAAGCCCATGTGCTCGTCCTGGCCCCTGCTGTCCACTGGCCCTTGCCAGGCCTCCCTGCTGCATGTGACTGGCCAGTAAACTCCAAGCTCCCTTTCACTTCAGTCTGTGGAAAACTGGAGTGACAGATTGGGCAATGCAAACAACTTTAGGGCCCACAGTTGCTGGAAATGTCAAGGATTTTCCCATGCTGAGTGACCTCAGACAAGAGCCCAGGTTTTCACCAAAGTTTGGTCTGATGAAATCACGAGTAAAAAGTCAACCAGCGTCTGGCGTTCAGTCAACTATCACGGAGACTTACTGGAAACTCCAGCTGGTTTTACATCCCCTAACCTTAGCAGCCTTTCCTGCGTCTCTAAGGAGGACTTGACTACATGCTTTCCATACAGAAAGGTTTTGTTTTTCTAGTGCATTATTAGAGCTTGCTTGACTGTGTTTTTTTTTTTGTGTGTGTGTGTGTGTGTGCTGTTGTTTGTTTTGTTTTTACTGAAAAGTCTCTTAGAGATAGAGATTATTCAATCCAGTCCTCACACAGATCCAGAGGGACCCACTGACATGTTTATTATGATCTTGAGGTGTGTAGCTGGCAAGGCTGGTTCCCTGGTCTCCTGCTCATTGGCTCAATAATCTCTCCACAGTTGTCTATCCTCTGAGCCCCTCTTCTTAAATTCATAAGATAAACCCTGCCGTGAAAGATAAAGTGCTTTTACTTTTGATTAGTAATTTACCCACAAGTGTTTTTCATGTTTTTCTTTTGTGTCTACTTCATATCTCTCTATCCCTTCAATTCTCCCTAACGTTCATATTTCATAGACAGAATTATGTATGTTTTTGTTATCAAGTAAGCAGTTAAAATGAATTGAATGCAGCTGGTTTTGAGGCATTAAGGTTTGGGGAACAAAGTGGGGAGGGGGGACATTGGGAAGGATTCTTTTTTCCTCATTTGCTAGTCTGCAAACAGCTGGAGCTACAAACCTGAAGCCTGGCAGCCTTCTGTCTGAGCCCTGCCAAAAAGGAAAATTGATTCAATATTTGTAAATAAAGTTATGAATGTTTATATTTACATCATTTGCAGACATGCAATGAAGCGTTTGCTTTTGGTTTTAAGCTCAGTGTTCTGAGTTCAACTTTAATTAAGGAACTCTCTTGTTAGGGATTGGATTTAATTAAAGATGTCCCAGTCTTAGCTGCAAAAGCTAATAAAATCCATTTTGATTTATTCCTGGAATTCTGCAATCTGAAGAGGGAAGAGACTAGGTAAAGACTTTTTTTCTTGGTAGAAGTCCTTGCTACCCCAACCCTCTCCCTAAGCTTACAGGAAATATGAAAAAGTAAACTGAATTATACCTCTGATTTTGCTAATGTCCCTATTCTCATGAAGCTATTATGTTTCCAGTTTAAGGTAAAGCAATTTTCTCCTGTTTCATGCTTACAATAACCTCAAACTCAAGGATTTTGAGGCCTAGACAGGGGTAGTGGTTTGTCTGGGGTCACCTGCTGCCTCCTGTTTTGATGCTGCTTCTCCTACTCTGCTGTATTTCTGATGACTTCATTTCTCAGCTGATCATTTCTCAAATGATGACTTCATTTCATTCATCTGGACTGTGTCTAATTGTGTGTGCATGTATATATGTCTGTCTGGATTGTGTAATTCTGTATGTGTCCATCCGGACTGTCTAATTGTCTGTATGTGTATGTGTGTCTGTCTGTCTGGACTGTGTGTAATTGTGCATGTCTGTCTGGACTGTAATTGTGCATGTCTGTCTGGACTGTGATTAACTGTGTGTGTGTGTGTGTGTCTGGACTGTATGTAATTGTGTGTATGTGTCTATCTGGACTGTAATTATGTGTGTGTGTGTGTCTGGACTATGTGTAACTGTTTGTGTGTTCATTTGGAGTGTGTATATTTGTGTGTATGCTGCAGTATACCTCAGGCTGGTGACAGTCCTGAGGGCCCAGGAAAACTTGGAAGCTTCCTGTCCTTTTCTATTATCATTCCGTGCAGAGGTCCAATACACCTTACTTTTGTGTTTGTCTTTAAATAGTCTTACCTTTTCTTTCCTCATCCTGACTATCCTGATGTCATTCTGGTGATTTCTTTCCTCCCCAGTCTTATCCTGGTGTCTGAGTTTTCTGTTTTGAAACCAGCACCACGCATTGCATCTTCCAGATTCTCTCCTTTACGGCCTCATGCTTTGTCATTCTTTTCTGTGTTTGCTTCTGTCAGCATTTCTCTCTCCATTTCCCTTCCCCTCTCTCTTCCTCTCCAAACATGATACCAAGCAGATTACTCTTTTTCTACCTCAGTCAAAGAATGGGGTGGGGAGTGAGAAGAATCCACTTAATTGGAAGATGTGCTTAAGTGTTACATGCCATTATTTCTTCCTTAGGGTCTTTTCCCCCCAGGTCAAGGAGCCACAATTGGAGTTGATTTTATGATCAAGACAGTGGAGATTAATGGTGAAAAAGTAAAGGTAAGAAGCTAAATAATAAATACTAGTAAAGCTTTGTTGTGTTCTCTACGAGTTTAGGGGAGGAAGTGCAATCAGGTTTTTATAACATTTATTAGATTGTCTTATTTAAGCCCATGTTGAAAACAGTACATTGGGGTGGAGCTGAGCTGCCAGAATACTTGTCTAGTATGCAAGAAGCTTGGATTAAACCATCAACACCACATAAAACTAGGTGTGGTAGTGCTTCCCTGTAATCTGGACTCGGAGTCAGGTGGATCCATAGGAAGTTCAAGGTCATCCTTAACGGAGCAAGTTGGAGGCCAGCCTAGGTTACATGAGAAACTATCACAAAAGAAAAAAACATGCAGAATGAATTTAAGGATGATATGTTTAGATATGAAAACAGTGAGGAGAACACATTTTCCTTTTATATCACATATAAGTGATGTGAAAACAAAGTAGGAATTTCTCTTTAGATTGAAAGTTGGACCAATAACAGTTCTCTTCTAAATAAAAGGCCTATTTGAGAAAGCCTTCTGATCCCCACACTTCACTAAGTCTTAGAGGGCTTCACTTAGGTTGTGTAGGTAATTCAGTCACATGAACAGCTTATTAAAATTATCCTGTCTCCCACTATACCTTTATCTTGGACCTCTATATGTCCAAGAGAGGACCTTTGACTTCTAGTTTGTCTTCCACTTTTTCTCAATGGCTTGGTACTTAGAAGTATAGTATTGAAACAGGAGGTAGTGTGTTCGTTAAGTATGTATTATAAGTCAGTGCCTCTGATAGATGCTTTCACATATGTTGCCATTGTTACTTTAATTCTTAGTATGATCTCTGGGAAGTGGATGGCATTGTCCTTATTATACAAGTGCCAGAGGCTACTTTATTGACTTATTTAATCATGGTTGTAGTCCAGAAGGGAGATGAGCAGGATGCAAACTTTACTATACTCTTCTAACTCCATGGGGTTCCTGTGGGATAAGAGGATAATGAAGGCACAATAGCCTCATCACCTTGCAGCAAGAAAAGGAGGAAGGTGATGGTTAGGAGAAATATGAAGTAAAGGGCTGGAGAGAAGGCTTAGAGGTTGAGTTCATACTACCCTTGTATATGACCTGAGTTTGGTTTCTGGCACCCATGTAGGTATGTTCACAACTGTCTGACACTTTCTTCTGGCCTACACTCACAGGCACCTACACTCAGCTCACATCCACTGACAGACACACACACACACACACACATAAATAAATAAATAAACAAACAAACAAAAATGTAAAGATTTATTTATTTATTTATTTTATGTATATAAATGCTCTGTCTCCATGTATCCCTGCAGGCCAGAAGAGGGCATCAGATCTCACTATAGATGGTTATGAGCTACATGTGGTTGCTGGGAATTGAACTCAGGACATTTGGAAGAACAGCCAGTGCTCTTAACCTCTGAGCCGTCTCTCTAGCTCCCTTGTCTTTATCATAGAGACATCTATACAAAGTATAATGGTGAACAGAAAGCTGGGATACTGGAAAAATAAAATCAGGCTGTAAAATCTACTTTAATGCCAACTAGAAGGTCAGAAAAACTGTAAGAAATGAAGAAAAGGAGCTAGGGTGTGGGGACAGGAAGAGACAGGACCAGGCTGACGAGATACTGACAGGAAGAACCTTCTATGATTTTCTTTTATTCCAGAGGAGGCAGTTGCCAGCCTAAGGCAGTAGACAGCAACAGTCACGTTTTCATGAGTCTCCCTCCTAAGTATGAGCTCCCATTTGCATATGCACTTGTTAGTTCATTTCTGTGAAGTGAACTGTTGGTGCCTACCATGTACTTGGCTTGGGGCAAGAACAAGAGAAAATAAGGAATGGTACCATGGTTACAGAACAGGTTCTTTTCCATTCGTGAATTTCAAGCGTAGGCATTTCTTTTTTTCTAGTTTTGCAAACAATGGCTTTATTTTTTAAGTGTTTATTTTTACTTATTTGTGTCTCTGTGTATGTATGTGTGTTTAGACACAAGCACAGCATGGGTCAAAGAACAACCTGTAGGAGTTCTTTTTCTACTACCTTGAGTCTGGGCATCAAACTTGGTCCTTCTCACTGGAACATTTTTGCTAGCCTTGACCTCATTTTTAAGTGCTTATTACATGACTAAAATTCCATCTTTTTGGGGTTGGACTCTACCACAAGACCACAGGCTCTCCAAGAACAGGCTGTCATTGTACTCGTCTTTATATTCACAGCTCAATTGCTTCCATTAACACCTCTTTAGATTCCTAGCATTTCATAAGAGATGGGAGTTGGCTAGTCCATACAGTTAAAGCTGCCTATGATTCATTTCTAACCCAACATGTTGAATGAGATATTAAAAGAAAAAAGAAAACTGTGCATAAGGAAAAAAGATGAAGATGATCTTCAACCCTACCCATTGAGTTTTTCAGTCTATCACAAAATAATGAGTAGTAACTAAAGCTGTGAGGTTAGCCTATCTTTTAGCCTTAGTCTGATTATAATAAAAGAGTTTTTTGTTGTTGTTGTTTGGTTGTTTTTTTGAGACAGGGTTTCTTTGTGTAACTCTTGGTTGTCTTGAAGCTTACTCTGTAGTCCAGGTTGGCCTCTATCTCTCAAGAGATCTACCTGCCTCTGCCTCCTGAGTGCTGATTAAAGGTGTGCACCACCACCTGACTCAAATGTTTATTCTTTTGATGCTGTGTTTGCCTGTCTGTCTGTCTTGTGTTGCAGTTGATGCTTAGAGCAGAGCATTGTGGTAGATGAAGCATCACTGCCTTTGATATTTACTGATACCAGGTCTGACAACATTCTGTCTGAGATCTTTTAAACTCTAATCCAAGAACAGCTAATCATTTCCTCCTTTGTTCACAATCCTATGTTCATCTCATTAACCATCATTCAACTGTGCCCACTATGTACTATGTTAGGAAGAAAACAAAGGTCTGAAGTCAGAGACAGTCTTGGTCCTCAGAGAACTCAGTTCATGAGAGAGGACAGCCCAGCAGACTGATGACAAGGCATTGCTGTGATAGTGAAGCGTAGTGCTGCAGTTAGTGAGCTGGTGAGCAGTGTAGTTAGCCCTGTGCTGTAGGTGAGAGTGGCAAGGAAACCCAGGGCTGCAGTTTTGAGGACACATTGACAGGTCGTAGACTAACATTTGCAGATACTCTGTTCTTCTGGTGCCTCTTTGAGAGGGCATTGCTAATTAGTTGTAGATTTGGGTTCTTTGTAGACCATCACCACTTAGATCAGGGGCTGTGTTTTATTCATCTTATGTCTGGTGCCTACAAAGGATGAAAAAAAATTGATTATAGAGAAGGGTGATAAAACTAATTTGAGTGATAGTTGACAGAATATAAGCATCCTTAATAATCAATTCTCAGGCTAGACACAGGCAGTCCTATATGAGAAGGTGGCATAGATTTTGGCAAGGCCATACAATCACTATTTTAGAAAAGATTTTGATGCATAAAGCAGTTCCCAAGATGTTCCAGTCATGAACAGTGTGTTCTAATGACTGACAGTATCTAAATCCAGTCAAAAGTGTTTCAGAGGCCAAAAGGGGGCTTTGAAACAATAGTCTGCTATTCTAAGGCATATCTTGGCAGAAGGATACCATGGCCCTACTTTGAGGCAGAGAAGAGAAATAGCTTTTGTTCCAGCACAAACAGTCATGTGTATGTTTGTATTTAGCACACACAGACTTTATATCATCAAAGAGCTGCTGCAACTTCAAATCAAAGGAGAATGTGTGCACTGGCTCAAGGCAAGAGCCTACCGGTTACTCCTCTGTGTCTTTAGCTAAGTTGCTATGGGGCCATAGCAACTGCTGGATGTAGCTGTCCACCAGAATAAGCTTGCAATGGCAAAAGCAACAGGGTGTGCCAGACTGAGTTCTGAACTGGGAACAGAAGACATGGAGTCTGATTTCCAGCTTTGTTGGTGTAATATAGAGCTCTGCTGTATATTTAGAGTTGTGTCCAGAGAACAGGCCTCTCATTTGTTGTGTCATCTGTACAGAAGGTTGAAGAGGAGATTTGGGAAGTATTTTTCCTTCTTTCTTACTAAACCATGTTTAGTAAGTCTACAAATAAGTCTACAAATAGTAGACTTATCAAACCCTATTAAATATTTTTGTTCATCTGCCTATCTATCTCCCTCCTGTCCCTTCTCCTATCTATCTATCTATCTATCTATCTATCTATCTATCTATCTATCTATCTAATGGAATACAAAAGGATTACATGACCTAAGGTCATAGATCTTAGTGTGTAGTGGAGAGACATGACTGTAATGGCACTATTTCTATTTTCTTTTTTTAAAAGATTCATTTATTCATGAGTGCTCTATTTTCACATAAGCCTACATGACAGAAGAGGGCATCAGATCCCATTATAGATGGTGTGAGCCACCATGTGGTTGCTGGGAATTGAACTCAGGACCTCCGGAAGAGCAGCCAGTGCTCTTAACCACTGAGCAATCTCTCCAACCCCACCATTTTTATTTTCATTAACAGTGATAATGTCTTGATATGTTCGTTAGCATTTTAAACTGGAAAAGTTGGATGTTGGGGAGGCTGTATATTCATTCTTTTGGTTGATGACTAAAATGCCAACGAGCACAGAACAACAGTTCGCCCTTTACTGCAATGTGTGTATCAGAGTCCACTTTGAGTGCCAAATTGTCTGAGACATTGAGCAAGTTAACAGAGCTAACTGTACTTTAGTTTGCTGATGAGGGAAGTGTATTTTAATAGCATACATAATATAATAACCCTACCTCATAGGGTTATTGCAAAGACTGAGTTATTACATATAAAATGAATAGTACAGACTTGGAACAAAATTAGGTATAGTAGGTTTTTTTTTTCTTTTTGGTTTTATTCATTTCTTTATGTCTTTAAATAAATAAAGAAGTCTTAAATTAAAAACAATCAAAAATGGGAAAGAGAGTAAGTCCTTTTCCCAAACCAGAAACACTTGACAGTAGAATATGCTTTTCAGGGCAGAGAAGAACCATAAATTGTTTGGCTGATATTCCCATTGCTGAGCTATAGTGTGGCAATGTTCTTTGTTTGTGCTTTTCCAAGCTGATTCCTGTCTTCTGTGTCTGCAGCTACAGATTTGGGACACTGCAGGTCAAGAGAGATTTCGCTCTATCACCCAAAGTTATTACCGAAGCGCCAATGCCTTGATCCTTACCTATGATATCACCTGTGAGGAATCCTTCCGTTGCCTTCCTGAGTGGCTGCGGGAGATAGAACAGTATGCCAGCAATAAGGTCATCACTGTGTTAGTGGGTAAGTAAGGGCTAATAAAGAAGGAAATTGATTTGAGTGTAGCAGAAAATTTATGATCAAGTAATGTTTGTGTGTTACCACCTTCCAAGAATATAGTATATTGTTACCGGAGTTATATAGTCAACATTGTTATACAACTGATAATTTAGAAAAACAAACAAAAATATTGCTGATTTTCCTATCAATATAGGTGAAAGAACTATAAGATAGTGGATACTGCTGGTGTGAAAGGAAAGGAAATCTTTCAAGTTTATGAGGAATTCATATTGAGGCAGTTATATTTTTTTAAACGTAGACTTTGGTAAATTTTTTTTTTCTTCTTATTGTATGCTGACTTAAGACATCCCTCCTGTGTTTCAGAAATCCACTAAGGGAAATGCTGCAGTTGGTTTCATCTAGTAGGAAGAGGGAGTCTATTTAATGTGACAGAAAACCAGAAAATAGCCCTTGATTTTCTATGGTGGCAAATTCACTCCTTAAAAATGGCATCACAGGGGCCTGGGAGATAAGTGAGCTGGTAAAGTACTTGATGCACAAGCATGAGTACCTGAGTTAGATCCTTACTATTCAAGTAAAGCCTGGGACTTCTGGCCCTTGCTTGTAATCCCAGAGAAGGCCGAGATAGCTGGACCTCTGAGCATTGGTGGCCAGCCAAGTCTAATCATGGAGTCCTCACTGAGAGACTGTATCACAGAAAACAAAAATAAAAACACAACCAAGGTGGGGTACATCTGAGGAAGGATCTGGACCTTTGATCTTCGAATGCATGTTTATGTATGTACACACACACACACACACACACACACACACACACACACCCTACATGCACTCACAAGGGTCCTGTAAAATGAACATCATTATAAACTCTAGTTGTGATAGGAAAGTAGCATTATCTACCTACTTGCTAAAATATTTTCTGCCTACGAGGGAATTTTGGTGTATAGTCTCATGACTTGAATTTTAGAAATATGTAAAACTACAGAACACATCATTAAGTTACAAATTATGGCTAACAGTAAGGTGAGCAAACATTTTATTTGTTCTTTTACTGAAAATTGATTTTTTTTTTTCACATATTTTGATTACAGTTTTCCCTCCCTCTACTCCTCCCAGTTCCTCCCCATCTGCCATTCTCATCTTTCTGTCTCTCATCAGAAAACAAACAGGCTACTACGGGATAATAAAATAAAATGAGATAAAAGAAAAGCTAACACAGTAGACTTGGACAAGATAAGCAGAAGGAAAAGATTCCAAGAGGAGGTAGAAGAATCAGAGATCCATTCTTTTGCACACTCAGAGATCCCACGAACACACTAAACTAGAAGCCAAACATATATTCAGAAGACCTGTGCATGTTGCCGCAGTCTTTTTGAGTTCATACTAATTTAGAGGGCCTTGTTTTCTTGGTGTCCTCTGGCTCTTAAACTCTTTCCACCTTCTTTCCACAGGGTTCCCTGAGCCCTGAGGGTAAGGATTTGATGGAGACATCCTGTTTAGGGCTGAGTGTTCCAAGGTCCTTCCCTCTCTGCATGTCTGGGGTGGTCTCTGTATTTGTTCTCTTCTGCTGCAGGAGGAGGCTTCTCTGTGATGGCTGAGAGAGGTACTGATCTGATCTATGATTGTAGCAGAATGTCATTTGGAGTCATTTTCTTGCTACTTTTTAATTTCCTTTAAAGAACAGGTTTTACTCTAGGACTCTAGGCTATCCGGTCTTTGGCTCTTGGCCACCCACGCAGTGTTGGGTATGGGTTCCATTTTGTGGAGTGGGCCTTAAGTAAAATCAGACATTGGTCGGTCACTCCCACAAACTTTGTACTACCACTGCCCTAGTTTATCTTGTAGGCAGTACAGCATTGTAGACCAAAGGGTTTGTGGCTGGTTTGGTGTTTACATTTCTCTTTTGGTAGTGTGCATTGTACCTTGCTGGGCCAAAGATGCTACAATATAGGGGTGAATGTTCAATGTAGGCACCAGCTTGACTTCTCTAAGCTAAATGAGTTATACAGGTGTTGTCTGCAGCAATGGGGCCTTGCTGTCAGTTTGTGGAGAACAACCTATATATAGTCTTGGCAACAGCCTGGGCTGTTGGAGGATCCACTGGGATCCCTGTTGGCCAACAACGCAATTAGATGTAGTG
The DNA here is from genome assembly GCF_907164565.1 of Psammomys obesus. Lineage (NCBI taxonomy): Eukaryota > Metazoa > Chordata > Mammalia > Rodentia > Muridae > Psammomys > Psammomys obesus. The sequence goes on from NW_026596046.1 coordinate 28,106,472, forward strand.
CAATCCCAGTACTGGAAGCTTCCTTTGGTAACAACAGATGGTCAGTTGGGACCTTTTCTCCCCCATTAATCTCAATGTGACTTCATTGAGATTGCCTTTAGTTATGTATATATTTTAGGAAGCATGAATGTATTAGTTTTCCATACTACTCTTCAACTGGCCCTTTAGCTGTCTCTCCCTGTATTCCTTCCATCATCACCCCCTACCTCCCCCACTTGGTCCTCCCATTCCCGCTCCATTCACCCATAATTATCTATTCTATTTCTCTTTCCTAACAAGATATTTCTGTTCCTTCTAAACCCTTACTCTATATCTTACCTTTGTGATTCTATAAATTCTAGCTTGGTTAACATTGACTTAATAGCCAATATCCACATATAAGTGAATACATACCATTATTTGTATTCTTGAATCTGGGGTACCTCACTTAGAATGATTTTTTTTTTTGAAGTTCTAGGCATTTACCTGCAATTTTTAAAATTTCATTTTGTTTTAATGGCTAAATAATATTCCATTGTGTAAATATACCATATTTTCTTTATCTATTCTTTGGTTGAGGCCATTTGGGTTGTTTTCAGTTTCTGGTTATTTTGACTAGAACAGCAATGAACATGGTTGAGCAAGTGTCTCTGTGGTAGGATAAAATGTCTTGCACAAGAGTCTATAGAGCTGGCCTTGAAGTAGATCAATTCCCATCTGAAGAACCACCACACTGAATACTATAGTGTGTAACAAGCTTGTACTCCCACCAGTAATGGATGTCAACCTACCTGGAAAAAGGAGAAAACTTTTAAAAGGTAAAATATACCCCGAGTTAATTGGACAGATACTGAGGTTAATATTTTAAAGCTGTCAAAAATTTACCTAATCTCATACTCATATTTCACTTTCTCATATCTCAGTTCCAAGGGACATCAACACAATTACTTTATCCTTCAATACACACATAGCAGCCTCATAATCCCAATACCAGCTCTGCCATTGACCACTGAATGAGTTCAAGACTTTGTCCTTAAATGGCCTTTTGTCCTTAGTGTACACACCTAAGGATGCAGGGTTAATCATGATGATTTAAATTCACTTGAAATAGTTGTTGTACTTATGCCACTATGACAAACTAATATTTATAGTTACTTTTTAAATTTAAATTTTGTTTTAATTACATAATTGCGTTGTTATGTAAAACATGAACTTCTAAAGTCAAAACAGTAAAGCAGAATATGCCCAGAGACGTCTGGCTTCTGCCTGTATGTTCTCTACTTTTCTCTTTCTGGTTGACTATTGTCTTTTAAATTACAGCCTTGGTTTATTATTTTCTTTTTTTTTTAATTTTTTATTATTTACACTTTATTCATTTTGTATCCCCCCATAAGCCCCTCCCTCCTCCCCTCCCGATCCCACCCTCCCTCCCCTTTCTGCATGCATGCCACTCCCCAAGTCCACTGATAGGGGAGATTCTCCTCTCCTTTCTGATCTTAGTCTATCAGTTCTCATCAAAAGTGGCTGCATTGTCCTCTACCGTGGCCTGATAAGGCTGCTCCCCCATCAGGGGGAAGTGATCAATGAGCAGGCCAATCAGATTATGTCAGAGGCAGTCCCTCTTCCCATTACTATGTAACCCACTTGGACACTGAACTGCCATGGGCTACATCTGTGCAGGAGTTCTAGGTTATCTCCACGAATAGTCCTTGGTTGGAGTATGAGTCTCTGGGAAGTTCCCTGTGTTCAAATTATCTTGTTCTGTTGCTCTGCCAAAAGTGGAATTTTTATGTTTTCCATTTAGGCAGTTGTAGATTATACTTCTCAATTCATGGCACTGTATAGAATATTCCTCACTGTTATTTCTTTACAGGGTTGAATACTAGTGTGCATGTATTGTACTTTATACAAGGATTTGGGTTGTTTCCAGTCTTTGCTGTTACAGATGGCACTGGTATTTTAAAGTAAACATTCCTGCAATCACGGTCATATTTGCTTTGCTTTACTTGCTCATCTGTTTAATCTGTCCATCCACTTCAGGTCTGGAATCAAATCGTGATGCTTCCCAGATGAAACAAGTCAAGTGATAATACTTTTTTTGATTTGCCATCATTACAGGCAACAAGATTGACCTGGCTGAAAGGAGAGAGGTCTCCCAGCAGAGAGCAGAAGAATTTTCTGAGGCTCAGGACATGTATTACCTGGAGACTTCAGCCAAGGAATCTGATAATGTGGAGAAACTCTTCCTTGACTTAGCATGCCGACTCATCAGTGAAGCAAGACAGAACACACTGGTGAACAATGTATCTTCACCCTTACCCGGAGAGGGGAAGAGCATCAGCTATTTGACTTGTTGTAATTTCAACTAAAGGCTGAGAGGCAAAGAGAATCAAAGGGAATCAGTAGTTGCCTTGGTGGGCCGTATGTTGCTAGGGAATCTGGCAATGACTATGGCTCCCTCTCTTGGACCTTCTGACTCCTGTAGGCTCCAGAGCTTACAAAGCATGCAGGCCAAGGGCCTTGCCTGCAGGCCAGCATTAGCAGAACACATAATGGTTTCACCCTTTTGCAATCTGGCATTGGAGCAAGGAGAAAATTGCACTAAGCGCTCCATGATCTGCAGAGCATGTTGCTTTTGTTTTTAAAAAAGCAAGTAAAAATGCATTCCTGAACACAGTGCAGGGGATCATATGCTGTAGGAATCTCTCCTGCGTGTCAGCGGGTGCACGTGGGGCTGTTTTTTAGGCTTCAGTGGTAATTTGGTGCCATGGTTTTCTTGTCTACCAGGTAAACCAAAACTGGAAATGCCAAGTACTGTCTCTGTAGTACTTACTGATGACTCCATGGAGATTTTGAAAAGTGTTATTTCTTTTGTCCACAAGCACTTTCAAAACCTTTGGGATGTAAAAATGGAAACTCTTCTCATGACCAACAGTAAAAATTATTGTTTAATAATATATACAAGCTCCATGACTCTTTGGTGCTAATGAGTATGCTATTTCACAGACCAAACATTTTAGTACATTGATACCCTTAGATATATTACCTAGAAATAAAATGGGGGAAATCCATGAATCAACAGTCTTTTTCAGAGTCTCATTACCACCTTTTCTAGGATTGGTTTGGACATGAGAATCCTTTTTCTTTCATATTCTTCTTGAAATTTCTTAATTTTCTTTTATTCTTTCATAGTTTTCCTGCCCTTTAAGTAAATCAAAGTCTAAAAAAAAAAAAAATAGGGAAAAATCCAAGTGGATGATGACATTCTAATGAAGAACATTAGTTGTAAGACATTTTGAGTAGCATGAAAAATCAGAGCAGACATGACCAAAATACTGTGGAATATGGACTGACTGCAAGAGCCAGGTTCCAGACAGCACAGTCCTCTGTAACAGGTCACACCTTTTCTTTTCTGGAACTATCCTTGGGTAGACCAAGGTTTAGAATTTTGTAGACATTTTTAGTATAATAAAGTGAGAACAGCAACAGATGAAAAGTCTCACAAACCTTTTTTGTATCTTCAGTGAACTTAGGAAAGTCCTGCTCAGGAAGCAGGCTGAGTTGTCATGTATTATATTAATGTTGACCATACATTCTTTTCCCTTTACCTTTTTTTCCCTGGTATCTCTGTATAGCTTTCTTTTTCCTACTCCTTTTTCTCTTTCCTTTCCATGCTGGTATGCATGTGTTACTGGAAATCTCCAATTCAAATGGAGGTATATATGCCTTTACTTAGCCAATTATAAAACAGGACTCAAATTGGAAGACATGCTGCTTAATGAGTTCCTGTTTCTTCAGCGCCATGCTTTGATACCTTCCAATTTGTTCACTGTCATCAGAGCAAATTGCGACAGTAAATTAAATCTGTATGCTGTTGATGTTGTCAGGTGATTCTGTAGCTTGCTGTATAGCATAACTGAGTGATGAATCATTGAATGAGGATATGACATGTAATTCCACTGTTGGTATTGATGGTGATAATCTTGGACCTGACATGTCACTCTTGGAAAGCTACTGAATTGTAAAGCAGTGAGTCAACACAGCAGGATATTGATAACACATTTCTAGCAGATTCTGTAATATCCAATCTCTTTCACATGTATTATTTCCAGTCATTGGTATTGTGACTGGGTCACTATGCTTTTCTTAATTCTATAGGAAAGAGAAAGGCTTCCTAAAAGTTTGGGCTGCTTTTCCTTTATACAGGAAGAAAGAAATCACTTTAATGAAAATAAAAATCATGCATAATTAGTTACCTTTACTTCTCTATTAAGCCAGCAACTAAAGGCATCAGAAGATAAACTAATCAAGGTTACAGAAAATTTATCTTTTTACTGTGAATTTTCCTAAATTTAGATTTATTAATTTTCTTTACTGCAAAATTCTGATCTCAGCATATGATGACTCAGCCTTGTCTCACAGCAGTATTTTAAGAATAATGTGTTGTGAACTTCAAGGGCTTTGTTAGATTGGACTAATTTAGCTCCAGAATAACAGCTTTTGTGGTCACATTATTGTTATGTTATTTGCATTGCTTAGGGATTATGACATCCCATCTGCCCCTTCAGGTTCAGAAGGAGCTTCAAGAGCCCTACTTCAGGTCTCTGTCCCCCTGGGCCTCCATGTCTTTCAGTGAATCAGTCACCAACACGACCATTTAGTGTGGCCCCATGAGAAGCTGGGCCCTTATGTTCCACAGTTCCATGAATTTAAGATCAGGCATTTGGATATTCAGTGATGTATCTCAAGTTTGAGAACAATCCTTTACAATATTGTAGGTGCAATAAATACCAGTCGAATAAATGATTCAGTGCCAAGATATTTGTTTGTTTGGTTTTTTGAGACAGGGTTTCTCTGTGTAGTCTTGGCTTTCCTGACTTTGTAGACCAGGCTGGCCTCCAACTCACAGTGATCCACCTGCCTTTGCCTTCCTGAGTGCTGGGACTAAAGGTGTGCACCACTGTGTTTGGCTTGCTTGTTATTTTTAAATGGAAATCATTAAACTGGTCCTTCAGAAAGAATAATTTTAATCTAGGACAGAACATAAATTTTATTTTGCCTAATACTCATTGTTGGGGCAATTTTTGCTCAGATAAGTCCCTTTTACATAAAACTATTTAATGGTGAAAAACCCAAGATTTGGTTTATGTAATGTAGTTTAGCTCATCCTGACAAGACCATCTCTTCTTCCATTTCCTGATGATTGGGGTTTTTTGTTTGTTTGTTTTAATAAAATTATCAAATATGTGGCAATATTTTGTAGTTTCCATCGAAAATACATGTTCAGGTTATAGAGTCATGCTTGGAAAAGATCTATGGAATCATGTAATATTCTGGTATGGGTTTGTATAGACTGTGTCCTCAAAGAACTTAGCGGGTTTCTCCTTTTCCTACACAAAGCTGTGTTTTTTTGTTTTCTTTTATTAGATCTGTTGCATTACACTATTATTTAATTATATAGAGCCAATTATCTTTTGCATCGACCTGTAAGCTTTTTCTGGCTTTCATCCTCCCCTCCATATTTTAGTCATTTTATGTCAGCATCTTTCCCTAAGGGGAAAGACAGTAACTAAAAACGAAACTGAAATTTATTAGCCCGAGACAGTATGTCAAGTTCTGATTTTGAAATTGTTAAGAAACCACTGACCAAAACAAGATGTTTGACTCAAAGCAGTGAGGCTTGATGGAGAGGGAGGAAGCAGAGTCTTTATCTTCTGTTCATAAAAGTGCACCTTGGAAGGAGCCTAGTGACTCCCAGGGTTAGATCAAGGATTTGCCAGTCTCCTCTTTGAGCTATCTCATAGTATCAACTTCAGTTAGACTAATTCTGGAAAAAAAAAAAAAATTAACAGTTGCAAATCATTTTGAACTTGTTTTTCTCCCATGTATCAATACCAGTGGCCTTAAAGATAGGGTAAGTTTCTAAGTCTCAGTCCTACAGAATGCTATGCATCTCATGGCCATATATACTTATTAGGGATCACTTTCCTGTTAGCTTTTAAAAGAAACTGTGGGTTTGCATGCGTTTTTTTTTTTTTAAAGAATTTTTAACTGCAAGGGTTTACTTTTTTCCTTCAACCACGGTCTTGACAGGCGTGTTTCACATCTCAGCCTTCTGACAAAATGTATTCCACATAAACAATTATTGTTAAACAACAATAAATGAAAATGTATTTTCTTCTGGGATTTTTGTTCCTGTGGCACAAATTTATCTATGTTTGAAAGGAAAGTTGCCTTTCCCTTACAACTGTACACACAGGCAATATTGGCTTACAATATTATCCTTTCAGGTCAGCCTTTAATATTGAGTAATGTAGATGGTACTTCATCTCCTTCCTAAATCAAAGGATTTTCATGTTATAATTATTTCTGGTAGGCCTTTTTTTTTTTTTTTTTTTTTTTTTTTTTTTTTTTTTTTTTAAAAAAAGACCAGATGTCAGTCAGGCTAACATAGAAATCACAATGTAGTTCAGGCTGCCTTTGAACTCATGTTAATTCTTCTGCCTCAGTCTCACTGGGACTATAGATATGAGCTTATGGCTATCTTGGTGATCCCCTCTTTGAAACTAAAAATAAAGGGATAACTAGTGGTGTAAGTGAATATAACACAAGATAGTTGAAGATTATCTGAATTTTTGTGGGGCATGGCAGAGAGAGAAATATAATTAAAAGATACTTCAGAGAGATAGAATGAAACCCACCACACTGAAGCCACAGAGACACTGATTGTGCTCTGTCAGGGGAGAATTTTTGCAAAACATTGGAGTCCTCTGGTAACAGCTGCCTTTTTGTCAAGCAAAGGGTAGATACAAACTGTGCAAAGAAATGTGGAGATGACCTACAATGTTGAGGATTGGCCCAGATACTTTATTAACTCAAAATCCTAAATTGCAGTGCCTTTTATTACATGCAATTAAATATATGTTGACCAATAGTTAATGACATTTTTTTGAAAAAAGGCTATTTATTCTGTCACAAATGCACTACTCTAGGGAAAATGCTGGCTACATGTTCTTAGACCAAGAGACTGGCCTGCTATTAAGACTTAAACTAGAAATAAATGTCTTGTCAGTTCCTATTAAAATCCAACTGGCTTCTGGGTTAAAAACAGAAGAGGTATCATTTTAGCAGAGGTAATATGAAATCATGCCAATTATTTATCTCATTTGACCTAATAAGCAATGTGTTCTCCTCAGTATGTTAGAAGTGGTTTAGCATAGGAGAATCATCTATTAAAGATCACCCCATAGTGTTCCATGAGAGGACAGAAGGGCTAGTGGCAGAAAGCCATCCTTAAAATCTGCTTAGGAAGTCTCAAATGACACTTGGTGGATTTCCTTGATTCTGGAGAAAGTGAGTTTAAAAGGGGGAAGGTCAAACTGCTTCCTGTATAATGTAAAGTACATGCTCAAAGTACAAAACAGGTCTTTAACTTGAAAATAAAAGAACTAAAAGCATTTTTTTTTCTAATCATTTACAAATGATTCCATTTGTAAAATTGTTTGCACCCTTTCCAGTCTGACAGGTGGCTCTTGTTTAGTTTTTAGAAAAGGAAATCATTGCTCTTGAATCAGTATGGAAAAAAAATACTTGAATTTGGGTGGGAGTTTCTCTGGTTCCCTTGGAATAAGAAATTGGAATACAAAGACTAGTTGCCAGTTCTTCATTGACCTCATCAGGTGTATGAGTTTTTTTTCCCCCAATGATTAAAAGCAGAATGGCAGATGCTGAACCATATTCTGATGAAATTCTTGGTCATTGTGACTGATACTTCAGAGAACAACATAAGAAGTTTAAAAGTGGAGCATGAGGTTACCCATGTGCAGTCCTACAATATAAATGCTAGTTGGGGCGTTAGGCAAAGTTTGAGCAGTTTTCTTATCTTTGAGATGAACCTGTTAGGAGTTTGCTGAAAATTAGGTGATATAAACTGAAATACATATTGCTCAGCAAATAGAAAGCACTCAAATATTAGGGTTTTTTTTTTTTTTAACTCTCCCTAGTTAAGAATGGACTTTGGGGGTCCAGGCAGTAGTGGCACACCCCTTTAATCCCAGCACTTGGGAGGCAGAGGCAGGCAGATCAATATGAGTTTGAGGCCAACCTGGTACACAGAACCAGTTCCAGGACATGACCACACACAGAGAAACCCTGTCTTGAAAAATAAAACACACACACACACACACACACACACACACACACACACACACACACACA
>NW_026596046.1:28114677-28181673 GCF_907164565.1 Psammomys obesus
ACACACACACACACACACACACACACACACACACACACACACACACAAATAGACTTTGGAAGTAGGAGCAGTAACATAGATGATTTTAGTCCCATGTATCTGGGAAGCTGAGGTGTGGGAGCTAGGGCAACTATAGGGAGACTCCATATCCAAATTTTAAGAAATGATTTGGGTCAGTCTGTTTCAAAGAAAAGAATTTCATTTCTACAAGGGTTCCTTAAAAGGGAGTGTCTGATTGGCTTTGCTTTCAGATGTCAAGTCACCCATTTCTTTCCATACATCTTGAGAGACATTCTGTCTCAATAGATGATTCTGGGGTTGTAAACTCCTTATTATCAGGAAACTTTCTCTTAGAACTGAAATACCTCACATGCAATGCAAACCTCTTGTTGATCTCATCCTCCATGGGAAGAAAATGGCTTGGTTGTTACCTGTAAGGGGTCACATTTGCTGTCTATTATTGCCCTTTGTCTACTGTCTGAAAATTAAGTCATAAAAGCATGTTAAGGTGGTTATGTTTATCTTCTTGGTGAACATCAGGATAGTTGTAGGTTAACGCTTAGTTTCTTTCTGCGATCAGATTTAGATAATCACACTGTTGATTAGCTCTTCAATTACCCATGCATTTCTCCCTTTACTAATAATGTATAATGGATATCCAAGTAAGACTAATTCTAGCTGTGTGGCTCTTCTTTCCATCTGTAGGTAAAGATGATATCATAAATCCCAGTTATGTGATCTGCTTTTAGAATTTAATTCCATATACTACATTATTTGATGAATGTATTACGAATACTCTAAAATATTTTGATTCCCCTTTTTATGTGTGTGCTACATTTTGAAATAGAAATTGGGGCACTAATGTCCTAATAGAGCAAAAATTCATATGAAAAGAATCTGTTTGGTTAGAATAACTCACTAGTTGATGAATGGCACATAGTTTTTGTTTAAGATTATACAGTTATGCCTGGATTAAATAATAATAATAAACTTGGTAATGCCCTCTGAAAAACAGCTGCTAAGCATACTGCTTCTGGAATGTAATCATTAGGAATAAATATTCTCATCTTCTATACAATTACAGAATGTTAGTGGAACTTTACTGTAGTCTATTTAACAATGAATGTCAGTTGATCTACTAAATGAATACTTTTACAGTAATTTTATCCTTTTAGGGCTAATTGGGACCTTCAGGGCCCTGGTATAAAACATTTCAAATGATTAGAATGCTGGCTTCTAACTTCTACTCATTGGAGTGTCCGCCTAGACATACCAGATGGTTAGAGCTCCTTTGATGTGTAAACAAGATGCACAAATCTGTCTTAACTAATGCATGCATAAAACTGCTGTTTTCAGAAAAGAAAAAAATTCTGCTAAAATTTCAATTAATAAAGAATTAAAATTTGAAAAAAGTATGCCCTGTATATTACTGCACACACATTAAATGCATGACTTTTAGCATAGACGTGAAATAAAATATTTAATTCTGGAGATCTCAGCAGCTAGTTAAAATAGTTACAGAAGTTGCTTTGTGAAAACTTAGAAAATCCTTGATTTTCATCATTTTCTCATCTCTCTATTAAACCAGGAATATTTTAAATATACAGTTTCAACAAACAGGTTGACCAGTGGATTTTTAATGAACTTAATTCCCAATATATGGCTACTGGTTTTATGCATAGGCTCTCAGTAAACTCCACACATATATATATACATATATATCACTATATAAACCCTAATAATCTACTTTACTGTAAGCATAGTTCTTGGTTTAAATGTCAATATGCAGATATTAACAGTACAATATATATTTTGTATTAAGTTTGCTTAACAGAAAGGTCATTAGAAATATAAGCCATTGGTAACCTGAATACAATTAGTTAAAAACATTGTATAGAAAAGTGATTTATAAAAAATCCAGTCCAATTTCAAAAGGGGTCAAAGAGGAACTAGGAACTCAAAAAAAAAAAAAACATTTTAAAGTAAAATTATATCTTTTAAAAATTCAGATAATTCACACACAGTAACTCACTATTTTGAAAATTCAGTGTTTTTAGTATACTCACTATATTCTACATTGTCACTACTGTCTAACTTGAGAATATGTAATTCCCAAAAGGCTCTGTATCTATTAGCAGCCAAACCTCCTCCTTTGTCAGCATCTGGCAACTGTCTGCTTTCTATCTATGGATCTCTCTTCCATATAAATATAATCATACAATCTGTGGCCTTTTGTGCCTGGCTTCTGTTAAGATTTTCAAGGCTCATCTGTATTGTAGCATGAGTCAGTAAGTTCTTTTTATGGCTAAGTAATATTCCATTGTGTGTGTATGAGTGTGTGTGTGTGAGTTTATTTGTGAATTAATCAACTTTTGGACATTTAGATTGTTTCTATTTCTGGCTAGTATAAGTAATGCTGCTAGAACATTTATGTAATTTTTGTATGCGGTCATATGGTTTTTTCACAACTCAAAACAAATCAAGTAATTTATATTAATTTAATTAGAACCTTTTAAAGTCCTCCTCGGAGAATGAAACTTATGATCTTGGTTAAATTAGTCAATTCGACTCCAGAATAATGCCTAGCTGTCAGGTATATCCATAAGAATCTTTCTGTGAAGATGTCATTTTGATATGGTTATCAGTTTCATGAGGACTCCTTCAGTAGAAATTACATTGTCATCACTGAGAATTTCGAAGTGTTTTACATTCCTTTATGACAGTTACCAATCACTCTCGAGAGGGCATTCATTAAACCTTGTAGGATCTTTCAATCAATGAAGGAGCATTTTAAAGGCATGTTTCCTATGTATTAACAATCTCAACATTTGCATCTTCCTTCTTGGAAAATAGATCATCAAATTGCCAAATCTGCTGACTGTTGTAGTTTAAGTTTTTATTATTAAAAAGTAATTCATAATGAGAGTAAAAGTGTAAAGAATGTATTTTGTGTGCAAAGAATGAATGTATTTAACAAATTTTTTTATTTGTAACAATTTTTTAAAAAGTTGAATGGAAATTGATTTCCCATGTACTTGTACATAAATAAAAATATTTACTGTTGTCCCCAATTGGAGGGTTATATGCCATGTCAATATGTCAAAACTGAATCAGCTTAAGTACACTCATGTCCTTCAGTATAACCTGGCCTACTCAGACAGCAGGCATTCACAGAGTGCTCATATGTGAATGAGCAAAACACACACATAAAGTAAAAACAAATATTAAATCTAAAAAGAAATTACAGGAAGACTATATTTTGGTACCTGCCCATCTGGAAATAAAGCTTGTAGTGAAAAACTGATACCCACACATCTTTAGGAGAATGGCACTTATTAGGGCTATTCTGTAAACGCAGTTGAAAGAACCATTAGATGTATAAATCTAAATGTAGAAACCTAAATAGTACTTAAAATTTTTCTAAAAGTCGTAATTCTCTAGGAACAAATTTCAAAGAATGGATTTCAATGAAAATGGATGAAAGGTCTAACAGGTAATTAAAGAGAATGTGCTATAAAAATGTGATCCAAAGACTACAGATAAAAGGTTACAGAACACAAAGAATACATCTTGGATAATGAAAGATTTTGCAAAGAAAATCTGAGAAAGAACCAAAAGGAAACATTGGGAAAAAAAGGCCTCAAAAAGACAAATACAAAGTTCAATTGAAAACTTCAAAAAATACCAAATGAAACAAATGAAAGATCTACACAAAAGAAAGATGTTTAAAAATATCCCATTCAGAAAAAAAAAGACAACAAAAATATATAGAGAACAAAGTAAAGGCAGGCATACTGGCGCAGGCCTTTAATTCTAGCACTTGAGAGACAGAGGCAGGTAGATCTCTGTGAGACCAGTCTGGGCTACATTGTTCCAGAACAGTCAAGGATACATAGAGAGCTCTGTTAGTGTTACTTTAAAAAAAAAAAATGTATGTTTCAGTTTTCTCTCTTAACCCAGCTAGTACCCAAATAATTGAGACAGGACTATTATATTTGTTTAATAAGCTTAACAGCACAATAACTGAGCAGTATTAATCTATTTTTAACTCTCTAAGCAAATTTACCTTTCTCCTAGAGTAAATCCCCTAGATACTTGCATTTTTATGGCTTTCTCTGATCCAGCTGCTCTTTTCTCATGATGTCTCCTGGACCTCTGGCCCTGACTGATCCCCACTTCCTCTCTCCTCTGGCTGGCAGGAAATGCAGCCCTATTCTCTCCCTTACTCAGTGACTGACTGACAAGTTGTTTTATTGACATATCAGGGGACAACTGGGAGTAAAGTTTAGACAGAAAATTATGAACAAGGATTGCAACCAGATATGGGGTGCAGAGAAATCAGCATTTGAATCTTTACACAGTACACAATAGTACACAATAACATTATGCCTACAGAGATCCAGTCTCAAAACAAAACCCAACAACAACAATGATCCAAAAAGTAAAGATAAAAAAATGCCACAATGAAATCCAATGCTTTGTATGCTCATTTGAAAACTAATTAAAAATAGTAGAAATAGTTGGTCATAGTGGCGAAACATTTAATCCCAGAACTCAGGAGGCAAAGCAGATGGAATTCTGTGAGTTTGAGGTCAGCATGGTCTACAAAAGTGAGTTCCATGTAAGCCAGGGCTGACTTGCTTAAAAACAAACAAACAAACAAACAAACAAAAAAGACAAAAGTAGAAACAAAGAATGAAAAAAAGAATTCATAGTCTTTGTCAAATTATTAAAGATTAAACATCTATTTCCTTAGTATACACAAGAGAAGAGATTAAGCATATAGGAAACCTATTAATGATAATGGCCATGGTGGTACACAGCTGTAATCCCTATAGGTGAGAAATTGAGAATCATCAATTTGAATCCAGCCTGGGTTTCACAGCAAACCTGTCTCACAAAACAAGACAAAATAAATAGCACCCATATTTAATGAAATAATAGTAGAAAATTCCCTATTCTTGAGAATGACTTGGACACCCCAAATGCAAACAGCCAGAATGGTCTTCTCCACAGCACACTCTTGTCAAATTACAGTTCATTTTAAAATCTGGAAGAGAAAAGTCCCAAGTCACACACTTACCAGCAACTCCCTAAGAGTCTAGGAGATTTCTCAGCAGGAACTCTGACAAGGAGAGAATACAATAACAGGTTATAAGTCCCAAAGAAAGTATCAGCCAACTAAAGCTTTCATAACCAGCAAGGCTACCCTTCAAAAATTAAGGAGAATGACAGATCTTCCAAGACAAGGGAATCTGAGGAAATTCATAACCATTCAACATACCAAAACTTAGAAGTTCCACAAAAACAACAACAACAACAACAACAACATTACTAAGAAGGCGCTTTATAGTAATAAATACTTACATAAAAAAAGATTTCAAGTAAAAATTCCAATGATGGCATTAAAGGACTTAGAAAATTATGAACAAGTGTACCTAAAAATTTGTATAGGAAATAGAGATTAAAGCAAAGGAAAGTGGAATAAAGCTGGTTGTGTTGGCTCACATTTGTAACCCCAGAAGTCAGGAAGGCCAAACAGGAGAATGATCATGAGTTCCAGGCTAGCAAGGGTTCCATAGTGAGTTCTCATTCTTCTCTGTCTATCGCCAGACTGGTGACAGAGAGGACACAAGTAGTCTCCTAAAATAGAACCAACAGGATATAGAAAACCTGAATAGAAAAATAATGATGAGTTGAATGACTAGTAAGTCTCCCATTAAAGAAAAGTCCAAGACACTGGAGAGATGGCTCAGCAGTTAGGAGCAGTTGCTGCTTGCTGCTCTTTTTGAGGACCTGAGGGTGGATTTTCATTCTCAGCACACACATCAGGAGGCTCACAATTGTAACTCTAGCTCCTGGGTATCCAATGTCTCTGGGTTCCCTGGCACCTGAACTCACAAGCACGTATTCACAGATACAAACACACACACACACACACACACACACACACACACACACACACACACACACACATATAATTAAAAATAATAAAAACAAATCTTAAAAAATGAACATCCCAGGACCAGATTGTTTCACTGAACTCTAATGCTATACTATAAATGTTTAACTGCAGTATTATCATTTGTCAATACTTGAAAAAGACCCCAAACCTAGTCTTCGGCAATAAGTGGAAAAGTGATAACAAAGACAGAAGAAAACTTTAGATAGATATCCAAAAGAACACAAATGCAAAAAGCCACAGAAAAATACTAGTAAATAAAATTCAACAGGACATTAAAATGGTTTACAATATGACCAGACTGGTTTCACTATAGGGATGCATGAATGGGTCAATATACATATAAATAAATAAACATGATATACTACATAAAAGAGAATGGAAGATAAAAGAATACCATAATCTCAGCAGATGAATAAAAAGCATAAAATTCAACTTCATTTCACGGTAAAATCCTTAAACAAACTAGGCATATAAGGTGCATTCTTCAATATAACAAAGAAAAACCCGGGGCCAATAAGAAACAGAAAGCATGTCCCTTAAAAAGAAGGTGATGGTGTCTATTTTTAACACTTGCCCTAGTATTTTGTTAATTTAAACTTCCTGACCAGAAAAGCAACCAACCAACCAAACATGTTGTAGTACATCATGAAGGAAGGTCATGGCAGGAATGCAAGGTAGGGACCTGGAGGCAAGAACTGAAGCAGAGGCCATGAAGAAAATACTGCTTCCTGGCTCATTTCCCCATATTTTGCTTAGTCTGCTTTCTTATACAACTCAGGACGGCCTGCCCAAGGGCAGTCCTCCTCCAGCAGTCATTAATCAAGAAAATGCCTAACTTGTTAGACTTGTTAGGGTCCAATCTGATGGAAGCATTTTCTCAGTTGAGATTCCCTCTTCCTAGAGTACTCAAACTCGTGTCAAGTTGATAAAAAAAAAAAATTAATGAAGACATCACTCTTATACAATATAGTACTAGAAGTTTTAGGCAGAACAATTTAACAGGAGGGAAAACAAAAATCATACAAATAGAATGAGAGGGAATCAGTCAAAGTATCTCTGTTCTTAGATGGCATGAATCTATCCATAGAAAAATTTAAAGACTCTACCAAAAGCCTATCAGAGGAGGGCTAGAGAGATGGCTCAGAGGTTAAGAGTACTAGCTGTTCTAAAAATTGTGAGTTCAATTCCCAGCACTACATGGTGGCCTATCATCTGTAATAAGATCTGGTGCCCTCTTCTGGCATGCAGGTACACATGCAGGCAGAATACTACATAAATAGTAAATAAATCTTAAAAAAAAAAAAGACTATCAGAGGATAGGAATATTATCTAAAAACAGAATAAAAAAATCAGGGCAAAAAAAAAAAGTTTTCCCATCTATCTACCAATTTGTTATGAAAAAAAAAATCATGAAATCAACCCTTATTTACAAACAGCCACCCCCACCACAACACACACCAAAACAAAAAACTCCTCACACAAGAGCTCATAGAAAACATCACATGACAAAACTGAGTCTTCAATGAAACTAGAAACTGCCACTTCACGTAAGTATAGAATAAACCCAATTGCTAGTCAATGGATAAGAAAATATTGTATATATACACAAAGAAGTTTATTCAGCCAAAAATAATATAATTTGCAGCAAAATGACAAGAGTATATGATATCAAGTAAAATAGTCAAATACAAAAAGACAAAGTATTTCATGTGTGTAAATTTAAAAAATATTATAAGATGCTTTTAAAGTAAGTTAGTGATCACTAACTAAGGATTTAAAATGGTGCTGGGTTGAGGATAAGAGTGGAAGAAGGATTGCTGTAGACACACCATCTATACACATGGAGATAGCTCATGTAACTTCATTACATGTTCAAAACTGGCATGAGTTCTAAAGAGTACAGTAGGTCAAGGAGTATGGTAGAATTAATAGGGTGACAGGAGCAGTCCTATAAACTTCAGTTTCCTCGTATATTGTTCTTCAGTTAATTGAACATAGGTAAGCTGTAACTATATTAAATGACATCATGAAGTGTGTATAGTTTTGGGGCTGACAAAATCAATTCAGACTCTGTTATACAATGACAATAGCTCTGAAGTTGGTATGAGACTCTATACCTTAGTAGAGTGCATCCTTGGAATGCACAAGGGAGATGTTGGCAGACATTTCTGACTTTGCCCACCTTATGGTTTTTAACTGTTCCCTTAATAGTTGAATCATGTAAGACTGCTGCTACTACAGGTAAAACTAGCCATATGCTGGCAATTTCAAGATTCTAATATTATCCAGCTCGAAGCAGCAAGAACTGTTTGGTAACTACAACTAGCCAGAGGAAAAAACACTGACCTTCATACTTTTCATCAAGGGTCTTTCAAAAGTTACTATACCTCACACATTGTTTTTCCCATTAGCAAAATGGAATGCACTGCAAACCTGCATAAAACCTAACATGCTCACTCATAATCAATACCTGATTTATGATGTCTGCATATCCCTAAATGGATAGTCTTGAGATGAAACCTGGATCTCTATTTATAATAAAAACCACATGGTGTGCTTTTGGTCAAGTGCTCACAACTGAGTATTTTAAGAGCTATAGGCTATTTCTGGAACTAAAAATTTTTTGTTTTTTTGTTTCAGGAAACCATGTTAATACTACAAGACAGTCTCATTGTTTACACCTAGAGTATATTCAAGCTTTTACAGAATAGTGGTATTTTCATATCTAAATAAAAATAAACAAAGAGAAATAGTCTTCCTTACTTTGATCTATACTGTTAAGAGCTTAAGAACTAGTTTATTAATGCCAAACCTTGTCTTAGTTTGGATTTCCTTTCTGTGATGAAACACCATGAATATGGCAACTCTTATAAAGAAAACATTTAATTGGGGCTGGGTTACAGTTTCAGAGGTTTAGTCCATCATCATCATGGTGGGAAGCAGTGCAGCCTACGGGCAGAAATGATGTTGGAGGAGCTAAGAGTTCTACATCTTGATCCGAAGGCAGCCAGGAGAGACTGGGAGACTGGGCATACTTGAGCATCTATAACTTCAAAGCCTACCTCCACAGTGACACACTTCCTCCAACAAGGCCACACCTATTCCAACAAGGCCACACCTCCTAATAGTGCCACTCCCTGTGGCCAAGCACTCAAACACATGAATCTATGGGGGCCATTCCTATTCAAACTATGACAACCCTTTAAAGCAATCTTTGGAGTAGGTAGAGCACATGTTTTAAGCAAAAACAGAGATGATAACCTCTTTGAATCTTAGGCGTCTATTCTTCTCCTCGGATTTCTCACCTTATGCATTTATTTTACAATTCTGATTTATGAAGGTCAGAGGACTATATAAGCGAGTATGTACCAAGTTTGTCTTTCTCCTTCTGGGATACTTCACTCAGAATGATCTTTTCTAGATCCCACCACTTGCCTGCAAATTTCATGATTTCTTCCTTTTTGATTGCTGAGTAGTATTCCATTGTGTAAAAATACCACAGTTTCTGTATCCATTCCTCCGTTGATGGACATCTGGGTTGTTTCCAAGTTCTGGCTATTACAAATAAAGCTGCTATGAACATGGTTGAACAAATGTCCTTGTTGTGTACTTGAGCAAATTTTGGGTATATACCTAGGAGTGGTATAGCTGGGTCTTGAGGTAGCACTACTCCTAGTTGTCTGAGAAAGCGCCAGATTGACTTCCAGAGTGGTTGAACCAGTTTACATTCCCACCAGCAATGGAGGAGGGTTCCCTTTTCTCCACAACCTCTCCAGCATGTGCTATCACTTGAGTTTTTCATCTTGGCCATTCTGATGGGTGTAAGGTGATATCTCAGGGTCGTTTTGATTTGCATTTCCCTAATGGCTAATGAGGTTGAGCATTTCTTTAAGTGTTTCTCTGCCATTCGATGTTCCTCTTTCGAGAATTCTCTGTTTAGCTCTGTTCCCCATTTTTTAATTGGATTATTTGGGTTGTTGCTTTTCTGCTTCTTTAGTTCTTTATATATACTGGATATCAGCCCTCTGTCAGATAAAGGGTTGGTGAAGATTCTTTCCCAATCTGTAGGCTGTCTATTTGTTTTGATGACAGTGTCTTTTGCTTTACAGAAGCTTTTCAGTTTCATGAGGTCCCATTTATTGATTGTTGCTCTTAGAGCCTGTGCTGTTGGTGTTCTGTTCAGGAAGTTGTCTCCTGTGCCAATGAATTCTAGGCTGTTTCCCACTTTTTTTTCGAAAGTGGACACAGGCGAAGGTGATTAATCCTCATTTAGAAAGACAAATGGGATGTGCATTGAACTTATGACAGGAGTCTATCACAAAAGGCATCTGAAAGACTCTACCTAGCAGTGTTTCAAAGCAGACACTAAGACTCATAACCAAACCCTCGGCAGAGTGCAGGGAATCATATGAAAGAAGGGAAGTTAGTATGATATGGAAAGGATAGGAGCTCCACAAGGACCAAATATATCTGGGCACAGGGTCTTTTCTGAGACTGACACTCAACCAAGGACCATCTATGGATATAACCTAGAACTTCTGCTCGGATGTGGCCTGTGGTAACTCAGTAACCAAGTAGTTTTCCAAAGTAAGGGGAACACGGACTATTTCTAATAGGATCTCAAGGGCAGGCTGTTTGACCCCCACCCCAGGGGAGGAGCAGTCTGTTAGGCCACAGAGGAGGACTTTGCAGCCAGCCCTGAAGATACCTGATAAAACAGGGTCAGATGAAAGGGGAGGAGGTCCTCCCCTATCAGGGGACTTGGAAAGGGGCAGGGAGGAGACCAGGGAGGGAGTGTGGGATTGGGGAGGGAATGAGGGAGCGGGATACAGCTGGGACACAGAGTTAACAAAATGTAACTAAAAAGAAAAATAAAATTAAAAAAAAAATTAAAAAAAAAAATGAAGGTCAGAGGATGGCCAGTAGTGGTGGCCTTCAGATAAGGCATACACCAGGTACTGAGGTGGCTCCAACTGGGAAGACAGGGTTGGAAATCTATACCTCAGGGGAACATTCCCCAGGAATGCTAGAAACATGTCTTCTGACTGGGGGAACATGCAGATTCAAGATGGCAAGAAAGCGGAAACAGTATCTTGATTCTACTCAAGTCCCAAATCTATTCTAGGTTGTTCCAGATAGCAATCCAATGGATTCTTAGGTTTATTGTATAGAACAACAAAATCAATGCTTTATTTATATATTATTTATTATATGACAAATCATGTTCTAGTCACTGGGAGTACAGCAGGAATGAAAGTTCACTTACTCTGATGATCTGTATCATATAGAAAGCAGTAGAAAATAAGTAAATACACAGTATGTAAATTTTGATAGTTATTACAAAGATCGGACAGGACAAGGAAGCAAGATAGTGATGGTGCAAGTTGTTATTTTATATAGAATGGTCAAAAGAAGGCCTCAACAATACCATGTCACTTGAAAACAGATTTAGGGCAATGAAAGGAAAGAACAGTGTGTAACCTTTGGTAGGTCTTGTAGACATAAATTATAGAATGTACAAAGGCCTCAAGGCAGAGTTCCTGATGTACTTTAACAGAAAGCCTGAACTGGCTGTTGCCTGCATCCCTTGGATTCCTGCAGCCTAAAACTTCCTAACTGGGTTTTCCTGGACACAGGAGCAGTGGTAGGACAAACTGAGGCTCCTAACCCTGGTAGGTCATTGTATACAATATTTTCAAGATAATGCTTCACTATTATGCTCCTATTCAGACAAAATGAGATCTCTCTCCTTTCCTCACCCATTTGCTGGAGGATCACTGCTTTCCCCAAATCCGCAAGCGGATCTGAAGATTGAGGGCTGTGGGCTTGATGGAGGAAAGAATTGCCTCACTTTCATATGGTTTACCTTTTTGGTAGCAGCTTCTGGGTCCTGTCCCCTAACCAGGAAACTGTTCAGATGACGCTGTGTTCAGTCTGAGGATCTGTGTGATGTCTCTAGTTATGCTCTTGTCTACTATCCTTTTTCTTCCTCCACAGATTCTGCAGCTGTTCCTGTTTCTCTTTTTTGAGATAGACTGTTTTTATTACTTTTCTCTGGCTTTCACAAAAGGCCTCTAGCCCATCATTTTATCAGAAAACCCCAGAGAGAACACCTGTATTGCTCTTTTCTCATCCTTTTTTTTTAATTGACTTAGCCCTTTACAAACTCAATGTATGGCAGTGTAAGTCATTCAGGTACTCAATGGCCTCTTCCATTCAGTAATAATCTGTTCCACCATGGACCTCAGTGAAACCACTGACCCTCCCTACCAGTTTTAGAGTTCCTGGTGAACCAAATTTCTTTAAAAACTTATTAAAAAATATACTTGTGTGTGCATGCATCTGTGTGGGCATGTGCACTTGAATGCAGGTGCCTGCAGAAACTGGAGGAGAGCATCAGATTCCCTGGAACTGGAGTTACAGGTGGTTATGAGCTGCCCAATGCAAGGGCTGGGAACCAAACATGGGTCCTCTCCAAGAGTGGCAGGTAGTTGTTCTTAAAACTGCCGAGGCACTTCTCCTGCCAACATCTTAACTAAGCAGTTTATTATCATATAGTGGGGCA
Source organism: Psammomys obesus (assembly GCF_907164565.1). Taxonomy (NCBI): domain Eukaryota; kingdom Metazoa; phylum Chordata; class Mammalia; order Rodentia; family Muridae; genus Psammomys; species Psammomys obesus. The sequence continues at coordinate 28,127,208 of NW_026596046.1, forward strand.
ACTTGATACATTGTCTCCTGTCGAGATAATATAAATGCACAGTATTAACCATGAAACACTTCTGTGCAAAGTGTGAATCTAACCAAGTCTTTAGAGCTGATTTACAGTAAATACTGGGCCTAGAGGGTCAGACATAGTACTAAGAGTTAAACATACAAATCCAGAATGCAGGACACAATTCAAAAGTATTTTGATCTTTTCATAAAGACAGTGTTATGGAAAGTAAGAGCTAAGGCATTGGAAGGACACCAAAGAGACACCCAAACACCACAGACAAACCTTGATAGAACCTTCATTATATAATTTAAATATACATAGGAAAATTATAAGGGTTGTTGGAAAATACTGGAGAAATTCTGTTTTGTTTTGCTTTTTTCCATGTGACACTGTGGAAATATAGAAAGCAGCTCTTCCTTAAAGGAAACTCATACAGAGATATTAGGGATAAAATGTCCTATTTGAAACTCCCCTTTCAATGGTTCAGTAAAACCAAAACTATTTATCTAAATAGTACATGGAAGCAAGTATACATTGTCCTGTTTGTGTTACCTTGACACAAGGTGGGAAGATAAATCTTCATGCCTCTTTGAGATTGTCTGTAGGCAAGTCTGTAGTTCACTGACCTATCCTGTAGCCCTACCTTTGCTTTGTGAGTTTTTTCCCACTCATCCCTACCCTCTGGTTTCACCCCTTATCACTAGAGAAGAAAAAGGATAGAGGAGAGATTCTTGAATCTAATTTGTTTATTCTTTGAGCATGACTACTAACAAACCTCAACCAACCCCTGAAGAATAACGAACCACCACCAATTCCACCTACTGGGGCTCTAGCATTTATTTACCCTCTGCAAAATTCCCAATATCACAAAATCACAGAAACTATCTGTCGCTGGCAAAACCATGCCTCTGATAAAGCAAGAGGCAAATCAGTCGGTTGCTGCAAAGCAATCCCATATCCCCACACTTAGGCTTAAAATGAAAACATATTCTTGTGATATCTGCTCTCCCCCCACACCCACCACAGGGTTTCTCTGTGTATCCTTGGCTGTCCTGGACTTGCTTTGTAGACCAGGCTGTCCTGGAATTTACAGCAATACACCTGCCTCTGCCTTTCTGAGTTTTGGGATTAAAGGCATGTGCCACTACACTCAGCTTCTGTTAAATGAATTTTATTTTAGAAATTAAAATTTCCAACCATTTCTGAAATGATCCTACAAATACTTGTCATTTTGTACTATACATGTATGCAAAGCAGTATTCTCATCATTTAATAATTTTAAGATCAGAATATTAACTGTGAAAAACATTGAAGATGCTCTTTGTACGACAGTACCAAATCTTCATGTAAAAAAACAAACAAACAGATCTTTACCACTGCACTTTCTGTATGGTACTGACACTGCCATTGTTTGTCTTATCCAATAGATTAAAATGTTTTGAGATTAATGACTTTTGGCTAGCCTTTTGTTACAGACTGAACCCAGTAGTTATGTTTGAGCTTCCCACCCTTGTGTGTTCCTTTCTGTGCAACCCTGGCTGTCTTCGAACTCACTCTGTAAAACAGGCTGGACTTGAGGTTAGAGAACCTGTCTCTGCCTCCTGAGTGCTGGAATTAAAGGCATATACCATAACTGCCAGCTTAGCAATTATACTCTTATGTTAGCTAACAATTAATAGATATTTTGGTTTATGTGGAAGTCCCTAATCCATGTACCCACTGACTGTAAAGGGCAAGGAAGCTACTTTTGCAGTGTCATTGATGACTGCAGACTCAGTTGAGAAAAAGGGACACAGAAGGCTCTGGTGATAACCCCCCCCCCCCAAAAAAAAAAAAAAAAAAAAAAACACCAAAAACCAAAACCCAAAAAACCAGCTTAGACAGGAAGCTATGGAAGAGATCTCTTAAAAATTGTGGCAAGGGCCAGGTGCAGTGGCACATGCCTGTAATCCCAGCACTCAGTGAGGCAGATGGATTTCTGTGAGTTTTAAGCCAGTCTGATCCACAAAGTGAGTCCAGAACACACAAGGCTACACAGAGCATCCCCATCTCAAACACACACAAAGAAAAAGGAAGAGAAAAAAAAAGAAAAAATATTTGACAAGGATGCTGAAGTGTAGCTCTCCACAAGTGAGGGCTTCTGATGGGTGTATAGATGGGGTAAAGACTCAGTTTTAAGGGAAGACTGAATATACAGGCAACACCAACTGAACTTATATTTTTTTTCTCTTCTTTTTTTTTTGGCGGGGGTGCGGAGAGTCGTGACAAAGGTAAGGGGGTGGACCTGGGAGGACTGGAAAGTGAGCGTGATCTGAGTGAATGATGTGAAATTCCCAAATAATAAAAATATTATGATTAAAAAAAGACACTCTGGCTTGTAAAGACTTTATTTCTGGATGTCTATAGTTTAACAAATACTTTTAAATACAAAATCAACAGATTAATACAGTCAATGTAAGATAAAGTGCTCAGTTATTTAAATCATAGTTTTCTGGAGAAAAATGCCATGGTGAAACCTTGAAAGATCCAACAGCACTCAGTTCAGTACATTCTCTAGTTATAATTTTCTGTAGATGCATGTTCAAAATATGAAGATTGCTTCCTGTGTCAGTGAAAATAAAAATTTCCAAACAGCTTTGCCTTTACTTAAAATTTCATGACTTTAATTTTGATGACCAACTGCTTTTTGTTTTAGATACTGAAAGCGGCAGTATTTTGAAAATGGAAGGCAACATTTTACTTCTAAAAAAACCATCACAAAATGGACTTTTCCTGTTTTCAGCCTGATCATTTATAGTTACACTTAAGACACCTGTTTTTTCAACTGTTGCTGTAAATATATTCTTTAACTTCTTAATTAAACATGTTGGTTTTATGTGTGACTTTTATCAGTTTCTTCCTTGGTAATTCTTTTTGGTCAGGGGAATAATGGACAGCAAGGCATTTTCTTAAACCTGTGACTTGGAATCCAAGAATATCTGAAAGAAATATTTTTTTAGTAGTAGGTGGGATCCAATCGTCCACATCATTTTCAAGGCACTCAACAGTAGGGCAGTGGTTGAAAGTCTCTGGTTGTGTTAAACTAGATACAACGGGACTTTTGGATTTCTGGCTAGGTGTTTTTACATTCTTTGGGCAGGTTGGGCTAGCTTGATGTTTGCCATTTTCAGGAGAAACTTTTGTGGCTTTATAGTTAGCATTAAGATTTGAATATAAGGAAGGCAACATTTTGAAAGTTCCCCTTAAGCCTTGAAATCTTTGGTGGAAGCCTGCAACTGGAGTTGACTGTGAACATGGAACAAAGTCTTGGCTTTCTTCAAAATCACATTCTGAGTCTGACTGAGACCTCGCTCTTGAAAATGTCGATGGTGATATGCTTTGCAAGGGTAGTTTTTGTGAAGGCCGACTGCAGTTCTCATTTATAGGATGATTTTCTGTGCAAGATGCTTCCAACCGTAACAAAACATCCTGTGACAGTTTGATTAGTTCTGTTCCAGTGTTCTTATCTTCAAAAAGATCAGCAGAAGCATTGTAGCTACCTTCCTGATCAAAGGAATAACTCTGTGTTAAGTTATTATTGGCAGGCCTGCAAGCTATTTCTTTCGATGTATTTGTACTTCTCGGACTATTGCAAAGGATTTCTAAGGGATATGTGAGTTTCCGGCATATTGTAAAAGTGTCATCTTGGCTCTCTGACAATCTACGATACTGTGTATTTTCTAATTTGTGACGATCAGAAAAATTTCCATATTTCTTAGAATACAAGTTTGTCAATTTTTCTTTTGTTCCTGAATACAATTTTTTTCCACATCCATTAAAACATTTGTTACTGAGATAAGAACAGTTACTTGTTGAGGTACTGGGCCTGAGTGAGATTTCATTCCTTTGCTGTAAGATCCCAGTAGTCTTCTTTTGGGTAACCTCTATACCTTTTGAAGACGTAAACAGAGCTGATAAGCAAGTATTTGGTAAGAAATACTCGGAGGTATCATTTCTATTACTGCCTTTGATGACAGCCTCTGTTGTCAGGTCTGGTTTTGATTCTTTTTGAATTTGAGGACTTTGATTAGACTCACAGTTAGAAAACAAGGTCTCTTTCCTGGAGTTTTCATTCATCATTGTTTGTGATGATTTTAAGCCTAAAGGTAGTGTATTTAAAGCTATAGCATTTCTCCACGGAGTCACTGATAACCTGCTGTAGTTTGTGTGAAATTTATCAATGTCATCTATACCCTGTTTTCTATCCTTAGTGCCTGTCTCATTTATAGCAATCTCACTTTCAACAACTGCTAGAAACTTGTTCAGGCTTTCAGAGAATGGCAGATCATCCCAAATCAAGGAGTCACAGTTCTGGGAAGCAATCACTGTTTCTTCAGGTTTGAGTGATGACAATGAAAATTCGTATCTGTCCTGAAGGACAGTGGCAGTATTTATTTCACAGTGTTGGTAACATGGGAGATCATATTGGGAACAATCATTTTTTTCTTCTTTACTGCATTCTGCATTATCATTCTCAAAGGGTTCTTGCATTTGCGAAGCAAATAAATCAGAGTCAGACAGTCTAGTTTCATGACAACTGCTGTAAACTGGACTCAGATGATTAGCTTGTAAACCAAATTCTTCATTCAACTTTCCTGTTGTGTTATTCTTGTCCATAGAAGAAACAAGGCTCCGTGAACTCTGAAGGAGATCATGGCAGTTCTTAGAACCAGTGACCTCTGGAAAGATGTGCTGTCTGTTTTGGTTAGGAGTACCATTGGCCATGATTTGTTCTGAAGTTGGAACATCATCATTAGCTGTTAGTTGTGAATCAGTAGAAGTCAGTTCAAGAGATGGCTGCCAGCATCTGAAAAAATCATCTCTGCTACAGGACTCCAGAAAACAGGATGTTTCCCCAGGGCCCTGTATGCTGCTAAGATCACTGTCTGAGTGATCTAAAGTGAATGAGTGGCTGCTATGTTCCTGAGAGCCACAGTTATGTTTCTTGAAATTGAAACTGTGCAAAAGATGGTTTAAGTAGTCAATGACAGTAAAGCCTGCAACATGCGGGACAGGAAGAACAATCTGGGAAGCCACTAGTGTCCTGTCTTCTTTGTGCTTACAGCACGGTTGCAAATAGTTATTAGAATCTGAGTCATGTCCACATACATCTCCAAAATTCTATGAAAAAAGTAAATGAATTTAAATAGGTTTTTCTTATCTTGAGGAGGACACAGAAATTAAAGGTTAAGGGAGAGATGATAATAACCCCTTTAACTCCAATCCTTTAATATTACTGAACGAATAGCACATATCAAAGACTATGGACTTAGGCACAGGCTTATCTTCAAATCCTTGTTTCAGCAGTTACTTGGCTGCTGGTTGGGGTCCTAGATAAGTTATTTAACTCCTCTGTGCCTTATTTTTCTCATTTATGAAAAAAAGATTATTGATTAACTATAACACAATTGTACAATACTTAGCAAACAGTAGCTATTCTATAAATGGTACTAGTATGTTTGTGAAAGAAAGAATAGAAAAACTAAATTATTAAATATTTTAACAAAATAAAGTTTCTTAGCTCTTGATTTATCCCTGTCCTTGGGTTTTCCGTAGTGCTCATTTGATAGTGCTATATTCTCTATACTACATCTGTTAAGACTGTACTCAAATTTCCACATGTTCTTTTTAGTTTAGATTAGTTCATTACTACACCTTTAAAGTCAGTATATTTTAAGACTTCCTACTGTTATGATATTTAAAGAACATTCTTTTTAATCTATTCGTTTTGAGACAGGGTCTTATGTAAACATGGAACTTGCTATATAGACCAGGCTGGCTTTGAACTCAAAGATCCATCTAACTGCCTCCCGAGTACTGGGATTAAAGGTGTGTACCACCATAACAGGCTTTAATATATTTTTAATGAATATTCAGATATTTACCTTTAAGGTTGTTTCTCTCCTTTTATAGAAGACACAGATATTTACTATGAAATTTGTACAGAACTTAAGAGTAAAAGAAAAATAACCTTTCAAAAACAAATATCTAATACTTTTTCCAGTTCATAATAAGTTCCCCCCTCTTAAAGCTCTGAAAACATTGAATCAGGCTTCTTTGTCTTTTGAAATAGGGAGTTGTAACCTACAATGTTTAAATAGGGCTTATGCAAGCTATCTTTATAGTTTCAAGTGCTTCTACAAGCTTTACTATCTATGTAACTTCTAAAAACAGCTTGAGAAATTAAAATCATTTCATTACAATGGGAATCTCAAGAGGACATTCAAAAGAAAGATGCTTTAATTACCGTCACTCCAAACACAAAGCTTTGTCCAACAAAACAATTTTCTACTGCAGTGGTCAATAAGCTCTGCGTTCTAGCACTGTTCAGGGTTTCTGGGATTTTACTAGAATCCTCAAGGTACCTTGAAAGAAAATAAAGTGATGAACTTTGAAATTTTTACCTTCCAGTAAAAAATAGAAAACACAATTATTTTAAAATGAACCTTCTCAGTTACATACAGAGGAAAAAAAAATATCACCTTGGCATTTGGTGATATTCAACACAACACAAAAGGAAGATTTAAAGTACCCAAGCCCAACTTCTCAAATATGAGCAGATGCCTGCAATGTCTGGGAAAGAAGCTGAGGGGTAGACTAGTATCTGCAAAGTTTGCCCTTAGTTCAGTCTTTAGCTCTGTAAGGGGGGAAAAAGTAGATGCTTACTTAATCTTCAGAGCCTACAATGTACCAAGGAAAGTAAAAGCTGCAGTGGTAGTAGGGGTCTTTTCTCTTTCCTTGCAATTCTAGATGTGGTCCTTCTAGTGTCCCTTTCCTTCATATGAGTGTGCCCTAAGGCACAACGATATGAGCACGTGTCTTCTGAAAATGACGGGGTGAAGAGGGAATAAGGTTGACAATGAGAAAATACTTTACTTATATGGATCCCTAAAGTCTCAAGGCTGTTGTCTTATTAGGTCAAACTCAAGGGTATGAATCTGCAAACTGAGTGACTAACCTGGATTACGTTTTATATTTTAATTACAGAATAGTTACCCCAAGCTTAAAACATGATTATGTATTTTTGAGACATTTTCCTTTTCAGCAGATATCTTTTAAGGAAACTTATAGCCTGAAATAGAGGGTTTCTTTTTAGTAATGCCAAATACCTTCAATACATGTATTTTCAAATTCTATTAGCATGCTAGAAGAACAGTCAGGTAAAAGAATGCTTTAGCGATTCTTACCTGTGTAAACCATTGGCAGTAAGTCCAAAAAATGTATCTAAGCAGCTCCCAAATACAGTAATGACAAATAATTTGTTGGACTCTGCCACTTTTACGCAAAGTTTGTATCTGTAACTGGCACTTTTAGCTTCACCAGTAGAGCCACACTTGGGACAAGTAAACCTAGAGAAGTTGGAGAGAAAGCAGAGAGTTGTCCAAATTTAGGATAGTAGTATACAAACATTCCTGGTAAATTAAATTCTTCTTAAACTCTTTATGATCAACAACCTTTTTGTCTCCCTCCTGAGACAGAGTGTTATGTGACATAACTGGCCCCCAGTGTTAAGTAGTAGGGTCGGCTTTGCACTCTTGAGGTCCTTTACCCCTCCCTCCAGGAGGATGGGACTACAGTCATGTACTATACCTAGTCTGATAAGCTTCTTTATAGATTTAAGTAGTACCAAACTGAAAGAAACATATAACAAACTGCTAAAAAAAAAAGTCTTGAAATAGTCATACACCAATAATTCACTTGTATTTTTCTTAACAACCTGAAAATTATTAGTTTTTTTAAGATTTACTCTTCACAGTGTATGTGTCTGTACCTGTACATGGGAATGTGATGCAGGTGCCCTCTGAGAGAAGTATTGGATACATTGGGGACAGAGTAATGATCTCTCCAACCCCTAAAATTTATTTTAATTAATTCATCAGGATATGTTAAGAATACTGGATTATAAAAACTAGATAGCAAAGGTATTCAACTTAACTTGTTTACAAGAGAGTTTACAATTATAGCCAAAGGGTAGTTAGAAATACACATCCAGTGCAGATCTCGTGTCATATACTGCTTGGTCTTGGAATAGTTACTAGATGCCTGAAATCGGAAGGACCTTGTCTGTAAAATCCAACACAGAGGAAAGACAGAACAAGACAAATTTAATGAATACTTTGGTATAGCTCTCATCAAACTAACGTATTAGTCTGCTTCTTAATGCAGTGATTATTATAACTTCTACTTATTTGTATCTTCCTCAAGAATATCCTGGCCATGTTTATGAAAGGTAAATTCTTTATCTCTGAGCTATAGGCCCAGGTGGTATTGTCCTGCTCTAGTCTGCATTATCTTATAATTGCCATCTTTATTTTTTATGGTCTGCAAAACTGACCCTTTAAAACACTGTAAAATAACAAGGATTTTATTTTTCCATGTTAATATTTTGGCTTAAAGAGTGGCAAACCAGAAAGAGAAACCAATGTTAATGATGGCCAATAATTTGATTGCTGCCAGGCGCTATTATTATTATTATAGGTATTAGTCTATACTCTTTAGCTCTTGAAATAATTCTAACACTATCATGAAATAATTCAACACTATCATAGATCTGTGGTAATTATTACTATTTTTTAACTCTGAAATGAATCTGCATGAGTCCGTATAATAACATTTAAAACTTCTATAGTCTGTGCTACAATATGTCTATAGAATAAAGTAAACTGACTCATTAGAATATAAACCCATTTTTATTATTGTCAAGGTATCAAGTGAATTGTTTGAAATACATATAATTTTTAAGAATTTTAAAGTAACAATGCATTCATGTATAAAATAAAATTCTTATAAAATTTTAAAATAACTAATATGCATGAATTATTGCATTTATGAAAAGTTTCTCACATACATGATTTCATTCTGTTTATCCTCTTAACAAATGGGGAAATTGGTTTGAATTTTTTGCCCAAGGTGGCAGTGAATTTTTTTTTAAATAGGATAAAACAGTTTATTGTTGAATCTATTTTTAAACTAAAGAGCATCAAAAAGCCAAATTTTTTACATTGGTATAGATTTTTGTATGTTGATACAAATTTAAGGTTATTCTTGCTATAGTATACTGTTTATTTGTTTCAACTCCTGTCTAGGTGATGTACCTATAGAACTCATTTAAAAATGTAATGTGGCATTCTACAAACTTTAGGATAATTAGGTAATTCATGTTAGTAGTCAGTAAATAAAATTTGTTGTCTTACTGGTCTTTTTTAATTAAATTTTTATATTAATTACAATTTATTTACTTTGTATCCCAGCTGTAGCCCACTCCCTCACTACCTCCCAAACCCTCCCTCCCTCCCTCATCCTCCCTGCCCCTCTGTAAGTCCACTGATAGGGAAGGTCCTCCTCCCCTCCATCTGCCCCTAGTCTATCAGGTCTCATCCTTTGTGTCCTCCTTTGTGGCCTAGCAAGGCTGCTCCTCCCTCGTGTGTGTGTGGGGGTAATGGGAGGTCAAAGAACCAGCCACTGAGTTCATGTCAGAGACAGTCCTGTTCCCCTTACTAGGGAAACCCACTTGCATACTTAGAGGTGGCAATGAATTTTGATTCAAATCTGAACCTTTGGTTTCCTATCCTGAAGTTCTTAATTTTCTTTTTCTTATCATAACTATGAAAGAAAACATGATAGCATAGCAATAATAGCTTGACAAAACCCAGGCCTATTTGTTTTACTGGATGTGTATACTACATGACATATACATGTATAAGACAAATATATAGTTCTTAATCTTTTAGGAAAAAAGTTCTATTGAAATAAGTGTTAATGTGATATATAATACAGATTAGCACCTCTCAAACTTTAATAGTATACCAATTCCTGAGGATCCTGTTAAAATTAAACTTCTGATTCTCTAAGTCTGGGACAAGACTCAAAATTCTGTATTTGTAATAAGCTCCCATGTGAAATTGATGGAAAACCCAGGGCACAGATAATACATTCAAAGCAAAGACCCCTGATTTAAATTTTAGAGATATTCTCAGATAGGCTGAGCTGTATGGACTCTCAGACAAACTGATCTACCTGGAAAAGACATTCTCCAATCTATTGAGCCACCTGAGGTTGTGCAGTATGCTCCTGGTTTCCAGCTATCAGGGGCAGCCTCACCCATGTTCCTCTAGGTGCCCAGGAAAACTCATTGGCTCACCAAGCTGGACTTTGGTGGTGTCCTTAACTTTGGTCTGTTGTCAGTTCCCTATGTGGGGTGAGTAGACATTTGTTCAGGTTTCCCCAGGAATAACAGTGCCTTACAAAAGCCATGATTCTCAGTTTCAGTCAGGCAAAGAAACATATGTGTGTGAGACAGATCTTTAGACTAAAGGAACTATTTATTTGTCCTATTAAGTTACTCAGGAGATAATTTTCATGTCTGACTTGGGTATATTTATCATATATAGTATAAACAGCCTATAGGGATAAAGCTTATTTATATTTTTTGGCACAATATACATTACATATGTTATGCTAAGAGTGCATGAACACACTTGGTAGTAAAGTCCTTATATAAAGGACTTAATTAACTTCTATATCAATGTCTTTTTGCTTTATTATAGAACTCTTCCAACTGAAATCTAACTTAGATTCCTAATATAGGAATGAGAATGCTGAAACTAAGGTAAGGTCTTCAGAGAACTACCTACTATTACACTTAGAGATATATTAATCTCTCTCCAGAAGTGCTTCCATGATGTCATAAGACTCTGAAAAATATAGTTTGTGTGTTTGTGTATGTGGGTGTGTCTGCAGAGGCTAGAGGTTGATGCTGGCTATCTTCCTCTACTGCTCCCTAATTTAAGTCCTTGGAAGTGCAGGGCCTGTCACTTGTCCAGTGGACCACACCAGAGATATATTTGACCCTACAGCCATCGGGATGAGCATCTTCTCAGCTACCATGCCTTCAAACTCATTTGCATTAAATTTGGTGAAGCCCCACTTCTTTGAGATGTGGATCTTTTGGTGGCCAGGGAACTTGATCTTGGTTCCATTCAGGGCCTCAATCACATGTTCCTTATTCTGCAGGTTGCTGTGGATGTACATGATGACCTGGTGGTGTAAAACCTAGCCACTGTGGCCTGCAGCTTCCTAAACATACCTGTCTGGAGGCTAGACTGAGACAGTATTAAGATAAGAGACATGACTATCAGTGCTTTCAAGGTCCTTTAGGTAAACTCACATAGGCAACAGGCTGCATTATACCCCAAGGTCGTTGCTGTTTAAAGCCACTGCAAACCAGACCTCTAAAAGGAACACCTTATTTTGATTTGAGATAAACGTCTTTCATTGAATCTGGAACTCACTGATCAGCAATACTACCTGCCAACAAGCTCCAGACATCCTGCTTGGTACTACAGGCATAAAACTGCTTTATAAAAAACATCCGGACTGGTACTACAGGCATAAAACTGCTTTATAAAAAACACTGTGTGGGGTTCTGAACTCTGGTCCTCATGCTTTCACAGCAAACACTTCACTGAGTCATTGTCTTAGCCTTCAGATATACTTTAAATATCTCCGCTCCTTAATCTGGGAGGTTAAAAAAGAAGCTGTCTCTACAAGATACAAAACATCTACTTTGGCTGTCATTGCTAAGGATTTGGGGGGTGAAATAGGATTTGCAAAGGCTAAGGTGGGGGAAATCATCATAAACTTAGTGGCTAAAGAAGTGGGTCATGAAAGAAGATTTTCAGTTTTCCGTGTTGGCCGATTTCTAGTAAGAAAAAAGGAAAGGAAAGCAGAAGTGAAAACAGAAAAGGTTAAGCACCATACTTCAGTTTTAAGGAATTGTCAGTATAATATGATTAGGCACAGGTTACCTTCCAGTGGGGTAACTTTCCACAGGAAAGCACCATGTGCTTTACGCATCTAAACAATTCAGCCAGAGCTTTTTTCCTAGGGGATCTTAAGTAGGAATCTGAATATAAACTGCACTGTCAGTTCAGAGGCAACATGGTGAGCATGAATGTAGACCACAGTCGCACTGTTTAGCCTTGAATGTTTATGCCTCTAACTAGATGGGTGTGTGATTGGGGCAAATCACTTCACTTATCTCCAAATTTGGTTATCAACAATAGCACCCATTTCATAAAAATCTCTTCTATTAAAGGGGTACAATGTCTGCAAAGCTCCTAGTATCATGGCTAGCACGCAATAAATACAAATCGTATATATTAGTAATGTTAGTTTAAAGAGCTAACTGTGGTATTATTATCCAACCCAGACTTTTGTGAGAAATCATCAAGATAATCCTTTGTCTGTTTGGGTTTGGTGATACAGGTTCATGGTCCTAGATTTTTGAGAAGCAGAGTCAAGAGGATCACAAGTTCAAGCCAGTTGCTTATTTAGCGATACATTCTTTCTTATTTGGAAAAGACCACAAATCTTTAAAATATTCTACATCTATGGTAATAATTATATATATTATGCAAATGTTCTAAGTATGTTATGTAAATTAACTAACCCTATCCAAATAAAAATTCTAAGAGGTAGATGTTTTTCTCCAGTTTTAGGCCCAAGTTACATAGTGATTTATGCAGGACCATACAGCTATATAACTGAGAGGGTTGGGGATGATATGGTGGTTAATGTTTATAATCTCCCCACTTGGGATGCTTAGACAGAAGGACCACTACAAGTTTGAGGTTAGTTTGTGATATACAGTGAGTTTCAAGCCAACCTGGGTCAGAGAGTGAGACCTTGTCTCAATCCCCTGCCATAAAAAACAACAACAAAAAACCGGCTGGGGTAATATTAAACTCAGATATTCTGGCTTCACAAATAATGCTGTTGACTATCATTGCATACACTCAATAGGAAAAGTATACTTGTAAAAGATTTTTCGTAAAAATAGGTGCCATTTTAGAAATCCTCATATATGTCACGCATTGTACAAGATTTCTGAGCATTATCTTTATAGTTATTCCACACTGTAGGGATTATTCCACTTTACAAATAAGTAATTCGAATCACAGAATCTATATCTCTTGCCCTATGTTATACAGTTAATAGATGCTAGGACCAATGTGCAATCCTATTCAGCAGGAACACCAAACATTCCATATTAAGAACGATTCCTGATTCCTCCCCATAACCTATTCAATTCTAACTTGAGAAGTGACTAATAATAGTTATTAGCTTACTACTTCTATTTACATACTACTAGGCATTAGTAACATCCCTTTTTTTAAAGATTTATTTATTTATTTATACAGAGTTCTTCCTGTGTGTGTGCCTGTGCACCAGATCTCACTACAGATGGTTGTGAGCCACTATGTGGTTGCTGGGAATTGAACTCAGGACCTTTAGGTTAAGGCTGAACTGTGTTCAGCCAGTGTTCTTAACCTCTGAGCCATCTTTCCAGCCCTAGTAACATCTTTATCTTATGTATACACAAAGTTGTCAAATAACTCCAATCCTAACTTTTCACTTCTACTCTACAAATAGGTGGTATATCTTGGGCACTCAACTAACTATACATGGCAACAGTGGTATCATGATATTCAGATATAGCCAAACATTGTAGTTGTTGAACAACAGATGATTAGGTTTCAGACCCAGGACAATTGGCTGAGGTGCCTATTTAACATATAAAAGTGGACCTGGCCTCTGGTTTCTCCCAGCATCCCTCAGTCCCTACCTGTTACAGTGCATGGCTGGCATACCTCTCCCCAAGAGGCTCTTCACTATATAACCCAGCCATTTTGTTTTTCTGTCTCTTCTCTCCCTGCCCCCCTCCTTTTGTCTCCCTCTGAATGGTGACTTCCCTGGCCCCTTTCCTTGGGACTGGTGAACCCGCCTGAAAGCTGCCCTCAATAAACTTGCCTTTATATTTTAATTTGGCTTGAATTGGCTCATTTCATCAGTGGAGAATTACCTATTATAGATTACTAGAATTTGAGCATATTTGACCTGAAATTCTGAACTTCAGAGTACTTGTAAAAGTTTCTGAGTACTGACATGACTTAAAAAGTTGTAGACTTGGAAACCAGGGTTACCATGCCAAAACTCTGAATTCCAGACCAGTCTGGGCTGCAGAGACCCAATCACTAACAAACTTACATCCATCTTGGAGCATATGTATTTCAGGTTTAGCTCAAGGATGCTCAACCAACAAAGTCTATGCAAATAGTCTTAAATCTCCAAAGTTCTAAAATCTAAAACACGTTGGGATCCAGGCATTTTATATAAGTAATAGTAAGCACAGGGCCAGCTAATAAGTTTACTTACATATATTAAAAAAATAAGTGAGGACCATGAAAAAACAAACTCCCACTAGAAACTGGGTTACTGCCCAGTCCTACTGTAGAATTGTCAGAAGAACAAACCCTGAGAACTCGTGAGAGCCTCTGGTGTTCTGGTACAGTGAATTTAGTGTGCATTTGCCCCCACGTCAGAAAGTATCTACACTGAATTTCCCCTCATATTCTTACCTTTTGGAGTCAAGGACTACCCGAGAGAAGCACCTTTGACATGATGGATATATAAAACTTGAATTCTGGAGAGCAAGTACAGAGGCAAAAAGGAATTTCCGTCTTTTGTTCATGTGTCTATACTTTGTCCTACAAAAGAAAACAAGCATGACGGTCATCAATGCAAATGTTAACTCACACATAGTTATTCTTATGATAACTAATCAATCATTATTATCTTTTGTTTCATTATCAAAATAAAGAGAGTAAGTTTCAGTATACTGGCTTTTTTCTTTTTCTTTTGTACTGGGGGATTAAATCTGAGGATACATACATGGTAATCAAGTACCCTATTGTTACATCCCAAGCCCTGTGAGGATATACTGAAAAACTACCTTTTTTTTTTTTTTTTTTTTTTGCTATTTAATTATTAAAAGAATTAAAAGAAAAATTGAAGAACTTCTGAATAAGTAGTCTCTTCTAGTAATTCAGGGAGAAATCACTTAGCTGGTTCACATTTTTTTTTTTAATATAAAAGATAGAAGTTGTGTTTACAGTTTTAATAGGTAAGATAGTCCATGAACTAACTTCTTTCTTCCTCCTCCCTGTGGTTTTGAGAGTTCTCTCTATTTTGTTCAGGCTGGTCTTGAATTCATGGTGCAGGCCCTGCGCATGCTCTCAGTCTGTGATTTTCCCCACCAGACCTAAAAAGTAAAACTCTGCAGACACAGTTAAATATATAGACCATTTATCTATATTCTGAAAAAGAGTGATATGCTTGTTCTGAGACCCTTTTAGGTATACATAATTAGGTTACAATGATTTATCAAATTCATCCAGATAGTCCTTGATTTACTTGCCACTTGGAAATGTTTTTTTTTTTAAATTAATTTTTAGTGCATTGGTATTTTGCCACCTCTCCAGCCCCCTATTCTTATTGTATTGCCTTTCCTTGGTATTTATGGGAGAGTAATTTTAAAAAGAACACAGAAAGGTATTGTTTCTTGCCTCCTGTCTTACTGAATGTTTCACATTTCTTTGCTGCTTTCCATTTATTCCTTTCTTTCAAATGTTATTTTACTTCCTAGGCTAATGCTTATTCTATAAGATTATTCTTCAGGTCTTCTCCAGGAAGCATGCCTAAGCCAAGTGACCCTACTTGTCTTACCTACCACTTACTCCATCACAGGAAAGTAATGAGAGAGCCTGGCTAAATAAGCCTGCTCAACTCCATGAGAGGCTTCATTTTCTTGCTAGACAAAACAGGCCTAAGAGTTACAGGGGAAACACACACACACACACACACACACACACACACACACACACACACACACCCCGGAAAAGGCAACCAATTAGAAACAGCTAACAGCTGGCCTGGGGAAGATAAGGTTGCATAACTACCAGTTTGAAACAGGCTGGTGGATCAATGGAATAGAAGACCCAGAAATAAACCCACACACTTGTGGACACCTGATTTTTGACAATGATGCCAAAACCATACAATGGAAAAAAGCATATTCAACAAATGGTGCTGGTCTAATTGGATATCTACATGTAGAAAAATGCAAGTGTCACCCTGCACAAAACTAAAGTTCAAGTGGATCAAAGACCTCAACATAAAACCAGACACACTAAATTGGTTAGAAGAAAAAGTGGGGAAGAGCCTAGAACTCATTGACACAGGAGACAACTTCCTGAACAGAACACCAACAGCACAGGCTCTTAAGAGCAACAATCATAAAACTGAAAAGCTTCTGTAAAGCAAAGGATACTGTCCTCAGAAAACGACAGCCTACAGACTGGAAAGGATCTTCACCAACCCTATATCTGACAGAGGGCTACTATCCAGAATATATAAAGAACCTAAGAAGTTAAATACCAACAAATCAAGTAATCCAATTAAAAAACAGGGTACAGAGCTAAACAGAGAATTCTCAATAGAGGAATATCAAATGGCAGAGAAACATTTAAAGAAACGCTCAATGTCATTAGCCATCAGGGAAATGCAAATCAAAACAACCCTGAGATTTCACCTTACACCCACCAGAATGGCTAAAATAAAAAACTCAACTGACAACACATGCTGGAGAGGTTGTGGAGAAAGGGGAACCCTCCTCCATTGCTGGTGGGAATGTAAACTTGTACAACCACTTTGGAAATCAATATGGCACTTTCTCAGACAATAGGAGTGGTGCTTCTTCAAGATCCAGCCATACCAGTCCTAGGCATATATCCAAAAGATGCTCAAGTATACAACAAGGAAATTTGCTCAAACATTTCGTAGCAGCTGTCTTCATAATAGCCAGAATCTGGAAACAATCCAGATGTCCCTCAACTATTTGAGGAATGGATACAGAAATTGTGGTACATTTACACAATGGAATACTACTCAGCAATTAAAAACAAGGAAATCATGAAATTTGCAGGCAAATGGTGGGAACTAGAAAAGATCATCCTGAGTGAGGTATCTCAGAAGCAGAAAGACACACACAGTATATACCACCTATAAGTGGATATAAGACATATAGAATAATCATACTAAAATCTGTACATCTGAAGAAGCTAAGCAAGAATGAGGACCCTGGGTAAAATGCTCAATCTTTACTCAGAAAGGCAAATGAGAGAGACATTGGAAGAAGGTGAAAACAAGGAACAAGACAGATACTTACCACAGAGTGCCTCTGAAAGACTCTACCCAGCAGGGTCTTAAAGCAGAAGCAGAGACTCACAGCCAAACTTTGGGGCAGAGTACAGGGACTTATGAAAGAAGGTGGAGATAGAAAGACCTGGAAGGGTCTGGAGCTCTATAAGGAAACAACAGAGAAAAAAAAAAAAAAAAATCTGGGCCAAGGGGGTCTTTTCTGAGACTGATACTCCAACTAAGGACCATGCATGGAGATAACCTAGACAGCCTGCACAGAGGTAGCCTGTGGCAGCTCAGTCTCCAGGCGGACTCCCAAGTAAGGGGAACAGTGACTGGCTCTTTGATCACCTCCCCCTAAGGGGGGAGCTGCCTTACCAGACCACAAAGGAAGACTATAAAAGATAGTCCCGATGAGACCTAATATGCTAGGGTCAGATGAAAGGGGGAGAGGTCCTCCCCTATCAGTGGACTGGGGGAGGGGCATGGGAGGAGATGAGGGAGGGCGGGGTTAGGAGGGGATGCAGGTGGGGCTACAGCTGGGAGACAAAGTGAATAAATTGTAATAAATAAAAAAATACATAAACTCAGGTAGCCTCCACAGGCACTAGCCAATCCCAATTGAGGTCACATAGCCACAGCAGGAATTCCCCTTTCTAACTTAAAAAGGGTCCTTCAATCTCCCCTGGGTCACCGCCATGTTGTAAAGGTGATGACCCCACATGCTAGATTTCTGCACAAATAAAAGCTCTTTGCTTTTACATACTACTTGAATCTGGGTCTTCACCATCCAGATCCTAACAGTAGCCAGTTCCATATATCACTTTAGAACCACAGTAAGATCTTGGAAGGATTATCTCTTTATATTTCTATTGTATAGCTCAATAACTGCCAATCCTAGCACTAGGGCTACACACCTGCCCACAACCAAGCCCCGATTTTACAAAGGTTTTAGAGATCTGCACTTAGATCCTCAACCTTGCACAACAAGCACTGATACTTAACTAAGCTATCTCCCTAGACCTCTGGTTTTAAAATTGGGACCATATTGTGAACCAATCTTTATGAGGCCTGACAAGGAATTCTACATTCCACGTGGACATTCAAAAATATTCTTTACGCAGTATGGGTGGCACCAACCCTGGCAGGCAGGCCAATGCTGTTTAAGTAGCTAAGCACCAGGCAGTGCTGATGCACACTTTTAAAACAGAGCACTTGGGAGGCAGCGGAAAGTGGACCTCTGTACATCTGAGGACAGCATGGTCTACAGAGTTCCAGGACAGGCAGGGATACAGAAAACCCTGTTTCTACAAACCAAAGGAAAGAAAAGAACACACATATAATGGCCCCCTCACAAAAAAAAAAAAAAAAAAAGAGGAGTTGATTGAATGTGGGCCTGAGAGCCAAATAACAAGCAAATAGTAAGCAGTGTTTCTCCACGGTCTGTTTCAGTTCCTGCCTCGGCCTCTCTCTGTGATGAACTGTAACCTGTGAGCCACATAAACCTTTTTCTTTCCCTTTTCAAAAAATTATTAATTTTACTACATAGAAACTCTAGATGGATCGATCTGTAATGTAACAGACACTATGCTGTATTGTGGGTACATATATATATATTTTTTTCCTCAAGTACTAGAGGATTGAACCCTAGACTTCTTATGTACTAGGCAAACACTTGTCCATCAAGCTACTTTTTCAACTTCTTTTTGATAGAGGGTCTCATGTGTCCTAACACTGGGCTAAAATTTGTGATCCTCCTGAATCAGCCTCCAAGTAGGTGGGATTACTGATCTGTGCCAACAGGCCTGTCTAGATAATATGACTCACCAATACAAGAAAACTTAATGTAAGCATGACACTTGGAACTGATTTTTAAATTATGCAATCACGAACTGCTACATTTTAAAAAGGTTGTTACCTTTTATTTAAGGGTTTACTGCCCTCTAGTGGAGCAAATATATATGTTAAAAACAAACACCTCCCCTCCTCCCATTACTTACAGGTATATTTAAGAATTGAAATGGAAGAGGTCAGTTCATATTTTTAACTGCTGTTTCTTTTTATCTGGCAAGCCCAAATGGTAGAAAGACACTTCATTCATCTAACAAATAAGGTAAGGTCCTTTTAAGCACAGAAGAGTTTGTTTTTCTCTTTGTTTTCATAACCTGTTTCCTTCATGATAAATGTCGTCTCTCTTATATCTCTGTTGTTTTACATGGATTACGGTGAATGCATGTTTGAAGCACCAGGACTGAATAAGTACTAAAATTAAGAAAACATAGATCCTCATAGTAAGGGGAACAGGGACTATTTCTGACAGGAACTCAAGGGCAGGCTCTTTGACCTTCCCACCCAAGGGAGGAGCAGTCCTGCTGGTCACAGAGGAGGACTTTGCAGCCAGTCCTGAAGATACCTGATAAAACAGGGCCAGACGAAAGGGGAGGAGGTCCTCCCCAATACGTGGACTTGGAAAGGGGCAGGTAGGAGCTGAGGGATTGGGAGGGAATAAGGGAGTGGGATACAGAGTTAATAAAATATAACTAATAATAGTAATAATAATAAAAAAGAAAACATAGATCCTAGAACAACTTCATATTTGGCTTGCCTTGTAATTTTTGATTCTATTATGTTGGGAAAGATGATGGCATATTATTACTTTTTTTAAGCTCCATCAGTCAACAAAACATGTTCCAACTTAATAGTTCAATATATTTACTTACCTTAATATATTGCATAGTTCCTAAATGCCAATTGTTGCTGTACACAAATTAGGGATAAAAAGACCCAGTTCTTTTCTAGTCACTAGATTTATGTTCTACTATTAAGAGATGACAAAAAATGATGAAGATAAACAAAACAAAATTCTGTTGACAAATTATGTACGTGAAATACAAATAATACGATGAGAAAACGTAAGGGGATTGATCAGCTTTTTGCTTGGAGGAGGGGTAGAGTGAGGAGAGAGATAGAGGTAGGATAATTTTTGCTTATCAAAAGTATTTTCTGAGCTGGCCGTGCTAGTGGACACCTTTACCTTTAATCTCAGCACTCAGGGAGACAGAGGCAGACAGATTTCTGAGCGTTCAAGGCCAGCATGGACTACAAAGCAAGTTCCAAGACAGAGGGGTTATAACATAGAAAAACCCTGTGAAGGCCATACCATGTCTTAGGACTGTAGTTCTGCCTGTTTTCTAAATGACTGTCTAAATATTTACTAAACTCACCAACTTTGCTCAACCTAAAGTTCTCTTCTGAGGCAAAGTCAAGGATCAGTTTTAGTTGATGGAGGAGGTCCCTAAGGAAGAAGGGAGCTCCCCAAGCTGTTGGTGGATATGCACAAAAGACAGAAAAAAAAATTTAGAGCACAAGGTGAAATATTGCTGAAAACTACTGTTAAAACGTTAACCAGGATATACAACACTGCTTTTCTATTTTTGGTAGCATTTCTGGAATATTTTAACAAAGAACAAGAAGTGAGCATCTGAGGTAGAACGAAACAAAATAAAATAGGACTTTAAAGAAGTCCTGTTTAAAGAACAAGAAGTTATTTGTGGTCTAGGCAGATAATGTGTTTTATTCATCAACGTGTATCAATAAAACAATGAAAAGGGTTCTATAATGCAACTTCTTACCCAAGAGCCAATTTTATTTGGAAGTCTCACAAATTCAAAATTTAATAATTAACAAAAATTGAATCATTTTCAGTCTTTTTTTGCCACAAAATCTTCTCAATTTTAATAACTAGTAATTCTTCTAACTAACCATACAGCCAGAGACCTAAGACTCCTCCCTCCCTCCCTTCACATGCCACATAGGTGCTACCATTTTTATTTTATTTTTTTTTGTTTTTGAGATAGGGTCTCTCTATGTAGTTCTGGCTATCTTAACTTACTAGCTGGCCTTGAACTCACAAAGATGTGCCTTTCTCTGCCTCTTGCTTGGCATATTTTTTCTAATCTTTATTCTCTCATACCATATATTTTGATATCCTCTCCCTTCTCCCACCTTCTTACCCATCCAACTTCAAGTTCTTCCACACACCCCCGCAAAAAACAAAACAAAACAAAACAACCCAAAGCTGGATGTGGTGGTTTATGCCTTTAATCACACACTTGGGAGGCAGAGGCTCTGTGAGTTTGAGGCTATCCTGGCCTACATAGGAAGTAACAGGCCAGCCAAGGATACATAATGAGGCTCTGTCTCAAAAAAACCAAAGTATTATATCTAGATGACCAAGACTCCTCCCTTTACAAGCCATGTCATGTTCACCAACTTAATACCAATTTCTTTAGATAGGACTTTCCAAACCCATGTTTATCTAACCCCCTTTTACAGACACGATTTTCCGCTGTAGCCCTTAACTCTCTTTGTAGGGCAGGCTGGCTTCAAACTAGAGATTCTCATGACTCGGCCTCCTGAGTGCTAGAATGTAGGTCACCACACTCAATTTTGCTGTTTGTTAACTCTATCCAAAATAGGAACGTACCCTCACGACAGCAATTTCTCTTATTAATTGACATCATTCAACATCGGGCTGTTCTTGACATAATGGGAGACACTTACAAATGTATCTGAAGAATGGATAAAAAAACTACAGAGTGCTCTGTGCTCTGGTTTTGAAAGGTCAGAAAATGCTTAAGATCTAAGATGCTTTTAAAAAGGCTTTGGAGCTGGGCGTGGTGGTGCACGCCTTTAATCCCAGCACTCAGGGAGGCAGAGGAATAACTGAGTTCGAGAGGCCAGCCTAGACTACAAAGTAAGTCCCAGGGGACAGCCAAGCTACACAGAGAAACCCTGTCTCCAAAAAAGAAAAGAAAACAAAAAAGGCTTTGAAGCCAGGCTTGGAATCACATACCTATAAATCTAGTACTTGGGACACAGAGGCTGGATGATCAGGAGTTCAAGGATAGCCTTGGTTATGAAACCATGTTACCCTAACTCAAAAAAAAAAAAAAAAAAAAAGGTTTTGTAAACTAAGAAATAACAAGAGTCAGAACTAGCCTGGGGTGTGGATGGAATCAAAACAAGTTTGGGAGGTTGAGGAACACAAAAATTACAGTGGGGTTGGGAAAAATTAAGTATGATAAGAACAGAGTCTGTGAGATATCGTAGGTTTGATCTCCCACACTGAGAGGTGTGTGTATGTGTCAGTATGGCAAGGTCTAGGCTGAATTTGGAAAGGCAGAGAAGGCAAAAGAGCCTCTAACTCTAAGTAAAGGATTTTGGACTTAAACCATCCGGGCAAAAAGAAACAGCTAAAACAATTTAAAGGCGGAGTACCTTGGCCAAATTTTTCACCTATCTGCCTGGTCATATGGAGAATGGATAAGCAGGGGGAAACGCTGAAAGGTTATTCTCACAGTCGTGAAAGTCACAGGATAGATTACGATGGCCGGAGTCTGCAGTAGAGAGCAGGACACGGATTTTGGATGTGGATTCGAGGGACCAAGGAGTCTAGAAAACTTTCAGTTTCTGGCTTGCGCGCATTATTCAGTAAAATACCTCCTCTGACAGCACCTAGCATTACTCAGCATAGTAGCCAGCTGACATATTTTTACATTTCCCAGGCCAGGTCGAGCCTTTTCCTCTCTGGGCTCTGGGGCTCAGCAGCAGCAGTAAGTGTTGATAAACATTCGCCAAGGAATAGGAAACGATCGACTTCCCCCTCCAACCTCGTATCCGCCCTTTACGGCGGTGGGTCCTGAAGTAAATCCATGTGGAGCGCATGGGTTAGGGGTCTCTCGACCTAGAGGCCCGCGACCCCCCGAGAAAACGTTTCTTCAGCAGCTCACCTGAGGCCAAGGCCCGGGACAAGCCGGGCCAACCCTGAGAGGACGCAGCCGCTCGCCCGACGCCAGCAATCGAATCTCCCGCGTCCCCTTCCGCCGGAAGTACGTCTTGACGGAGCTTCCCGGGAGCCAATCAGAAAAGGCTCCGCGGGGCGTGTCGCTCATCCCGGAAAGCGACCGTCTCGGTCGGGCCCCGGGTGGACGTGGGTTCCGAGGGACGTTCTTCCCCGGCTGGTGGAGGGGTAGTTCCCTTGGCGAGGTGCGGGGGGAGCCCGGAAGGCGCGAGGCGCGGCAGGGGGTGGCTGCACCCCTCAGACGGACGCCGAGGGCGTGGGGGCGGGGGCGGGCTGCCGCCGCGGAATGGACAGGAGGGGGCGCTGTGGGGGAGGGAGCCGCCGTCGCGGCCAGCCTGGCGGGGCCGGATGGTTTACCCCGGCCTAGTCGGCACTGAAGACCCGGCGGCCGCAGAGGGGACGGGTTGTGCGGGGGATGGGGTGACCCGAGAACTGGAGGCGAAGAGCCGGGACTGCCGGCAGGAGTGCAAGAGCGATCTGCGAACCTTGCTCCGTTGCCCGCCACCCGAAAGACCCCGTGTGGAGTCCCTGTGCTTGTCTCCCCACCTAAGTAGCGAGGACAGTCACATGGTCTGCAAGGTTGCTGTTCTGGTGGAGCGAGAGGTCACGTGTGTGCCGTCTGCCTGGTGAAGGTTGTCGGTCAATTGCCTTGGTTGTCTCCGTCTGCTCTGTCGTTCCCCCTCCCCCTCCGCCTCTCTCCGTCTGTTCGTCTCGGCCCACTCTCCGCCCCCCCCAACCCCCTCGTGCCATCGAGTAGGGTTTTCCCAGAGAGGGGGTGTCGCGCTGCGGCTGAGGTTGCGGGGACAGTGGGATGGTGACAGTAAAAGCTGGCATATGACATGGCCTGGAGCAGCGGTGGGGTGCAGGAGCCTGAGATAAGAATGGGGCAAAGCCCTGCGGGGTAAAGGCCGACCCAGAGTGTGACCGCAGTGGTGGTGGGCGGGGAGGAGAGGGACGCCTAGTGACCGGCGTGGCGGAGGCGATGCCCGTAGGGCCAGGAGCTGCCTGGCTTTGGGTTTCCCGGGGGAGGAGCTGGTCTGCGGCGGGCGGAGCTAGGAGCTGGGCCCGGCTTAGTCTGCGCGCTTCTGCCGGCGGCCCTCTTTCTTTGGCCGCCAGCCGGAGCCATGGGCTGCCGGGCTCTCCTGCTCCTGCCTTTCCTATCCCTCGGGGCCGCCACAGCCATCCGGACTGGGCTAAAGACCCTCGGCAGCCTGCACTTGCCAACCAACCCCACATCAGACCCTGCTATAGCCAGTAGCTACTCAGTTTTTTACTTCCAACAGAAGGTAAGCGGCGGCTGGGGAGGAGGGATTCCAGGTCCCAACCGCCCGCACCTTGCTTGACTGGTACAGCTGTACGGAGCGCCGCCGCCCACTTCAAATTTCAGACTAATACTTCTGGCTTGCCTTGGTTTTAGTTCACATTTTTCTGGAGGGTGGCTTTAAGTCCTAATTTAAAACTCATCAGTAACAGTATTCCAGTGTCCCCCAACAGTGACGAAGAGAAATTTATTCCTACAGTTCTGGAGGTCTGGGATACGTATATTTTTAACACTTCATTCACCTCCAGCTCTCAGAGACTGCCTCAATCTAAGCTTCTTTTTATCTTGGCCAAAAACAAATTATGGAAACTTGACCCCAGGTTTGAATTCAAATGTATGGAGACTATCTTTGACCCCTGGGTTTATGAACACAAATTCTAATTTACACATTACATAATACTGTTACAGTGTAAAGCATCACCCTGCCTATTCGCTTCACTGAACAGCTGAAATACTACTTTAGTGGCTGAAGGTCTGTATCTGTATCTGAGGTGAGTGCAAGGATCAGGTCTCAAGTTCTTTAACTAGAGCTCACAGTTTTAAGACAGGCTTCTCCAACGCCTTTGTACTCAGCTGTAGCATGAGAAATTGCCCGACAAGTCTGAATGGAAAAGTACCTGTGTCCTCTGAAATGATAAGAAACCCTTATAATTCTGTAGTTCTAGGAGCCGCTGTAGGCATGAATGTCCAAGGCACTGGGTTTAGAAAGAGTGCCAAGAGTCTGATCTTGGCTGTAGAAATCACACAAGGATTCCAGCCTAACTGTAATTTTGGGCAGGTTACAATTTCTGGGCCAAGTTTCTTCATTTACTGAAGAAGGTTGCAGTGGTGACTAAATGAAGCAGTTAACATCCCCCTAGCAAGTAGCTGTCCTAAAGTGGCAGTTCTCCATGCATGGCTACTCATTGAAGTTTGAGTAGGAATTTGGGAGAGGGATGACATACTGTTGTAGAACAATTTAATTTTTAAATAACTCTAGAAACCTGAATTTGAGTTTATAAAAAAGAGAAAGTATTTTAATTTTAGCAGAGGTAGCAGAAGTTTTTCTGAGGCAGCTCCTTTAATCTCCTATAGTTTCCTCATTTGTAACTTGAGAAGCTGGAGTCAGGACTATTGAATTTTATGCTTTCCCTAGGAAAACCTTTTTGTGGCGCCAGCTGCTTATGGAGGTCTAGCTGAAATGAAGGCTGTATTAGGACCCCTAGGAGCTCCTCCTCCCAGCAACTCAGGCCACCTCATCCGAGGCGTTCTGCTTCTATCTGCTTTCTTTAATTTGGGTTTTAAAAATAATCACTTTTTTTGTTTGTTTATTGTAAAGCAAAATTGAATTCAGGGCTTTCCCTATGGAATTCTAATCTTAATTCTTGTACTGGATTTTGTTTCTTTTTTACATATTTAACTCTTTAATGCATCCAGTTATTAACAATAAAGTTAGAGGGAGAAGCTTTGAAATTTATGATCTCTAAAATCTCTGGGAATGATGCATCGGGGGAATGCAAGGGTAGGAGGGATGGAATAATGCTAATTTATTTTTCTCTGTCTCCTCTCTGTTTCTCTGTCTCTCTTTCTATGTGTGTGTGTGTTTGTGTGTGTTGTTCTCACCAGTGCACGTATAGAGAGGAGGATGTCAGGTGCCCTGTGCTCTCACTCTCTGCCTTATTCCCTTGAATAAGGGAATGTTCTCTTATTAAACCTGGAAGCCTGGCAGGCAGTTAGTCCTAGGCAAGTCTGGGGGCATGGCTGACTTTTTATGTGGGTACTGGGGTCTGAACTCAGGTTCTTAGGCTTGCACAACAAGTGCTCTTACTGAGATGTCTTGCAATCCCCTCCATTGTTTTTAAAAATATAATTTGACTTCTTTTTTTCCTTCCTTCCTTCCTTCCTTCCTTCCTTCCTTCCTTCCTTCCTTCCTTTCTTTTACATTTTGGTAGTTGGCAAGTGTGTTTGGTTTTACTCAGCAAAATTTTATACTCTAGGCTTATACTGAATTTATACTTTTAGACACTTTCATTATGATATCTTATTTATGTGGTGCTGGGAGTTAAACTCAGGGCTTTGTGCATGTTAGACAAGCACCCGCTGAGCTACACCTCCATCCCATGTATACTTTCTTCTGTAGGCTTATGTGGTATATGTACATGTTTGTGTGGGTGACTGCATGTGTATGCAGGTGCAAATGTGTACATGTGGATGTTTGCAAATGGTTCCCTTTTTAATTTCTTCCCATCTAATTTTTAAGACAGGATCTCTCACTGAATTCAGGCTGGCTGGCCAATAAGCTCTAGAGATTCTCCTGTCTGCTTTGCTTTAGGATTATAGGCAAAAGCCATGCCCAGTGTTTAGAGAGTGTACATCCAGGAGAGATTCAGAACTCAGGCTCTTAACTGATTAAACTGTCTTAGCCACACCCCCTTTCACATTCTTAATAAAAGTTTATTTTATTAAGAATAAATGTAGAACAAAAATCCAAGACAACATGTCCTTCTAGCTGTAGGTGGCAAGGATGTCTTAGCAAGCAAGGCAAATGTTTAAATAGGAATGGAATCGAGGCTCACTGTGATCCGAAGCACAAGGAACACCTTTTTGCCAGATTTCTTTTTTTAATTTATTTATTTTAATTAATTAATTTAACTTATATTCACTTTATATCTTTATTGTAGTCCCCTCCTTCCTGTCCTCCTGGTCCCACACTCCTTCCCTTTTCCTCCTATTCTCCCCTACCCTTCAGATAAGGGGAGCCTCCTCCCACCAACTACACAAATCACATCAGGATTGAGTGCACTTTTTCCTCAGTGGCCTGGCAAGACAGCCCTTCCAGAGGAAGTGATCAGAAAGCATGTAACAGAGTTTTTGTCAGAAACAGGCTCCTGATCCTCTTACTAGGGAAACCACATGAAGACTAAGCTGCCCATTGGGTACATATATGTAGGGGGCCTAGGTCCATTCCATTCAGGATCCTTAGTCTGTGCTTCAGTTTTCGCATTCCCCTTTGGGCCCAGGTTGGTTGGCTCCGTTGATCTTCTTGTGGAGTTCTTGACCCTTCCAGGCCCTTCTTTTCTTCTCCCCATTCTTCCACAAGGCTCCCGCACTCTGCCCAATATTTGGCTGAATCTCAGCATCTGTTATGATCGGTTGCTGGGTGGAGCCTTTCAGAGGACAGCTATGCTAGGCTCAGGTCTACAAGCATAGCAAAGTGTCATAGCATAGTTAATAGTATCAGGGATTGGCTCTTTCCCTTGGTGTGGATCTCAGGTTGGGCCAGGATTGAGTTGGATATTCCCTCAGTCTCTGCTCTGTCTTATTCCTGCACATCTTATAGGCAGGGTAATTTTTGGGTCGAAGCTTTTGTTGGTGGGTTGGAATTCCACTTTCTCCACTAGGAATCCTGTCTGGTTAGAGGGTGGCCTCTTCAGTCTCCATGACCACCGCTACCAGGGGTCTCAGAGTTACTCCCATATCCTTCTAGAAGCCTACCCTGTGGTAGATCTCTAGTTTGTCTCAGAGATGCCTCTGCCAAAGGTATCTCTTTGCTCTGCAAGCTCCTGTCCTCCTGCCTAGGCTCTCCCTACATCTGATCCCCACCCTTGTTTCCCTCAACATTCCCTTTCCTATCCTGTTCCCTCTCTTCAAACACTTCCACTGTCTATTCTATTTCCCCTTCTAAGTGAGACTCAAACATCCTTCCTTGGGCCCCCTTGTTATTTAGTTTCAGGTCTGTGAATTGTAGTATGGATATCCTGTACTATATTTGCCAGATTTCTTAATTCTGCCTGTGTCCAAGAGGGCTTTCTTAAACCTTTGCTTTTATTTCTTTCTGAATTTCTTATCTCTTCTTGTTTCAGCTTGAATGCTTTATCTACTTTGTTGCCCAGACATTGGGCTGCTTATACAATTCAGATTAGCCTAACTTGGGACTGCTATGATTATGCCTCTTCTGGAAACTACTGGTCATGTGCACCCAGCTATTTCTTTTAACTTCTGCTCAGTGCTTCTGTTAGTCTGTGCCTGTTCCTATGTGGACTTTGTGGCCACTGGCTCCTGCAAGTTCCTTCCTTAGTTATGGGTGAGCACAGCACTGGGCTGGGGTATTTTGATATATGTACATCCTTTCAGTTCTGCTTTCTCTTCCTCTTTGGGGTTCCACTTCTTAACATTTGCTCCATTGGTCTGATGTCCACTAAAACTCAGCTTTAAGGAGCTGCTTTGAAGAAGATACTAATAATCTTTTCCCTCTTCTTTACCCTCATTATTGGCTTCTGTTGATGACCTTCCCATTAGGCGTGGACTAAAACAAATATCGTATGGCTTCTTAACTGTTGCTGTGTTAGATGATGGAATCATTTCTGGACGGAGTCTTGAAGGTCATGGAGCTGGCCTTTTTAGGTGTGATAGGTTGACTTTGAGCTACTTTACAGAGAGTGGGGAACTTGGTAGAAGTTAAATAAGGTTAATTAAGAACATAGGCTCTAGAGACAAACAGCTTTGAGAAGGCAGTGTGTTCTTGCTCCATCTGAGGAAATTGATGAGTTACTTAGAAGTAGCTCCTGATACACAGCAAAAATGGTAATAATTATACTACACATCTCACAGGTTTGTTATGAAGTATGGTGATATGTGCAAAATGCTTATCACAGTACATATCACTGGGCAGTCAATAAATGCAAAGCAACAATTATTTTTATCTTTCTGTTGATTAATGCTTTACTTTTCTCCATTCAGAATAATATATTTAATAATTCCTTATGGCTAAAATTGTTATTCTGGAAAAAAGTGAAAATCTGTTTGAACTTTTTACATTACTTTTTATTTTAAAATCTTTTATAAGTTAATAGACTTGTAACACAGGAATTAATGTTTTATATTTTCTCTCATGTAGACTTGTAAAAGAATGTCAAACTTTCCAATTTTTTTGTATTATTTTGAGTTTTGGAAAAAGGTAGAGGGAAAATTTGGTAATAGATGTAGTTGGATTGGCCTTTTATTAATAACACTGCTAAAATAATAATTCTTTGTAGTAGATGTGTGTTTTATCAGCTAATGTTAAAATGTAACTAAATATAATTTAACTCTAGGGTTTTTACTCTTAGCGGATTTTGTGCTGTATGAGATTTAGACACAGAACATTTCAGTGTATGTTCTAAAATCATCCCTTCTACTAACTTGTGATATGATCTTGGCCAGTTGCTTAACTTTCTCAGTTATCTTGTACTAATATTTAGGCTGTGCGCATCTCTGATGCACCTTTAATTCTGTTTGCTGTGTGCCTCTAGTCTGTGTGCTCTGAATCAGGAGCAGCAGTATGGTGCAGGTTCTGGGATTTACCATAACATTAATTGCCTTTGGTGAATTGGTCCTATGCAGTATTTCCATCTTGACTTTGAACAAGGTCTAAGCACAACTACAAAGTACATTTCAACTAACATTTGCCACTTCTACTATTGTATATTTGTGACTTCAATTTGTTTGGTTATAGGAAGATTAGAGAAGAACATCAATAAGGAAGAGTCCTTAGAGTATGTCTTATTTGTCTTCACTTCTAATGCCTTACACAGGGCTACTACATGGTAGGTAGATCTGCTTCCCCCTACTTTGAGATAAAGTCCTGCTGCAGATCATATACTGACTTTGAATTTGAGATCCTCCTCACTCAGACTCCTTCCTGAGATTATAGGAAGATACTTGAATTACATAGTACATCTTGGTAAGAAATTTTGAAATGAAAAAAAAATTGTCCATAGGTTAAAGTGAAGCATCAGAAGAGTAAAATGAAACATAAAGCACATTTCTAATATGTTTGTAATTAAGAACCTATTACTTACTGAAAGTTTTATGTGTTTTAGGTAACATGGTAAATACTTAGTGAACATTTACTTATTTAATCCTGATAACCGTCCTATGAAGCAGGCGCTGTTATCCTACTTTATAGGGAAGAGTACTCATACAAAAAAGTCACATGACTGAGTGTTGGGGGTCCCTGCAAACCCCAGGGCCAGCAGAGTAATGATCCTTGTGAGGCAAGAAGGAAATCTGGCTCAATACAACTTAATTTGCTTTTGTTGGTTCAAACTTCTAGTCTGATGCTGGACAGTTTATTTTAGGTGTATTTAAGCACAGCATGATTTTGGAAAAGTTTCCTGGCGATAATTAACTCAGTCCTGTGTGTACAACAAAGCGTAAGACATGTTTATGTTGGAATTCTTTACAAAGTACATATGGCCTCTTTTATAAAGATGGGTTTGTTGACTCAGAAACAATGCTCAAGATAAGGGTCTACAGAGAATGACTGAGAAAAACATAATAGTCTGGGAGTGAGCAGTGGCCTGGACCTGCAGAGAACACGGAGGTCACCCAGGCTGTTGTAAAGTACAGGTGACATCTCCCATGTGGATGGGTTGTATTGACTGAGAAGCAATGCTCAAGATAAAGATCTAGAGAGGAAAAGTCTGGGATAACAAACACAATAGTATGAAGGAGCTAGCTGTGGTCTAGCCCTACAGATAGCACAGATCACCAGGCTATTAATTATATCCATTCCCAGCTTTCTGGGTAGAAAAGATACACATCTTCTTTTGAAGAGATAGCCCTGTATGTTTTAACTATCCTGCTTATCGTGAGCCTAAGGACCTTGTGTCCTCCACAACTGAGTTGTACCATGTATTTTCTTTTTTTTTTAATTTTATTTTTTTCTTATCAGTTACATTTTATTAACTCTGTATCCCAGCCATGTCCCGATCCCTCATTCCCTCCCAGTCCCTCCCTCCCTCCCTCATCTCCACCGTGCCCCTTGCCAAGTCCACTGATAGGGGGGACCTCCTCCCCATTCATCTGATCCTGTTTTGTCAGGTATCTTCAGGACTGGCTGCAAAGCTCTCCTCTGTGGCCTAACAGGACTGCTCCTCCCTTGGGGGGTGGGGAGGCCAAAGAGCCAGTCATTGAGTTCCTGTTAGAAATAGTCCTTGTTTCCCTCACTATGGGAAACCAATTGGTTACTGAGCTACCACAGGCTACATCTGAGCAGTACCATGTATTTTCAACATTTGTTTTTTGAAAAACTCCAGTGAGTTTCTAGTTCTAATATAGCTGCCACTCTCTTATTTTGTAATACCTGTCAGGATACATCAGGTTGTGCTGCTATAGAAAAATGTATCCCTCTTGCTGTATTTCCAATGGAGTACACAAGGGCTGACTGAGCCTTCCTTTCACGTATGTTTTTGTGATTACTAAAAAGTATAAAAAAGAAACATGGAAAGTCAAACAAATGCTCCAAACTGAAAATGACACAGATCATTTTCTTTGACGGATCCTTGGCTTGTGCTGATTAGTCGATTGCACTGAAGAACCACGGAGTGCATAGACAAAGAAGTTTTAGAGTGCCGTGAAGTAGAGACACTCATGACTACTGTACTCAAGCAGTCATTTGCTCACCCTGCAGCCCACAAACGGAACACTTACCATATCTCTCATATGGCAGGAATGGGGGTGGGGTGGAGGGGAAGTTTCTAGAGAAGTGAAGATGATTACATTCTAGAGTCTCAAATTGTACTTGTTGACCATTCCATTTGCGCCTACTCAGATTTGTATCTGAGGAAAATTAAGAAAAAAAAAACACTGAAAAATTGTACTTTTGTTGGCACTCATGTGGCTGTAGCTTGCCATAAAAAGATATCCCTGAAGTGCTCACTGACCTGAGAGGTGTACATAGTAAACCTATGATAAACAGGAACTTCTGTGTCCATTTAGTATTAAAAATTAGTTTGCCTATCCTTTTCAATAGATAAAAAATTAGAGATTTATATAAATTTTTATTGCTTGGCAGTTGCTCATCAAAAAGGAAATTTTAGGGACCAGACAGATGACTCAGAAGTGAATACTGCCTTTGCAGAGAGTACTGGAGTTTGGTTCCCAGTGTCCATGTCAAATGCTTATAACTGCCTATGATGCTGGGTCCAGGGTGGTCTGATGCTTCAAGCCTCAGTGGGCACCTACTCAGAGACACACATACAAATAATCACTGAGCTTCATGTTTAGTCTTTCGTGTCTAATTGGAATTATTACAACTTTTTCTTGAAATGGAGGATTTAATTGAAGTTATAGAAATTGCCTCAATCAAGTTATTAAAGAAAAATAATTGTGCCACTTTTTAATCTGTTGCTTCAATAGCTCTGGTCTTTTTTTGACATTATAATACCTATGATACTATGATACCTATGTGTCCTAAGTAATAATTATAAAAATCTAGTGAACCTGTGTTTATTTCTCATATTATTGTTTAGCCTCTATAGCAATCTTGTAAGGTTGTTGCCCATTTTAGAAGTGAGACTATTGGAATTTAGAAAAATCAAAGGAAGACACATCTAGTTTATCTCATTTGTAAGCCAACTATTTTTTCAAGCTGAAACTAACAAGTTTGTGGTGTATTTATAAAATAGGATTTTATCAACTTTTTTTTGTTTTTGTTTTGTCTTGGAGCTCGTTCTGTAGACGAGCCTGGCCTCAAGGTTATAGAGAATGCTAGGATTAAAGGTGTGTACCACCATCTGCTCTTATGAACTCTTAAAAGTTATGGTCTTGAAAAAAATTATAGTCTTGAAGTACATCTGACAATGTAGGAAAAAAAATATATATATATTAATGATAAAGGAAATAGAAAAATGAGTATACAGTGTTTCATTAATGCATTTCCCATTACAATAACAAAGTATCTGGAAGTGAGTGCTTTATAAGTAATAGAACAGTATCGAGTATGACAGTTTAAGAAGCAGTATGGTCCTGACTCTGGTGGCTGCTTCATATCATGGCAGGAGCTAATAAGAGCTAACAAGACGGGGAACCAGACAATACAGACAAGATAGCTTATTCTTTTATAACAAGTCTAAGGAAAACTCATTAGTTAATTCCATAGACAGGAGTGACTTCCAGTGATCTAATTACTTCTCACTAGGCTCCACCCTTAGAGATTTCACCACCTCCTAATGCCTTTGCTCCTGTCAAATTCCCAGTACATGAATCCATAGAGGGGGCAAACTATGTATCATCAAATTCATCTATTATTTATTGGTTACCTGTTTTATTCTAGACACTATTGTAGTGACTGGGGGAAGAACTTTCTGTACAGTATTCTAGGCCCAAGGATGATCAAGTACACAAACTCAGAAATAAGTGTAGCTAGGGTACATGTGCAGGGGGAGGAGAAGTAGGGGACAGGATAGCAAGATAAAAAAAGAGGACAAACTACATGGGAATCTTGACTTGTAAGTCTTTACTGAGTATTAAGAACTAGATGAGAAGCCTTTTGAGTGTTGGTAGCAGAAGAGTGACATTCTGACTGTTTTAACAGACACAATCTGACTACTGTACTAAGAATGGACTATGGAGGGGAATTGGGTGGAGCGGGAAGAGTAGGCCACTGGGGGGGGGGGGGGCATTCAGGTTACAGTGTTGACTTGAATTAGAGTAGTAGTGGAAGTGTGAAAAGTGCTCAAGTTCAGGGATTTCTTTGACAATACAGTTAAGATATATAGTTGACAAGTTAGATGTGGGGAGAGAAATAATAGAAGTTGAGGATGGTTTCATGGTTTCTTAACCTGAACATATTGGAAGACTGGAAGATGAAATTGTCACCTACCAAGATAGAGAAGGCTTCAGGAGGAGTAAGTATGGGAGGACACAAGAACTTGCTCCTAGATGTGCTCTTTGAATCAGTAGTTCAGAAGAAAGGTGGAGCAGGAAGCATATTTGAATCCTTAAGATTAAGTAAGTGACTTTGAATCTTTAAGTAAGTGACTTTATAGCTTATCTGTAAAGTTAGCAGAGGAGTTAGTGAAGATGTTTGCTTTAGATGCTCATCTTAGCTAGATATGGTGAAGTGTGTTTCCATTTTCTGTTACTTGGGAGGCAGAGGCTGGGGGATCGCTTATTCCTAGGCAAGCCCAGCAACCAGGTGGGACACAGCCATAGAAGAACATTTCAAGGACATGATTACAGTCATTAACCATGAGATTTAAACCATGGAAGCAGGGTAGTTAGTGAGCTGGGTTGGGTTAAGTGCAGTGGTGAGGCTGAAGGATTTAGGGAAGTAGTGGACCTTAAAGAAGAAAGTGGAATGCCTGACATTCATAGTCCCACAAGATTGGTGTTATTGTGAATGACAAGACCTAGGATTTGAAGAAGGGATTGTGATTAGTGGAAGACAAAATTATTGGAAAATGGAATAAAATGCAACAAAATAAAATAACTTCAAAGATGTAATGTGGAATGGTGGTAAGCGAGATGAAATTATTGTGGAAGAGGAGAAATAAGCAGGGTCACTGGTGATTGCATAAGAGGGCTGGCAGGCTTGCTAGCTTGATAACATTTTAAGGCAGGAGTTGGGGAAGAAGAAGGGAGACTTAGAAGCAAAGAGCATACCCACTCCAATGCAGGAGCAGTATAGGGATAATATTGAGAGAGACACAACATTACTTGAGAGGGTCCAATATGTTTGCAACTATGTTTATAACTGCCCAGAGAGGGAAGAGAAATTTTAGCAGTGGTGGAAAAATCAGCAATAGCTAAAATCATTTTGTACTTTCTACTTATTTATATTTTTCAAATTATAATGAGCCTGGATGGTTTTATAATCTGTTTTCAAAAGTATAATAAAAATTGCTTTGTTTTGGTTGACAGGCAGTTTGTGATAGCATGGGAGCCTAAGCCTGGGCTCTCTGAGGACCGTAAGTACCATGGCATTGGTCAAGTAGACTTAGCTAGCTACACTTGGTTTTCCTTTACTGTGCATCCATGACTGCTTTGTATCTTTTATTTAGTATTTTACATCCTTCTGTTTACAGCTTCAATAAGGATCAAGAAGAAAGAAAAAAAAGTGTCATTTTGTACCTCATTTCTATTGACTATAAGAGGTGTGGGGGCGGGGAATGGAAGGAAAGATTTCCAAGATGAATTTGAGGATGTCCAGAAGGGAGTTAAAAATCACAGAAGTCAGCCCTGGCTCCAACCCTTCGATCTCTCCCATCTTTTTTGCTCTTAGTCCCTCTGGCTGCGGCAGGAAGACGCTCACACATTTACTCCCACACTTTCCTGGGACTTCTCAAATCTCTTACCTGGACTCCTCCCTGCCCATCTCCATTTCCTGCTTCTCATCTCCATGCCCCTTTCTTCCCACCCCAGAATAATCCCAGTAGAAAATCCTTTGAGCTTGTACTATGTACCAGACAGTGTTCCAAGCAGTTTATATATATTAACTTATTTACTCTTAAAATTACTTTATTGGTGACATCCTGGTGCTCATATCTCTTGGTTTATTCATGGGGAAACAACCACAGAGCATTAGCTATTTTAATCCCTGTCCAAGTCTCCCTCCTGATATTTCTACGTGATGTTTCTTGTATGTCTGACACAGAACTAGTCACATCTGGTTGGATAACTTGGTCTGACTTTCTCTCTGCAGGCCAATTATTACATTTAATAAAACATATAATCAAGCATGGTTTTGGAGACAGCAGTTTGACTTCTCCCGAGGAGCTCATTTTCTCCCTTGGCAATAAAAATATAACAAGCAAATAAACATGAAGAAGATTGCAGCTGTGGGACTGGAACAATGGCTCAGTGGTTAAGAGCACTGAGCTCAATCTCCAGCATCCACATGGCTGCTCACAACCATGCAACCACCAGTCTCAGGGATCCAAGGCCCTCTTCTAGCCTCCAAAGGTTCTTCACACATGTGATGCAAATACATGCACAAAGGCAAAACATGTATACATACAAAATAATAAAAAAGATTACAACTTGTAGTAAGTTCTTGAAAGAAATAGGCAGAAGGGGTGTGATGTGTGTCGGTGTGTCAATGTGTTTCTCTGTGTGTATGGAGCACAGCAGTTGGGAAAGCTAAGACCAACAATGTGTGCCTGTGTGTGAGGACAGTTTCTCTGAGGAAAGGACTTTGAGCCGAATGAAGGAAGACCTTAAAGCCTGAAGTGTCAGTTATTTTGGGCTCTTCTTTTGTGATCTTTCCACTTACAATGTTCGAGTTGATTCCTTCTGTAGTCTATTATTTTCGTTTGTGTACTCCTACTGTGGTGGTAACTCCATTGTTGTGACACCTTAACTTTTGGGAGAAAAGAGCAGTTGGTTGCTTTGTAGATCTCTCTCCGATATTCTCATGTGTAAAGGATTTTAATTCCGGCACGAGATCACATCCAAAGACTTTCTAGGACGGTGTGATCTGGCTAGAATACAAACACGCCTTTAACCCAGGAGACAGAGGCAAGCAGATCTGAGGTTAAGGTCAGCCTGGTATAGAGCAGGTTTCAGGAAAAGAAAGGCTTAGGTCCAGGTGTACATGCCTTTAATCCCAAACAATGAAGGTAAAATTAGTTTGTAGAAGAAAGCACCAATGTTTGAAAGTGATGTCTAATTGAGTGGCAGAAATGTAATGAATTAGAGAAAGATTTGACAGAATAGAATATACCAAGCTCTCATGAGAACAGAGAGGAAAGGGAAAGCTACTTAAGGGAGCAACACAGAATGAGGAGAGAGGAAGTTTTACCAGAAGAGTTTTGCAGAGAGGGATTGAATGAGTGAACAAACAGATGAAGACAGAATGAGCCCGAGAAGGAGAAGGAGCCAAATGAGAAGGAGCCAAAAGATTAGAAAAGATTGCTGGAGCTAGTTTGAGGCCAAGCAGAGCAATTCTGAGGCTGAGAGAAGCTAGATTGAGTAAGTTAGCTGGGAGAGGAGTTTGAGCCAGAACAGCTGAGTTGAACCAGCCAGCCCAAAGCTCAGTAAGAACAAGAAAGGGTGAGCTTATTAAGCAATATGTGTCAGAGTGTGAAAACATTCTAGGCCCAGGTTAGATTGTACAGAGGCTAGAAGCTTCAAGGACTGGGTCTAGGTTAGCAGACAGGCAGAAAGCCTCCAAGACAACAGAAGCAAGCGAATAAAAGTTATTTTTTATACCTCTGGGTCACATTAACAATCTAAATCAGAATGTGTTATAGTTTCTTATTGATCGCTGTATTAAAAACACTATCCTGAGCTTGTATTGGTGGCTCATGCCTATAATCCTAGCACTTGGGAGACCAAGGCTGGAGGGTTGTCTAGAGTTCAAGTCAGCTTGGACTACAGAGACCGACGGAGGGATGGGGGAGAACAGAATCCTGTAGCATTGACAGGTTTTTACCCTGGCTCCAGCTCAGTTTTCAGGTTTCTAATCTGCCCTCCACACATGTTCACTCCCTCTCTGTCTCTGTCCTCAGCCCACCTTGTTCTCTTCAGTTGCCCCTCTGCTAACCTTTCCTGTCTTTATTAGTTCTATCCATTCATCCATGTCTTAAGCTCAATCGCAGACAATGCCACAGCCAGGAGTCATTTCAAAATCTGGAGAGTATGGCAATACTTTGCATATTGTCTTCACAGATCTTGTCAATCTGTATCTTTTGCCTTTTCTCTTGTCCACTTCAATATATATCAAAATAAGGAAGAGCTGCATGGATGGGGGATGGTGATAGTTACATAAATTTATGTCTCAAATGTCTATATCTTCTTGATGAGCAAGTTAGGTCTGTTTTCATTGTGTTCATTTTAGTAGTCTTCAAATTGTAGCTAGAAGTTTATTTTGATCCTTCTTCCAGCTTTCCTACAAATAAATTCATAAGGTAACAAATTAATTCCCTGTTGTTTGCTTGTTTTTGGTATATAGATGATGGCTGTAGAAAGGGCAAAAAAAGAAAAGAAAATGTTAAGAAAAATGTGTGCAGGGGAGATATCTCAGTTAAGTGCTTGCCTTGGAAGAATGAGGACTGGAGTTTGATCCCTGGAACCCACATTAAAAAACAAAACAAACCAACCAGTCAACCAAAACAACAAACAAACAACCAGAGTATGGTAGCCTACACTTGTCATTCCAGCCCTGGGGAGGTGGAGACAGGGGAGCCCTTGGCCTTGCTGGCTAGGCAGCCCTGCATGTTTGCTTAACTCTAGGCCCCTGAAAGATCTTGTCTCAAAATAAAGTGGATAGGTTTTGAGGAATGACATCTGAGGTTGTTCTCTGGCTCCCACATATGGATGCACACACACACATACATAAACACAACAGAAGGAAAAAAAAAGTCTTAAAGATTACTACTGACAGGAGTGTAGCTCTGTTGGTGTACTTCAAAAAAAAATCTTTATTTACATTTCTTTTTATCTTTTTCTCCCTACTCCACCCTAATCCATTCCAACACCCCAACACCAGGTAGGAGAGAGAAAGGGTGAGTGGGAGAAGTCACAGTTCTCTTAGGTGCTTCCTGCTGGTTAGGGTCATTGGGTTCCTTGGAGCCAGTCCAATCCTTATTTCAGGAAATCCCCAACTTCTCGTCTCATAATAGCAACCAGGAGAAGCAAGGGGGACACAGCAGCAGCCTTGTTCTTTCTTCTTCCACCATGTACTTTGGGCTCTGGCACTTATTCGCTCTCCGGAATCCTCAGATTTACACTGTCTACAGCTGGCAAAGAACTCCTTTCAGTGTCTGCATGAAGCAAATAGTCTGCAGCTGTGGACCATCTGCATCAGTCCCACACCTGGGATTAAAGCAAAACTATAGTTCAGTAATGCAGTTTGTACTTAGCATGCTCAATGCATGCACGTGAGTACATGTGTATGTATCCCCTGCCTGTTTTGTTTTTTTTTTTTTTTTTTTAAGAAAATACTTGAATGGTAGTTGTTTCCTATTCAAATTTACTAGAGAGCTAAAGGAAACATGCTTTTTTTTTTCATTTGCAAACCAAGGTTAACTATCTATAAATTGTATGTCCTCATATATTACTAACTCACGTTGCTCTGCAGTGCTACTGATGG
The DNA here is from genome assembly GCF_907164565.1 of Psammomys obesus. Taxonomy (NCBI): domain Eukaryota; kingdom Metazoa; phylum Chordata; class Mammalia; order Rodentia; family Muridae; genus Psammomys; species Psammomys obesus. The sequence goes on from NW_026596046.1 coordinate 28,166,304, forward strand.
TGAGAAGCTGACTCCAGCTATCCATGCTTCTGCCAAGCCCATGGTCTCTGCTTCTTCCTGATCATATGTAATAGGCTGACACGTCAGTTAGGAAAATATCAGGCTGTTAATGTCTGATTCCGTGGGAGCTTTCTTTGAGTGGTGCTACATTTAGGTCATGCAATGTGGAAAGGAGAAGAAAAACTTTTCCTTTGCTCCTAGATGATCCACTGGAATAAAGTGGAACACAGATTAAATCAGAGAACATATACACAAATCTCTTCACATGTACAGGGAAATATCACCGCAGTATGGCCGCTGGTAATTCAATACGATTCTGGTGTTTATTCTGAAAATCGGTATGAGAAAATGCAGACAAATTAGCTCCTAAAATTATTCCCTTTGGAATTAGAATGAGCCTAAGAAACAGACATTATCATGTGACAAAATCCATTCCTCAGTCTTCCTTTTGTTATAGATAATGAGATTTGAGACGGGGCTGTGGAGTACGAAATAATGGTGGAGATTATGTCCAGGCAGAAGGCCTTTCATGCGCTCAGGTCTGCCTGCTAATTCTTCTCTCTTCCCACTATGTCATAGAACCTTTGTGATTTTGAGAAGGAGAAAATGTTTTAAGTGTTAGGTTTTAATAAGTACCATTATTACTGATTCATATTCCTTTTCCAGCTGTGTTTCTGTTTGTGTGTGTCCTGTGTGTCCGTGCGAGCGTGTGCACATGTGTGTTTGAGCCTTGACACAAGTGTCACTTTAGGGAAGTTTTCCATAGGAGTCCACATAATATAAAAAGCATGCTATATTTGTCCACACCCTCTATGTCTGGCCAACTACAATGTGATTTAATAACCCACTTTAAGCCAGGAACTACAAGCCAGACAATGGCTCTGATTCATCAGATAGGAAAGTACGGAAGTACTTGTTATTCTTTGTCATTTTTATTTCTATACAGTTTAAAGCAGGGTCATGCTGCAGACACCATCCTTTTAAACACTTGGAAACCTCTGCTACTTCCTGACACTGCTGGCTTCTTCCTCTGAGGGAGCAGCTCATGGGACAAGATAAGGAAAAGCAGGGTTGAGAGCTCTGTTGTCCTTGGTGCTGTTGGGCTTGCTTTCCCTTGACCATTGTCTTTCCAAGACAGTGAGAAGTTTGGGCTAGGAGTTCATGTAGTACTGAACTCACTTGTGAGTTCACACATAAATCACAGGTGCCGGCGACTCTAGGTAACAATGTGCATTCCATGGCTTGACTCTCAAATTCTAAATCATCTGACCTTAGCCTTCTAAGATGTCTTGACTTTCCACCTTTGCTCAGCTCAGGGATAGGGGAAATAAAGTTGCAGTGATTATATTTTTGTATTATTATTTTTTTAGCTCTGTCTAAAATCTTGATGAAAATTGGCTTTGATTCTTCAGAATGAGTACTTTAAGACTAAATGCTTATATCCTTAGCGTCCTTCCCAGATATAGGTATTACAGACTAGTAAAAACTATAGCAAATATTTATATTATTACACTTCTTTCTAAACCCACTCTAATTTTTATGTCTCTCTTAGCCTAGTGGCTTGTGCTTAGGATTGGCTGATTTTTCTCATTGTCACACCTATTCTCAAAATTTAATTACTGAAACCTTTCATGATCTCTACCTAGTTTATACCTGCCTCTTCACCTCCATACCTTCCTTTGTTGTGGTTCTTCCCAATCAGTGCAGGACCTTATTGCATCCTAAGCAACCGAGTCACACCCCAAACCTGGTCTTTGTCACTTCTTTACATTACTTAGGGTTACTGCCTATTCCATGTAATTCCAGGTTACATTATAATAGCCTTTCAGTCTGTCTGTTTTTCTAGCCTCAGACCAGTTTCATCTTTCTTCTAGTCCAGTCTTACTGGACCCTGATTTTCAATCCTAATTCTCCTACAAGACTTTCTCTAACTGATCCTATCTGATAGGAGCTATTCTTCCTCACATGCCCTGGAATTTACTGTCTAATTTGTGAGACTGCCCAAACTGTACTTATTTCTTGGAATGTGGTTTAACTAGTAGTTGTTCTTTATGTAGAGTTAGATTTATGTAGAGTAATGTAATGGCTCAGGCATTGACTTTCTATTAAGATAAAAATAATTTGGAAATCTTTAAGTTGGCTGTTCAGGGCTTAAAAAGATACCATGGCTCACCAAGTTGGTTTTATAATCCACTAAATCTTAACCTCCATAGATTCTCATGTTGGAAAGATAAGGCTTGGAACTGGTCTACTACAGGATGAGCATAAGTTATTGGAAAAGAGATGTGTGAGCATGGGAGTTCAGAGGAGACAAAATTCTATTGTGAAAACAACTTTCTTTGTAGGAAGATGATTCTGTTTGAGGAAAAGCGACTTCAGTATTTATCTCTTAGACAAGATCCACAAGACAAAAGTTAAGGGGGCATCAGAAGCAAAAGTAGCTCCTCACTCTAGAGTCTGGGTGAACTTTCTTACCAGCTGAGAGTCAAGAATTTTAATATAACTAACAAAGTTCACTGTAAATTTGTAGTGATAGTATTTTTTTATAAAAAGATTTTAGAGAAGAATATAAGGTTTAAGAGGGGAGATGGTGTCAGAGAGAATGGGATGAGGGAGGCTTAGGCAAAGCTAAGATGTAGGAGAAGGCAAGAATAATCCTGATACTTGCTAGGTTAATTTAAAGCTTAAAGAAGGTTTGCATGAGGTATCCTGGGCAAGTGGATAATGCTGCTCTCAGGTGCCACTTTTCCTAAGTGAAAATGTCAGTGTTAGGAGTGGCCTGTCTCTCTGTGAGTTGCTCAGGGGCTACCCTGACCAACTTTCAAAATACTGTCGGTAAATGCCATGGCTATTGTTTGCCCACTGCACTAGATTATAGGATTCTGTAGCTGAAGAAGCCACATTATCTGGTTACAGGACATAGAGAAAACAAACTGGAACTGGATTGAGGCCTCCTTCCTGTTGGCTAGCCTTCATTTTGTCAGAGGTGCCTTACAGACTGCCAGGAGAGGATTGTCATCAGCAGTTTTTTATTTAGCAGTCTTACAAAGCTACCAGTTGGCAAGGCCCATTACTCTAGTAGTGGTAGGTCTGTTATGGGAGAAATCAACCTTTCTGATGGGGTTTATTCCAAAGGAGAGAATCCATGTTTGATTCTATAAACCCCTTGGAAAGCCCTTGGCTAGGGAGGTCATATTCCCTAGTGGGGAAGCTACTGATGCTTTTTTGCTGAGTGGACATGATGTACCTGTCACATTGCATCCTCAGTAATTATGTTTGTGCTTGTAGAAGAATACTGCTGTCAGCTTTGCTCAGGGACACTTCTTTTTGCAGTAGACAGTAGTAACTGCAGAGACTCATTACTCATCAAAGGGCTGAGAATAAGTGACTGTTGAATGCTTAGCCATAAATGAGACATCTATATTGCCCTCTCCTAGGCTCAGGGACAACTGCAGAAAGTTGGGGTAAAAAGAATGTAAGGCTGAGAGAGGAAGGATTGTAGTCTTTGGGGCATGATGTGGCAATTGAATTTCTGAACTTACAGAAACTGTGATTACCTGCACAGATGGGGTTCATCTACCAACTGTCATGGAGGAGCTTGGAACTCATGAAGCCCCACCCTCCCTGAGGGCTTATGAATAATAATGGCTTGTAGAGAAAGGAGAAATATTTTCTGTGGTGGTGTAGTTGCTGGTAAGGTGCCTTTTTTTTTTTTTTTTTTTTTTGTAAGCAGCCCTACTTTAAAAAACAAAACAAAACAAAACAAAACAAAAACCTGGATAATTAAAAAGAAGATGGGTAAAGCACTTGTCAAGCAAATGTGAAGAGTTCAGTCTACATCCCCCAAACTCCCATAAAGCCAAGTATGGGAGTGCCTCTATAGTCCCAGGGCTTCTGTGGCAGGATAGGAGGTGAAGAGAGGAAATCCCTGCAACTTCATGGACCGGCTAGCCAAGTCTGCATAATGTTGAAAAACAAGAGCTTTTGTCTCAAGATGGAATGTGAGGATTACCACCCAAAGCTGCCCTTTGACTTCCATGTATGAGGGATGGCATGTGTATGCTCCTCTCCAGAGATGTGACATGAAAATAGAAGGGGATCAGTGGGCATAAGAATGGAACAGGAGAGGTAACACCAGTAAATATAATACAAGCATTATATATTGTATGAAAATCATATGTATGGCTATTGGTAAGTCACTTAATGACAGGACTCTTTGAAAACCCACACCCTTGTTGGGCCTGTATCGACTTTTTTTCTAGGTGCCTTTCTCCTTTAATATCTGAAGGTAAATTTTGGTGAAACCTTTTCTTTATAAACTCCAACTCTATTTCATACTGACTCTTTCTAAAATTCTTTTTTATGGCAAAGTCCTGAATCCTAGCATCACCCATGTAGAGAGGATGTATTTGAAAAGACCTCTTCAGGATGCTGAGTGACACATAGGGTTGTGTCTCCTGCTCTATGCTCCACTGACCTTAATCGCTTACAGCTTTCGTCCTTGACAATTAATGCCTCTTGTTTTCCATCCTTTATCTTTCCTTAGGCTCTTGTTCTACCTCAGCGTTCATGTGCTGTGTCCCTCAGGGCTTGTTGAGATTTTCTGACCTGTACTTCCTGACCATGGCAAGAAGAAAGCAGGATCTCATCTATTTTGAGGATGACTAAAAGCAGTCATTCCCAAATGGTGAGCCTATGAGATCTGAGGTCATGGGAAGAAAATGTCACTTGCAAATGGAGGTAATTACCCTCTCATTGTGGATTGTCAGCACTGTAGTTTTGAAGGGAGGGAATGCCTTTACTAAGTATAAGTGGTAGTTATTTTACCTTAGTCAGGTTACCTCAGAATGTGCCACTTTATTATTTCTATCTTGGAGTTAGATAGATAGTTAGCATAGCTATAAGATGTGCTTGTTTTATTTTATTAGGGTGCTAAGGATCAAGCCCAGGGCTTTGTATATGTCTGGCTACCCCTCCTTTGACTGACCTCTGTGGTCCTCTGTCAGAATAAAACTTGTGTACAGGATTGTGTGTTCACTTTCCTGTGGTTTGCCACCAGATACTAAGCGCTGTGACCACACTGACATGTGCATCTTGTTCACCCTTGCATGTCTGCTAATTGACCACATGGTGCTTACTCAAGGGACAGCTGTCCTACGAAAATGTTTAGCTAGTGATGGTCATTTGTTTGCACATCCTATTAACTCTGGGCAGTTGTCATCAAAGATGTTGATGTAGCGCCAGAGCACCTGAAGGTAGTCAAAGGAAGCCACAGCGTCCCTTTTGAACTTGCTGTTATTGTTCTGAGTTTTGGTTTTAGCTGAGGATGTCCTTTCCCTTCCTTTATCTTTTTTACAGTGCTCTAAACAATGAGTGGTCTGCAGAGGGTGTTTTTCAGATGACGATAAGAAATCCCTGGAGGTCTTTTATAGTGAACCAGCTTTGACAATCTGATATCGGAGTTCCCCGGGAGGAAAAGAATTTAAGATTGCTTTCTTTAGTTGTTTCCTTTAGCAGATCCTGTTCATGTGGGGACTTGGTAAAGCTCATTTTCCCCCTCATGTCCTTTAAAAATCATGCTTTTTTTTTTCAGCGTAACAAAAGAATGTGTTTATCATCTACAAGAAAAGCACTGTCTGTTTCCTAAATTAGTGTTACTTACAATCTATAGTATTGTTCTTGCATGTTCTTTTCTTAACACATGCAGTTACTTGGTTGAGGATAAAGGTCAGCGGCAGAGCAATTTTCTGGCAAGCACTGTGCTTGCTTCCAGCCTTCATCTTTATTTTATAGTTACCATACTGAAGTAAATTATATCACTATTGGTCCCCTTCCTGTCCCCACAGAGTTTCACTTCTGCTGTCATCTCATATATGTTCATCTATTATATAGATATTTGAATCTGGATCCTGCATTCAAGAAAAAACAGGCATTTTTTTTTCCATATCACCTTTCTTGTTCTTCATTCTCTTTAGCTCTCTCTCTTCCATCCAAATAATCCTTCTTTCATATATATGTAATATAATGAAATAAAACACTACATATATGTATATGTATTAAATAGACATCTGTGTTGTGCATATGATAGGAAACAAGTAGCATTTATCTGAGTCTGACATAGTTCATTTAATCAAATGATCCCTACCATTCATTTCCCTGTAAATGACACAATTCTATTCTTTATGGCTGAATACAATTTCATGTGAGTGTACACCACATTTTCATTATTCATCTGTTGATAGACTATTAGCTGATTCTGTGTCTTAGCCATTGTTGCTAGAGCCACAGTTTTTAAAAGAAGAAACATGAATGACCAATAAATATGTGAAAATATGTTTAACTTCCTTAGTCGTTATGGAAATGCAGATCAAAATAATATGAAGACTGTATTCAGAGTGGCTGTCACCAAGAAAACACAAATACTGACAAAGGTGGTGGCATTATACACTACTGATGGTTATGAGAGCAGTGTAGCACTATAGTGTTATTTAAACTTAGATTTTTACTCATTTAGTTTGTGAAGGTGGGTATGTGTGTAAGCATCTCCTTTTTTTCTCTCTCTGTATGTGTGTGAGGGGGTCAGGGGGTCAGGACAACTTTTTTTTTTTTTTTTACCATGAAGGTTCTGGGTATGGGATCAAGTCATCAGCCTTGACAGCTACTGTCTTTACCCATTCAACCATCTAACTGGCCTGTAAAGTAGTTTCTTAATTCTGCAACAAAACAAAACAACAAACAAACAAAAAACAAAGTGAGTACTGTGGCTCATGGTGACCAGTGTTTCATCAGTGCAGAACAGGAACCAAAAAGTTTGAGACCAATTTAGTTCCTCTATTTCTATCAGTATCCTCCAGGAGGTGGAAAAGAATGGAAATAGTATATGCTTTGTTTACTTTTTATCAAATGCTAGGAGTGGGGTATCTAGCCATGTAGCTCCAACTGACTGCAGCAGGGTCCTAGTGTTTAGATGGCCACAGTCGGTGCTTTGCTGTCATTTCTGAATGAGTGGTGTGGTAGCAGCTGCGGTTTGAGATGTTCTCTTTGTTGATTGCTGTTGGAAGAGTAGTGCTGATGTGCGTACTGAGTCCTTTTCATCGTAGGCGTCCTTGTGCTCATTCTTGGGTGTTTTATGATGATGGAAAAATGAATATTTCTATTTGCAGCAACTGAAGGTAGACTAAGATTTGAAACCTGCTGACTCTGTTTCCCTAGCTTTTTATTCCTACGATCATCCTCCACCTGGAACTTTCTGTAGTGTTCTTATTTCTCTCCCTTTATTTAAAAATCTGCCCCAGATCATCTTCCACAGGATGGGGCTCTCTGCAAACACCAGGGTCAGCAGAGTGTTGATGTTCGTGAGGCAAGAAGAAAATCTGCTTTAATACAAATCTAGTTCAAATGTCTAGAGTCTGACACCAGACAGTTTATTTTAGGCATTTAAGTACAGTACAATTTCGGAAAAAACTGTTTCCTGATACAGATTATCTACTCTCAGGCTTCTAGGTGGAAAACAGCTATACACCTCTTCCTTTGAAGAGGAAATCCTGAATGTTTCCTGGTTTCCCTAGTGTTTTTCTGTGAGCTCAAGGACCCCATGCCTTCTACACCACACCACAGTCAAGAGGGATTTGTTTTTAAAAAGGAAATGGGAATAAACCTTAAAGTCTCATTGCCCTTCAAATTAAATTAAACCCCTCTGCAATAGCCCACTCAGTTCTAGGATCACTTTGCACCATTCTCTGGTTTACCCCATTTTACTTTCCTGCCTCTTCCTTAGGTTCTTTCCTTGGCGTCCTCCTTCAGCTGTCATCTCCAAAGCTACCTTTCTGGAAAGACCTTCAGTATTGGCTTTTGGAGCAAAGACCTTTAGCTGGGAGGTGTAAACAACCTCTTGTGGGGGTTACAAACCCAAACAAGATGTGGCAGGATTCTTTCCTTGTTGGGGCTATCTTAATTACTTAGTTATTTCTGTGATAAGACACCAAGACAGTTTATAAAAGAGTGTTTTATTTGGGCTTATGGTTTCAGAGGCTGTGGAGTCCTTGATGGTGGAGCAAAGGCATAGTGGCAGAAACAGCTGAGAGCTCACATCTTGATCTGCAAGTAGAAGGTAGAGAGAGACATATATTGCTAATGGCTCCAGTCTTTTGAAACCTCAAAGCCCACCTCAGTGACACACCTCCTCCAAGGCCACACCTTCCAATCTTCCCAGACAGTTTCACTAACTGGGAACCAAGCATTCAAGCATAGGAGCCTATTCTTTCCAAGCTGCTGGAGGTCATTGGTAATCCTTGATATTTCATGGCTTGCAGCTGTTTAGCTCTGCTTCCACAGTCATGTGGCCATCTTCTTTTTGTTTATGTATGTCTGCACATTGCATTCATTTTGTTTGCATTTCTTCTCTTTATAAGAATTAAGGGCCACATTACCTTATCAAGAGCTCAGTCAAAGTACTTACATCTGCAGTGATCCAGTTTCCAAAAAAGGTCCCATAGATGTCAGAGAAGGTACGCAGCTTTGGAGGGAATGCTACTTAATCCAGTCCAGCTTTTCTGATTTTCTAAGTCAGTCTGTGTTAGTGAAGATATGTGTCTAAATATTTTCCTGGTTCTATACTTTCAATAAGTAGTGGTCAAGTGATTTGTCTCAGACTATGTGCTATATGTAGAATTTAATCTTGGGTTCTATATTTGTAAGAGGGGATAATAATTGAATAATTAGAGTGTACACAGGGTTTTGAGGAATTTAGAAATAGGGTTTTATGGGAAATAGACTGGGTTGCTTAAATGGAGAAGAGCTGGGAAGTCAACACAGTCTGAGGGCTGAAGAAATAGTAGAATGCAAGAGTGGACTGTAAGTGACATGTATCATACCTCTATGGGAGATGTGTAGTTGCTTTTCATTTCTTAGGTTTTAGGTGGGGGTGTCTTAATTATAGTATCTTCTAGAGTCCATTTCTGGGATGTGACATGGCATATAATTATAACAATGGTATCAGGAACATTTTAACATTTAATATAATATAGAAGAGATTATAAAGGAAGAAAAATATTAGTAACGTGCCACTTCACAGTTAATAAGACAGGAGAATATAAATTTGAATTCTTTTTGAGAAAATATGACGTCCTGTACTGTTTATGGCTACCTTTGAAATGCTGTATGTTGTGTGTATTTGTCCTGGCAAGACAAAATGGAATATCTTCCAATCCTTGTTAAAATGTGGCGCAACAAGTGTAAGAATTCATCTCCTACAATGCACTTACACATATCAGGCTCCCTATTATGTGTTTGATCAGTGAGGCAGTGATAGCAGTTCTATTTTATTTGAGAGCTACAGTGGTACAAAGCATCCGTAAGTCCTGGGGATTATCAATCATGTGAACGAATAAATCCTGTTTGTAAGATTCATCTTCCTCTTGTCATCATTTCTCTGCTGTTACCACACTGTCATCCAGGAAAACTGTTGCCCATATGATTCTTTGAGTTGAATTCAGTCTCCATTGCTTCCTGTCTTCCTATTGTGGAGACAAATACATGTAGAGTGTTTGAGCAGGTTTTGAACCACTTTGACACAATAAAGTGGAAATAAACAGGGACTCACATCCAATGATTTGATTCCTAGGCCGGCGTTGCTCTCCATTCTTACCCTAGCTCTGGGAACACCAGGGCTTGCAATGTGAAGGACTGATCCACGTTCACAGGCTCTTCTCAGGGCCTGCCTTACATTCTATGTTCGTTCTCAATTTTGATTCCTTCTTGGAGAGCTTGTATCTTCTCTATTTGAAGATGGCCTTTCTGTCAGGAATCAAATATGTTTGGGAACACTGTCACATCCTAGTTGAGAAGCTAACAGAATGTAATGCCATAATCTCTAAATTCATCTACAACATACACATCTAAGTAGAGAGAGAAGTCTTCATGTCCTCATCTCTGGATTAGGTTGCACACAAGAGAGCCCTCCCTAAGGTGTTGCCTCATTGGAAGGATGGGGTCTTTTTTATGTCATATTTATTTCTGAGTATATATTTTATATATTTAATAAAATTTTTGCTAGGTATTACTTTATATCTGAGTGCCTAAATAACACCACCATGTGCTAAGTTCCTAAAATGAAAGGCTGTTATAAAGAGTGTGAATTCATTTTCATTAAAAAAAAAAAAATCAGTTGATCTAATTGAGTTAAACATAGAACTATAGTAATGATTATCATCAAGGTCAGCAAAAGGAAAAAAAAAGGTCAACAAAAGGACCAACATTTTGTGTATTTTGGAGTGTAACTTAGTAAACAGCTTATGGTGTATCCACAGATTTATAGAGGAAGATTCTTGAGTGTCCTCTGGTGAGAGGGTGAAGCTTGTTGTCAGCCCTGTCTATAACTAACTGTATGTTATGAAAATAGCACATAGTGTATGTCAGAAGCAGGGGTGGAAAGCAGTGTTTATCAAAGATGTTTTAAAAATTGTGTTTGATTTTTATTTGCAAGTCATGTTAATTGGGAGATCTCTGAGGGTCCTCATCCCATCATAAGACGTTCTGAAAATATCCACAGCTGACTAGAGATGGCCAGGTGATTGAGACCATGAAGCTGGTCCTCTGTGTTCTTTCTCATCCATCCTCCATGCCCCAAATTGTCACCCAACTGTGCCTAATAGATTTAATATCATTTCTGAATGTATGCTTTATTCTTGAGCAGTTACAAAATGCGAATGTATCTTTGCCAATGTAGATTTTATGTAGAGGATTTCTTCTCTGTCTTTCCCTCTCTGATCACATCCGTTTTGTGCTTCCATGTGGTGAAGCAGGAAGCATCTTTCTTTCCTTCCTTCCTTCCTTCCTTCCTTCCTTCCTTCCTTCCTTCCTTCCTCCCTCCCTCCCTCCCTCCCTCCCTCCCTCCCTCTCTTCCTTCCTTCCTTCTACTTTAGAAAGAACTGCTGTGCATAGCTAGAAGGTTTTTTTTGTTTTTTGTTTTTTTTTCCCAGATCACACCTGTGAGGCTTTCTTGGCACTTTTACCTATTTTGCCCTTTGCTCTCCGCTTGTTTAGAGCCAGCAGATCAGATTGGCTTCTGAATTCACTCCTTTCTAAACTCCCCACTGGAGGACTTGGAAAGTGATGTGTGTGTCTCAGTCTGGACAGCAGAGGGCACACTGACCCTGTGTGTGTGATTCACGTCTGTAGATGCAGGTGATGTTTCTGAGGATGGGAAGGGACCAGGAGGACACTGGAAATTCATGTTATGCAAAGTACATTTCAGAGTGTATTTCTGGCTTATGCTCAAGGAAATCCTCAAAAAAAAAAAAAAATGGAGCTGTTGACACTGTAATTCTTGTAATTCACTGAAGAGCTTCATTACCTCTTGCCCATCTTTGTATTCCTTCTTAGGATTTAGTGCGCCTCATACTAGGCACGGCATTCTTAATACTGTCCCTTCAAATCACTGAGGTACTCAGCCTCCGCCATCCCAAAGGATCTAAGCATAGCTTTTTTTGTAGTTATACATGAATATTACCATATAAGATATTTGATAGTTATATTTAAATGGTAGCTCATCATTTCAAAAATTAAAAAAAAAAAAACAAAAACAAAAACAATGCACCAACAGAAGACCATGCATGGAGAGGACCTAGACTCCCTGCTCAGATGTGGCCAATTGGCTGCTCTGTCTCCACATGGATCTCTTGAGTGAGGGGAGCAGGGGCTGCCTCTGCATGAACTCAGTTGACTGCTCTCTGATCACTCGTCCCTAATGATGCAGCCTTGCTAGGCTACGAGGATCCAGGCACGCCTGATGAGACTTAACAAGCTATGGGCAGATGGCAATAATGGAGAACTCCCCCTTTCAGTGGACTAGGGGAGGGGGATGTTGGGAAGAGGGAGGGAGGATGGGACTGGGAGAGTTGAGGCACGGGCCTTCAATCAGGATATATAATGAATAAATTGTGAATAAAACAAAAACAAACCTTAAAAACAAACAAACAAACAAACCTTAAAAATATATCTAGAGTTCCACATGTTTAAATTATTCTCTTATTTTTGACATGATTTAGCTATCTTGCAAAGTCTAAGTACCTTATATGTTATTTCTTTCAGTGTAGATGAAACTTCAATTCATGTAAATTCATTCTATTTATTCATGATGGAGTAATTCCAAGATGATAGTCAGTATTACATTCTATCTCTTAAATCTTTCAGGTTACACCTGTAAAAAAGAAAAAACATTTTTTTTAAAATAGAATAATATTGTTACTTCTAGCAAGTATTTAATATCACTTAAATTCTTGTCCATATTAGCATTAACCCAGTCACCCCAGTTTATCATTTGTATCTTATTTGTTCAAATGAGGGTCTAATCCTGGATTGCCCTGTCTCTGGTTATTGTGTTCCTAAAAACTCACTTATCTAAAGCAGTCCTCTGACCATCCATTGCCTTGTAAAATGTCCCACCCTCAGATTAGCCTACTTGCCTTTCAGAAACTTCAGTCTACTCTACCACCCTCTGTGTTTCCTCCTTTGGGGTAATCTAAAGTCCAGATTGGAGCACTTTTACATTGTATGATTGAGAAGGCATATGTGCCTTGCATGCTGATGATCTGTGATGTCAACATTGATGATTAGATTAAGGTGATGAGATAATAGCCCAATGCTCTTTGTAAAGTAACTCATTACCCTAGCAACAAGAATGTTATTTGTGCTCATTCTATGAAGCCACAGTCACCTTGATACCTAAACCACACAATGAGCCAACAAAAAAAGAGAACTTCAGACCTAGCTCTCTTATGAACATTGATGCAAAAATACTCAATAAAATCCAACAGCACATAAAAACCAAATCCAAGAACACATAAAAGATACCATCCACTATGACCAAATAGGCTTCATCCCAGGCATGCAGGGATGGCTCAATATACAGAAATCAATCAATGTAATCTACCATAGAAACAAACTGAAGGAAAAAAACACATGATCATCTCCTTAGATGCCAAAAAGCATTTGACAAACTCCAACATCCATTCATGTTTAAAGTGATCAGGGATATAAGGCACATACCTAAACATAGTAAAGACAATATACAGCAAGCCTATAGCTAACATCAAACTCAATGGAGAGATACTTAAATCAATCCCACTAAAATCAGGGACAAGGCAAGGCTGCCCACTGTCTCCATATCTCTTCAATGTAGTACTTGAAGTTCTAGCTAAAGCAAAAGGACAACTAAAGGAGACCAAGGTGATACAAATAGGAAAAGAAGTGAAGGTATCACTATTTGCAGATGATCTGATCTGATAGTATACATGAACAAACCCAAAAATTCAACCAGAGAACTCCTTCAGCTGACAAACACCTTCAGCAAAGTAGCTGGATACAAAATTAACAACAACAACAACCAAAAACAAAAACAAAAGACAGTAGCCCTCCTGTATACAAAAGACAAAAGGGATGAGAAAGAAATTAGAGAAACAACACCCTTTACAATAGCCACTAATAACATATTGCACCTTGGTGTGACTCTAACCAAGCAAGTGAAAGACCTGTTCAAAAATTCAAGTCTCTAAAGAAAGAAATTGAAGAAGATTTCAGAAAATGGAAAGATCTCCCGTGCTCATGGATCAGTAAGATTAACATAGTGAAAATGGCCATCCTGCCAAAAGCAATCTACAGATTCAATGCAATTCCTGTCAAAATACCAACACAATTCTTTTCAGACCTTGAAAGAACAATTCTCAGCTTCATATGGAGAAACAAAAAATCCAGAATTCCCAAAATGATCCTGTACAACAATATATCACCTGGAGGTATCTCCATCCCTGACCTCAAGCTGTATTACAGAACAATAGTAATAAAAAATGCATGGTACTGGCATAGAAACAGAATGGTGGATCAATGGAATCAAACACTCAGAAATAAATCCACACACCTATGGATGCTTGATTTTTGACAAAGAAGCCAAAACTATTCAATGGAAAAAGACAGCATCTTCAACAAATGGTGCTGGTCGAACTGGATGTCTACATGCAGCAAAATGCAAATAGAAACATATTTATCACCCTGCACAGAATTAAAGACCAAGTGGATCAAAGACCTCAACATAAAACCAGACACACTAAATTGGTTAGAAGAAAAAGTGGGAAAGAGCCTAGAACACATTGGCACAGGAGAAAACTTCCTGAACAGAACATGAACAGCACAGGCCCTAAGATCAACAATCAAAAAATGGGACCCCAAGAAACTGAAAAGCTTCTGTCAAGCAAAGGACACTGTCCTCATAACAAAACGACAGCCTACAGACTGGGAAAGTATCTTCACCAACCCTGTATCTGGCAGAGGGCAAATATCCAGAATATATAAAGAACTAAAGAAGTTAAACACCAACAAATTAAGTTGGTGTTTAATCCAATTAAAATATGGGGTACAGAGCTGAGCAGAGAATTCTCAATAGAGGAATACTGAACGGCAGGGAAACACCTAAAGAAATGCTCAACGTCTTTAGTCATCAGGGAAATACAAATCAAAACGACCCTGAGATTTCACCTTATGCCCACCAGAATGAAAAACTCAAGTGACAATACATACCAGAGAGGATGTAGAGAAAGGGGTGCCCTCCTCCACTGCTGGTGGGAATGTAAACTTGTACAACTACTTTGGAAATCAATATGATACTTTCTCAGACAATTAAGAATAGTGCTTCTTCAAGATCCAGCTATACCACCCTTAGACATATGTCCAAAATATGCTCAAGTATACAACAAGGACAGTTGCTTAACCATATTCGTAGCAGCTTTATTCATAATAGCCAGAACCTGGAAACAACCCAGATGTCCCTCAACTGAGGAATGGATACAGAAATTGTGGTACATTTACACACTGGAATACTATTCAGCAATTAAAAACAAGGAAATCATGAACTTTGCAGGCAAATGGTTGGCTCTAGAAAAGATCATCCTGAGTGAGGTATCCCAAAAGCAGAAAGACACACATGGTATATACTCACTTATAAGTGGATATTAGACATTTAATATAGGATAGACATACTAAAATCTGTTTACCCAAAGAGGCTAAACAAGAAGGAGGACCGCGGGTAAGATGATCAATCCTCAGTCAGACAGGCAAATGGGATGGACATTGGAAGAAGGTGAAAACAGGAAACAGGACAGGAGCCTACTATAGAGGGCATATGAAAGACCCAGCAGTGTATCAAAGCAGATGCTGAGACTCATAACCAAACTGTGGGCAGAGTGCAGGGAATCTTATGAAAGGAAGGGAGATAGAAAGACCTGGAGAAGACAGAATCTCCACAAGGAGAGCAACAGAACCAAAAAATCTGGGCACAGGGTTTTTTTCCTGAGACTGATATTTCAACCAAGGACCATTC
>NW_026596046.1:28181683-28187690 GCF_907164565.1 Psammomys obesus
GCACAGGGTTTTTTTCCTGAGACTGATATTTCAACCAAGGACCATTCTTGGCGATAACCTAGAACTGCTGCTCAGTCTCCAAGTGGATGTCCTAGTAAGGGGAACAGAGACTGTCTCTGAACTCAGTGGCTGTCTCCTTGATCACATCCCCCTGAGGGGTTAACAGCCTTTTCAGGCCACAGAGGAATACAATTCAGCCACTCCTGATGAGACCTGATAGGCTAGGGTCAGATGGAAGGGGAGGACCTCCCCTATCAGTTGACTTGGGGAGGGGCATGGAAGGAGATGAGAGAGAGTAGGAATACGAGGAGGCTACAGGTGGGATACAAAATGAATAAACTGTAATTAATATAAAAACATTTAAAATAATGGGAAAAATTTTGTTTGTGATATCAACATTTGTTTTCTGCTGTCTTTTGTGGTGTTTTTAAATGCCATTCATAACTCTTGTCTGAATCAGTAACTTGGCAGAACTATCATTTCTCTAACTTTGTAATCTTTTTGCAGTACCTGGCTTTTGGTTCATAGCTCTTCTTCATCTTTAGTTGTGACAGGTTAGATCTCTGGAATACAGTTCTATCAGAAATGTTACTATGGAATTCTTAACCACTAATTCCCAGTTTCAAAGTAAGGATTTCACTTATGGTAGGTCAGTGGACACTTCAAATGGTGGCAAATGAACTCGTCCCTTGCTTAATATTTTTCTTATATATTAATGGCTATCATGAATTGAATGTTTCAATCAATTACAATCTTTATTTTTATGGTCATTGTTTTATGCTAAGCTTATTAAAATGTGAGCCAATAATAAATAGTTCTTTTGTTGTTGGCTCCTTTATTTGTTTATGCAACTCTCTTGATTTTAAGCAGCCTTTGCTCCCTTGTGCAGTAGGATGTTTTGGCCTATCCTGTAATTTCTTTGTTCCAAATATCATTTGGTCACTTTGGTAACAAGCCTTAGTTCCTTTATTGGCTTCCCCCTTAGAAATGGTGTTAGACCCAAGAAGACTAGACCAGAAAAGAAATTCTTCACGTCACATCATAGTCAAAACACTGAACCTACAGAACAAAGAAAAAATTCTAAAAGCAGCAAGGGAAAAAGGCCAAGTAACATATGAAGGTAGACCTATCAGAATCACACCAGACTTCTCAAGAGAAACTATGAAAGTCAGAAGGGCCTGGACAGAAATCATACAGTCCTTAAGGGACCACAGATTCCAACCCAGACTACTATACCCAGCAAAACTTTCAATCAACATAGATGGAGAATTCAAAATATTCCAAGACAAAACCAAATTTAAACAATATCTACATAGTAACCCAGCTCTACAGAAGTTACTAGAAGGGAAACTCCAAACCAAAGAAAACAACTACATCTAAGGAAACAGAGGAAATAGATAACTACACAACAAAAAAAACCCCAAAAGAATACAAGCAATGAAACTCAGTGACACCACCAACCCCACATCTAAAGTAAGTAACAATTGTTGGTCAATAGTTTCTATCAACATCAAAGGACTCAACTCCCCAATAAAAAGACACAGACTAACAGAATGGTTGTGGAAACAGGATCCAACATTCTGTTGCATCCAAGAAACACACCTATGCAACAAAGATAAACACTACCTCAGAGTAAAGGGCTGGAAAAATGTTTTTCAAGCAAATGGTACCAGAAAACAAGCTGGAGTAGCCATCCTAATATCTAATAAAATAGACTTTCAACCCAAGTTAATCAAAAAAGATAAGGAGGGTTATATTCTCATCAAAGGAAAAATCCACCAAGAGGACATCACAATTTTGAATATCTATGCCCCAAATACAAGAGCACCTACATTCGTAAATGAAACAATATTAAAGCTTAAATCACACATTGATCCTAATACCCTAATAGTGGGAGACTTCAACACTCCACTGTCACCAAGGGACAGATCAACTAGACAGAAAACAAATAGGGAAATAAAAACACTTACAGAGACCCTAAATCAAATGGATCTAATAGACGTCTACAGATCTTTTCATCCAAACTCAAAAGAGTATACCTTCTTTTCAGCACCGCATGGAACCTTCTCCAAAATAGACCATATAGTTGGTCATAAAGCAAGCCTCAACAGATACAAAAAGATTGAAATAATCCCTTGTATTCTATCTGACCACCATAGACTAAAGCTGGACCTCAACAACAACAGAAATAACAAAAAGCCGACACGCACATGGAAACTGAACAACTTGTTACTCAATGACAGCTGGGTCAAGGAAGAAATAAAGAAAGAAATTAAAGACTTCTTAGAATTCAATGAAAATGAAGGCAGAACATACCCAAATTTATGGGACACATTGAAAGCAGTGCTCAGAGGAAAATCTATAGCCCTAAGTGCCTGCAAGAAGAAATTCGTAACATCACATACAAACAACTTAATGGCCCAACTGAAAACCCTAGAAAAAAAGGAAGCAGATACACCCAAGAGGAGCAGACGGCTGGAAATAATCAAACTCAGGGCTGAAATCAATCAATTAGAAACAAATAAAATTATCCAAAGAATCAATGAAACAAAAAGCTGGTTCTTTGAGAAAATCAACAAGATAGACAAACCCTTAGCCAAACTAACTAAAAAACAGAGAGAATCTATCCAAATCAACAAAATCAGAGATGAAAAGGGTGACATAACTACAGACACTGAGGAAATTCAAACAATCATTAGGTCATACTACAAAAGCCTATATGCCACAAAATTTGAAAACCTAAATTAAATGGACAATTTTCTTGATAGATTCCATCTTCCAACATTAAGTCAAGATCAGGTAGAAAGACTGAATAGCCCTATATCCCCCAAGGAAATTGAAGCAGTCATCCACAGTCTCCCCTCCAAAAAAAGCCCTGGGCCATATGGTTTCAGTGCGGAATTCTACCAGACCTTCAAAGAAGTGCTCACACCAATTCTCCTCAAACTATTCCACAAAATAGAAACAGAAGGTACATTACCAAACTCATTCTATGAAGCGACAGTCACACTGATACCTAAACCACACAAAGACCCAACAAAAAAAGAGAACTTCAGACCTATCTCTCTTATGAACATTGACGCAAAAATACTCAATAAAATACTTGCAAACCGAATCCAAGAACACATCAAAGATATCATCCACCACGACCAAGTAGGCTTCATCCCAGGCATGCAAGGGTGTTTCAACATACGGAAATCCATTGATGTAATCCACCACGTAAACAAACTGAAGGAGAAAAACCACATGATCATCTCCTTAGATGCTGAAAAAGCATTTGACAAAGTTCAACACCCATTCATGTTTAAAGTCTTGGAGAGATCAGGGATACAAGGCATATATCTAAAGATAGTAAAGGCAATATACAGCAAGCCTATAGCCAACTCAATGGAGAGAAACTTAAATCAATCCCTCTGAAATCAGGGACAAGACAAGGCTGCCCACTCTCTCCATACCTCTTCAACATAGTACTTGAAGTCCTAGCCAGAGCAATAAGACAACTAAAGGAGATTAAGGGGATACAAATCGGAAAGGAAGAGGTCAAAGTGTCACTATTCGCAGATGATATGATAGTATATATGAGTGACTCCAAAAATTCAACCAGAGAACTCCTCCAGCTGATAAACACCTTCAGCAAAGTGGCAGGATACAAAATCAACTCAAAAAAATCCGAAGCCCTCCTGTATACCAAAGATAAAAGGGCTGAGAAAGAAATTAGGGAAACAACACCCTTCACAATAGCCACTAATAACATAAAGTACCTTGGGGTGACACTAACCAAGCAAGTGAAAGACCTGTTTGAGAAAAACTTCAAGTCTCTGAAGAAAGAAATTGAAGAAGATATCAGAAGATGGAAAGATCTCCCGTGCTCATGGATTGGTAGGATTAACATTGTGAAAATGGCCATCCTGCCAAAAGCAATCTACAGATTCAATGCAATTCCCATCAAAATACCAACTCAATTCTTTACAGACCTTGAAAAAAAGATTCTCAGCTTCATATGGAGAAACAAAAAACCCAGAATCTCTAAAACAAGCCTATACAACAACAGATCATCTGGAGTTATCTCCATCCCCGATCTCAAGTTGTACTACAGAGCAATAGTAATAAAAACTGGATGGTATTGGCATAAAAACAGAAAGGAGGATCAATGGAACCGCATAGAAGACCCAGAAATAAACCCACACACCTATGAATACTCGATTTTTGACAAAGAAGTCAAAACCATACAATGGAAAAAAGACAGCATCTTCAACAAATGGTGCTGGTCCAACTGGATGTCCACATGCAGAAAAATGAAAATAGATCTCTATTTATCACCCTGCACAAAACTAAAGTCCAAGTGGATCAAAGACCTCAACATAAAACCAGATACTCTAAATCAGTTGGAAAAAAAAGTGGGGAACAGCCTAGAACACATTGGCACAGGAGACAACTTTCTGAACAGAACACCAACAGCACAGGCTCTAAGAGCAACAATCAATAAATGGGACCTCATGAAGCTGAAAAGCTTCTGTAAAGCAAAGGACACCGTCATCAAAACAAAACGACTGCCTACAGATTGGGAAAGAATCTTCACTAACCCTTTATCTAACAGAGGACTAATATCCAGTATATACAAAGAACTAAAGAAGCTGAAAAGCAGCAAACCAAGTAATCCAATTAAAAAATGGGGAACAGAGCTAAACAGAGAATTCTCGACAGAGGAATATCGAATGGCAGAGAAACACTTAAAGAAATGCTCAACCTCATTAGCCATTAGGGAAATGCAAATCAACACGACCCTGAGATATCACCTTACACCCATCAGAATAGCCAAGATGAAAAACTCAAGTGACAACACATGCTGGAGAGGTTGTGGAGAAAGGGGAACCCTCCTCCACTGCTGGTGGGAATGTAAACTGGTACAACCACTCTGGAAATCTATCTGGCGCTTTCTAAGACAATTAGGAATAGTGCTTCCTCAAGATCCAGCTATACCACTGCTAGGTATATACCCAAAGTTTGCTCAAGTACACAAAAGGGATACTTGCTCAACCATGTTTATAGCAGCTTTATTTGTAATAGCCAGAACCTGGAAACAACCCAGATGTCCATCAACGGAGGAATGGGTACAGAAATTGTGGTATTTTTACACAATGGAATACTACTCAGCAATCAAAAAGGAGGAAATCATGAAATTTGCAGACAAATGGTGGGATCTAGAAAAGATCATTCTGAGTGAAATATCCCAGAAGGAGAAAGACAAACATGGTATATACTCACTTATATAGACCTATAAGATATGATAAACATAATTAAATCTATACACCTAAAAAAGATAATCAAGAGAGTGAACATGGGGTAAGATGATCAATCCTCGTTTAGAAAGACAGATGGGATGTGCATTGAACGTATGCCAGGAGTCTACTGAGCGCATTTGAAAGACTCTAACTAGCAGTGTTTTCAAAGCAAAGACTCATGACCAAACCTTTGGCAGAGTATAGGGAATCTTAAGAAAGAAGGGGAGTTAGTCTGATGGGGAAAGGATAGGAGCTCCACAAGGACCAAATATATCTGGGCACAGGGTCTTTTCTGAGACTGACATTCAACCAAGGACCATGTATGGATATAACCTAGAACCTCTGCTCAGATGTAGCCTGTGGTAGCTCAGTAACCAATTGGTTTCCCAAAGTGAGGGGAACAAGGACTATTTCTAACAGAAACTCAATGACTGGCTCTTTGGCCTCCCCACCCCCAAGGGAGGAGCAGTCCTGTTAGGCCACAGAGGAAGGCTTTGCAGCCAGTCCTGAAGATACCTGATAAAACAGGATCAGATGAGTGGGGAGGAGGTCCTCCCCTATCAGTGGACTTGGCAGGGGGCACGGTGGAGATGAGGAAGGGAGGAAGGGACTGGGAGGGAATGAGGGAGCGGGACATGGCTGGGATACAGAGTTAATAAAATGTAACTGATAAGAAAAAATAAATAAATAAACAAACAAGAAAGAACTGAAAAAAAAAAAAAAAA